>NC_035439.2:149230498-149542083 GCF_002127325.2 Helianthus annuus
TCACACCCAGTTAACCAAGTCCAAGTTAATGACCCTGGTCAACTGTTTAGTCTGCCAAGTCCAAGTTAATGACCTTGGCTGACCAATTTATGAACTTGCTGACTTTTTGAAACATATTTTAAGTTCAAATTAATGAACTTCCAATCTTGCATTCTGAATTGGATACTCAAAATCAGAATAGAGCTTGTCAGTTTCGGTCATTGTGTAAACCACAATGATCGAATCATCATTCACAACTTTATCTGATTTTGGTATGAACTTATCCAGAAAGTTCCCATCATCTTCAGAATCAGAATTTGAATTTTCCAAATGAGTTTTCACTGTACCGAAATCTAAGTTATCACTTTCTTCATCTAACATTTTGTCAACAACAGTTTTAATCACTTGTGACTCGTTGTCTGTGTCGGATGGAGAGAATGTAACATCAATGGTTTCTGGTAACTCATTCTCAATAGTTCTCAACTTGAGATTCAAAGCAGCTTCCACCCCATCTGGATATTTTTGTGTATAATGATTCCACATTGGGGGTGGAACATTATTGAAAGCAGGTTTAGCATCAGTTATTTAGGAACAATTTGATCAATCACATACGATGAAGCAACATAACTGATCAATTTCTTATCAACTCTTTCTGTTTCAATTCGCATTAATTCAAGTTCCTTTTTCAAAGATGCAATTTTTTCCAAATGAATGTTAATTTCCATTTGTTTATCCATGACTGTAGCTTTAAACAAATTAGTAGCTTTATCATTTTCTAAACTTTCCTTTTGAATCATTTTGATTAAACGTGATAAAGTGTCATAAGCTTCTTTTGCATCATTAAGATCAAATTTTACTTCGTCAGTATATTTTTTCAATTCTTGAAATCTTTTGTCTTTTTCAAGACAATCCATGCAGGGTTTTAAAAAGTTTTTGCATGGTGTTTCAGAAATCTGATCAACTTTTTCAGAAACTTTTTCTTCTTTATCAGTTTTAATATCCGGTTTACCAAACCCGTCAGACTCAGACTCTGATTTTTCTCCTGATTTGATATCCAGATTTTCTTGTTTGAACTCAGACTCCTTTTCGATTGACTCTGTTTCGACAGACTTCGTTTTGATAGACTCCGTTTCGACAGACTCTGACTCTTGAGTTTTGTCTACCTCTCTCAGCTTGCCCATCAACGCCTTGTCAGCTATCTCCTTCAGAGTTTCTTCATTCATCTCTTTAGAAACATCTATGATTTCTTCAACCGGAGCTTTTTCGACGTCATATTGTGGACAGAAACCTGTAGTTGGCTCGTTGAAGAATCCTGCAAAAGAATCAAACATGTTAGGAGGCATTATGGATTTAAAAGAACTAGCAATAATCTCCTGTTCTGATTGATAATAATAAACTTCTGCTGCTACTTCAAGCTCTGCCAAACTCTCTTCACTTATCACTTCACCGGCATCCTCAGCTTCAACCACACATTCTGGTTCTTCAACAATCTCTGCCATCATAGCAAGACCCTCACCAGGAATATAGTTATCCCAACTAAACCCTTCTGCAACCTTCTCATCATCATGATTAACCAAAAGAGCCTTTTCTGGTTTGTTTTCAATTTGAGGTCTTTGATTGAATGGCTGCTGACTGTTTTTGTGATAAATTGCTTGTCGGTAATAGTCATTTGTGAATGGATTCTGATGACTGTTTACTTCCCTATTTGGACACTCGCATTTGAAATGCCCTTTTTCTTTGCATTTGAAGCATGTAACTTTCGCTTTATCAAATCCAAGCTTTTGGTCAGGTTCTAAGAGACTGTTTCGACCGGTTATTTCCATGAATCTTTGTGCTCTCCTGTAAGACCCAGTTTTACATACTAGATTTAATAACATATGACCTTGCATTTCATGCTAAATTTGGAGTTTACAAAAACTTTCACGACTTGAAAATCATAACTGTACATAACATTCACGATAATAACCTACGAAACCATATTTAAGACAGAATCTACAATTGTTTACATAGTTTTAAAAACAAAAGAACAAGTGCGGAAGCGTTTCTTTAAGTGTTCGGTTCGGATACTATTGCTTGATCATCACCCTTCTACTTGAAAACCTGAAAAACTGAACATTTTAGATCAATGTTAGTATTAACGTCCTTGGACAAAAATATAATCAAAACGGTGTTTGAAGACCAATTAATGTAACCAAGAATAATGAAATTCAGTTTCTGGAACTGAGTGCTACCGTAACTTACGGTAGTCACCGTAAGTTACGGTGGCTCCTGGAAGCTTGTGACCTGCCGTAAGGCAGGAGGATCCTACCGTAGCAACTTGTTTGCTACCGTAAGTTACGGTATCACCGTAACTTACGGTAGTCGCTCTACATGTTTTCTTGCTTTGTTGTTGTTGTCACTCTATTCCCATTTTGCAGTAAATTAATCTTGAACATGATTATCACCTAACCAAGGTTAGGATACTCGGGTTCTGATTATGACCCGCTATCATGTTTCGCTTTCCCCATGAGGGGTCGCTTACGCAATAATCTACATGTTTAAATCCAAGGCTTCATGTTTGTCAAACTACACTACTTGACATGTTTACCAAATCAGAACCTTAACTCTTGTATTAGGAGTTAAGTTTCTCAACTAGCTTAGCGTGTCTGCTACCCGGCTTACGCTTGGTTTATAACCATTTGTCATGTTTACTCCCAAACTTGTTTTGATCCGTTTGGATGCCGGAATTTAGGCACCAATCAAGGTATTTCAAGAGTCCTTTTTCTATCACATGTTTTGACCCGTTTTTACTTGTTTGAGACGCAAAGTCACTTTCGTGACGTATTGGTCTATCTTGTTTACCATGCTTAAAACTACGACATAAAACAAATAAATAATTTTAATGTAACGAAACGGTAATTTAGTACCTTTAGAGCACGCCTTTTCCCCGTGAATTCCCTCCGGCTTGTCCGCTTGACGATCCGGACTCTTTGCCTAGAAATTTCAGTTTACAACATGTTTAGAACTCTTTTCATGACTATAATCACATCATTTTGAACCATGATCAAATCTGCATTTTCATCCAAATTTTAACATTTAAATCCTCACTTAGGCATTTCAACAAACACCTAACGCGTCAGATTTTCCTACAATCATTACCAAGTTCGTGACTTGCAATTTAACATCTAATTTCACTTTAATTAGTAAATTTTACATACATCTTGACATCAATATTTCGGAATTTACTTTACCAAATTCAGATTTTGCTAGAACAAGAGTCATAATTCTAGTATTCACCAAGTTTCCTTCAAGTTCATTTGTTCCCCACATGTAAACCCCAAACCTTACAAACATGATGTAAAGTTTTGACAAGGAATCACCTAGGGTTTAACTCTAGACATCAAATTACTTCAAGATTCATTCATGCATTACATATCTAGGCTCAATTTCAGTTTTTTCACAATTAACCTAGAATTCGTGATGGATCAAAATACCAAGATTTTACATACCTTTTGATCCTTACAACGAGGTGTTCGCTAATTTGTGTTTAGAACTTGATTTGGAACGGATTTGAGGCTTCAATTTGCAGATTTTAGTGTGAAGCTAGGGTTTGGAGAATACCCTGGTCGCCCCCTTTCCTCATGTTCGACCAGACACACCCACAAATGGTGTGTTTGGTGAGTTTTGTTACTAATCAGCTTTTAACTTTCATTCTTTGGCAAATTTAGTCCCTCACTTATCATTTAGCTTTAAGTACTAGTGTTTTAACCAAGTGTAAGTTATTTCAAGACTTGTAATTTTAACTAGGTTAAAATTTCTAGTTGGTTAATTCTTGTTTATTAAATCTTTGAATTTCTAATATAAAGATTTATATTTTCAGGGTGTTACAAGTCCACCCCCCTTAAAAAGGGTTTCGTCCCCGAAACCGAATTACGTACCAAATAAAGTAGGGTAAAGCCGTTGCATCTCTTCTTCGGATTCCCATGTGGTATCAGCACCCTTCCTGTGTTCCCATTTGACCCTTACTTGATTGATCTCTTTATTTCTTAAGGTTTTCACCTTATGATCCAAAATCGCAATGGGCTTTACTACATAGTTTAATCTGTCGTCCACCTCGATGTCATCGTAGTGGATATAAGTTGACTCATCCGCTAGACATTTTCGAAGATGTGACACGTGAAATGTGCTATGAATTCCGCTTAGTTCCTCCGATAGTTCAAGGCGATAAGCTACCTTTCCTACCCGTTCGATAATCGTAAACGGTCCAATAAATCTTGGGCTCAGTTTTCCTTTCTTTCTAAACCGAATAACTCCTTTCCATGGGGACACCTTGAGCATGACTTTGTCACCGACTTGAAATTCAATTGGCCTTCTCCGTTTATCAGCGTACGACTTTTGTCGGTCTTGAGCTGTTTTTAAGTGAGCTCGGACCATGTCGATTTTCTCATTCGTAGTTCGGATTATATCTGTGGGTGCTAGTCCGCGTGGACCCACTTCCCCCCAACATACCGGAGTTCGACACTTTCTCCCATATAACATTTCATACGGGGCCATTCTGATGCTCGCGTGGTAACTGTTGTTGTAAGAAAACTCGACCAAGGGTAGATGGACATCCCAACTGCCTCCAAAGTCGATTATACATGCCCGCAGCATATCTTCCAACGTTTGTATCATTCTTTCACTCTGTCCATCCGTCTGAGGATGGTACGCGGTGCTGATGAACAATTTGGTTCCCATTTGTTCTTGGAAATCTTGCCAGAAATTTGAAGTGAATCGGGTGTCTCTATCTGACACGATGGATACCGGTACTCCATGGCGTGATATTATCTCGTTCGTGTAAACTTCTGACATCTTTTCTGACGTATAAGTCTCACGAATTGGAATGAAGTGAGCACTT
Organism: Helianthus annuus; assembly: GCF_002127325.2. Lineage (NCBI taxonomy): Eukaryota > Viridiplantae > Streptophyta > Magnoliopsida > Asterales > Asteraceae > Helianthus > Helianthus annuus. Next base: position 149,235,354 of record NC_035439.2, read on the forward strand.
TTCGTCAATCTATCCACGACTACCCATATAGCATCGAACCCGCGGTTCGTCTTTGGCAGTTTGGTTAATAGGTCCATCGTAATATGTTCCCATTTCCAAACCGGGATTTCTAACGGTTTTACATACTAGATTTAATAACATAAGACCTTGCATTTCATGCTAAATTTGGAGTTTACAAAAACTTTCACGACTTGAAAATCATAACTGTACATAACATTCACGATAATAACCTACGAAACCATATTTAAGACAGAATCTACAATTGTTTACATAGTTTTAAAAACAAAAGAACAAGTGCGGAAGCGTTTCTTTAAGTTTTCGGTTCGGATACTATTGCTTGATCATCACCCTTTGATGCGTGTGTAGTGCGATATATTTTTGATGTATATTTAAGCCCCTTTTTACACTTTTAGCCAAGTTTTAAATTTATAAAAACACGATATTTACTAACACTAAACACACATATGGGCAAGTGCACCCATCGTGGACGTAGTATAGTGTTGGTAAGATACCGAGGTCGTCCAAGGACACAAGAGCTTTTAATACCGGTTTATCCTCAACGTCTAATCAAATCAAAAAGTGAGAAAAATGTTTTAATCTAAGAAAATAAAAACTAACTAAATGCTGAAAAATAAAATAAAATAAAAACAGATAGGCAAGATGAATCACTTGGATCCGACACGTGTATTAGTATAACCTTTGATTATTTTCGCACTTTTGCACTTGTTTAAGAGATTATCTTAGTTATTGTAGTAGGCCCCTCTTTTGAAGGCGACGTTACCCTCAACCCAGTAGTTTGAGTCAGCAAGGATACAATCCTAAAGGGTTGGATTATTGAAAGATAATGAATTAAGTTATTAATGCAAATTGTGGTAGGCCCCGCTTTCGGCGGTGACGTTACCCTCGGCTAAGTAGTCTGAGTCAGCAGGGATACAGTCCTAAATAGTCGGGTTATAGTATTAATAGTAGTTAACTTATGAGGGGGTCAAAGAGTTTGGATCCCCGCCATCCAATACCTATGGGCATTGAAGGAGATCCTACTAAATTTGACCCAGGTCCCAAGCAGGACCTCTAAACGCTGAACAAGGGCAAGACCCTTACCAAACCGTTCCCTTAACCCCCGACCAGGTAGCCAACATACCTCCATATAGACCGTGGAGATATGAATGGTGAAAATCTTTTATTTTATATAGACAGTAAAATAATGCCAAGACACCACGGACAAACGATAAGGAAAGATCACCTTCAACATAAGCAACTAGTTATTAAAGTCATTAATACAAAACCAAATAAAAAGTGCAAAAGATTAAAAATAAAAAGTATTATACTAAACACTTGTCTTCACCAAGTGATGTAAGAGACTTAGGCAAACATGGCCTTGATTGTCAAGAACTCTTACGATCAATCTTGGATCCCGAGACGACTCACACACTCTACGATGGACAATGGATGATGGTGGTGGATGATGGTATTATGGTGGTGGTGGGTGGTGGATGAAGTGTGAGAGAGGTGGTGTGCCAAGGGATGAGATGGAATGAAACCAAGCACTCCTATTTATAGGCTGAACAGAAGGCTGGGCACGGCCCCGTGTCCGCTGGACACGCCCCCGTGCCCGTCTGACACTCTCTCTCCTCATTAATTGTAATTCGCAATTACAATTAATGCGCCTGCTGTACTTTCACCACGCCCCCGTGCCCGCTGGACACGGCCCCGTGGTGGGCAATAGAAGCTTCTATAAGTTTGTCTTTTATGCTGCTTCTTGGGCACGGCCCGGTGTCCGCTGGACACGGGGCGTGTTCAGTCTTCTGCTTTCTCTTCTTTGCCTTGGAGGATGCCGTTGAGGGTCCGGGCAGTCTACTTTTATTCCTTTTCTTGTATTTATGCTAGAATTAGTTGTCTTTTTGCTTCTTTTGTGAATTTGAGCTCATTTCATCCTGAAAATACAAAAGAAAGACAAAAACACTCTTTTTCCAACATTAGTACTTAAAAAGGGTTAGTTTTATGCCTTAATTGATGTGATTTATATGTTGCATTTTACACACATCAAATACCCCCACACTTGAACTTTTGCTTGTCCTCAAGCAAAACTCTTTAAATGTGGCTTACACTCCCAAATGGAATGGGTAGAAGAGAAAATTTTTGGCTTGTCCTAGAGTGTCGGGAATCCAAGATCTTTATAAGTTTTATTTTTATTTATTTACAATCCTATTCGTTATGATTTATTTAGAACGTTTCATAAGATAAACTACTTATTCGGGCATAGCATGCCTTATTAAAATTCCATTTATATACAAGTTCACATACCTCACGGGAGATCACTCAACACTCGGCCGAAGGTGTAATTTTTTTAGTGAATCACTCGAGAGCGGCATGGAACTTACGCCTTCCATAGGCTTGCCAAGCAATCAATCCTCCTCCTTTTTAACTTTTTACCTTTGTAAATATCAAGAGGACTTTTTGGGTGAAGGGTTAGGCTTGGGTTAATGGTGGGTTGTTGGGTTAGTGGTTAGTAAAAGGGCGAAAATCGTAAAAAGCGGCGGTTTTCATGACACACCTTGTTTTTAGTGACTTTTTATTTTGAAGTATTTCTCAACTAGCTTAGCATGTCTGCTACCCGGCTTACGCTTGGTTTATAACCATTTGTCATGTTTACTCCCAAACTTGTTTTGATCCGTTTGGATGCCGGAATTTAGGCACCAATCAAGGTATTTCAAGAGTCCTTTTTCTATCACATGTTTTGACCCGTTTTTACTTGTTTGAGACGCAAAGTCACTTTCGTGACGTATTGGTCTATCTTGTTTACCATGCTTAAAACTACGACATAAAACAAATAAATAATTTTAATGTAACGAAACGGTAATTTCGTACCTTTAGAGCACGCCTTTTCCCCGTGAATTCCCTCCGGCTTGTCCGCTTGACGATCCGGACTCTTTGCCTAGAAATTTCAGTTTACAACATGTTTAGAACTCTTTTCATGACCATAATCACATCATTTTGAACCATGATCAAATCTGCATTTTCATCCAAATTTTAACATTTAAATCCTCACTTAGGCATTTCAACAAACACCTAACGGGTCAGATTTTCCTACAATCATTACCAAGTTCGTGACTTGCAATTTAACATCTAATTTCACTTTAATTAGTAAATTTTACATACATCTTGACATCAATATTTCTGAATTTACTTTACCAAATTCAGATTTTGCTAGAACAAGAGTCATAATTCTAGTATTCACCAAGTTTCCTTCAAGTTCATTTGTTCCCCACATGTAAACCCCAAACCTTACAAACATGATGCAAAGTTTTGGCAAGGAATCACCTAGGGTTTAACTCTAGACATCAAATTACTTCAAGATTCATTCATGCATTACATATCTAGGCTCAATTTCAGTTTTTTCACAATTAACCTAGAATTCGTGATGGATCAAAATACCAAGATTTTACATACCTTTTGATCCTTACAACGAGGTGTTCGCTAATTTGTGTTTAGAACTTGATTTGGAACGGATTTGAGGCTTCAATTTGCAGATTTTAGTGTGAAGCTAGGGTTTGGAGAATACCCTGGTCGCCCCCTTTCCTCATGTTCGACCAGACACACCCACAAATGGTGTGTTTGGTGAGTTTTGTTACTAATCAGCTTTTAACTTTCATTCTTTGGCAAATTTAGTCCCTCACTTATCATTTAGCTTTAAGTACTAGTGTTTTAACCAAGTGTAAGTTATTTCAAGACTTGTAATTTTAACTAGGTTAAAATTTCTAGTTGGTTAATTCTTGTTTATTAAATCTTTGAATTTCTAATATAAAGATTTATATTTTCGGGGTGTTACAAGTCCACCCCCCTTAAAAAGGGTTTCGTCCCCGAAACCGAATTACGTACCAAATAAAGTAGGGTAAAGCCGTTGCATCTCTTCTTCGGATTCCCATGTGGTATCAGCACCCTTCCTGTGTTCCCATTTGACCCTTACTTGATTGATCTCTTTATTTCTTAAGGTTTTCACCTTATGATCCAAAATCGCAATGGGCTTTACTACATAGTTTAATCTGTCGTCCACCTCGATGTCATCGTAGTGGATATAAGTTGACTCATCCGCTAGACATTTTCGAAGATGTGACACGTGAAATGTGCTATGAATTCCGCTTAGTTCCTCCGATAGTTCAAGGTGATAAGCTACCTTTCCTACCCGTTCGATAATCGTAAACGGTCCAATAAATCTTGGGCTCAGTTTTCCTTTCTTTCTAAACCGAATAACTCCTTTCCATGGGGACACCTTGAGCATGACTTTGTCACCGACTTGAAATTCAATTGGCCTTCTCCGTTTATCAGCGTACGACTTTTGTCGGTCTTGAGTTGTTTTTAAGTGAGCTCGGACCATGTCGATTTTCTCATTCGTAGTTCGGATTATATCTGTGGGTGCTAGTCCGCGTGGACCCACTTCCCCCCAACATACCGGAGTTCGACACTTTCTCCCATATAACATTTCATACGGAGCCATTCTGATGCTCGCGTGGTAACTGTTGTTGTAAGAAAACTCGACCAAGGGTAGATGGACATCCCAACTGCCTCCAAAGTCGATTATACATGCCCGCAGCATATCTTCCAACGTTTGTATCATTCTTTCACTCTGTCCATCCGTCTGAGGATGGTACGCGGTGCTGATGAACAATTTGGTTCCCATTTGTTCTTGGAAATCTTGCCAGAAATTTGAAGTGAATCGGGTGTCTCTATCTGACACGATGGATACCGGTACTCCATGGCGTGATATTATCTCGTTCGTGTAAACTTCTGACATCTTTTCTGACGTATAAGTCTCACGAATTGGAATGAAGTGAGCACTTTTCGTCAATCTATCCACGACTACCCATATAGCATCGAACCCGCGGTTCGTCTTTGGCAGTTTGGTTAATAGGTCCATCGTAATATGTTCCCATTTCCAAACCGGGATTTCTAACGGTTGGAGATTACCGTATGGTTTTTGGTGTTCCGCCTTGACATGTAGACATGTCAAACACTTCTCCACGTATCTCGCGGTGTCTCGTTTCATTCCGGGCCACCAATAGTTTTGTTTCAAGTCATTATACATCTTGGTCGCTCCCGGATGAATGGAATAACGGGATTTATGAGCTTCATCAAGTAGAAGCTTTTTAACTCCACATGTGTTAGGGACCCAAATTCTATTGAAACGAGTCTTCAAGCCGTGACTGCCTATCTCGAGGTCTTTAACTTGGCCGATAATCCTTTCCTTTTTCCAATTTTCCGTCTTTACAGCTTCATCCCGTGCTCCTCGGATTTGTTCTAATAAACCCGAGGTCACAATAAGCTGTAATGATCGTACTCGTATTGGGGTATAATCTGCCTTTCTGCTCAATGCATCAGCCACCACATTGGCTTTCCCGGGATGGTAGTGTATTTCACAGTCGAAATCCTTAATCGTTTCCAACCACCGCCTTTGTCTCATGTTTAATTCCTTCTGATCGAAGAAATATTTCAAGCTTTTGTGGTCGGTAAAGATTGTACATTTTACCCCATATAAGTAATGTCTCCATATTTTTAAAGCAAACACTACTGCTGCCAGTTCCAAGTCGTGAGTTGGGTATTTCTTTTCATCAATCTTCAATTGCCTCGAGGCGTAGGCAATAACCTTGCCTCGTTGCGTTAAAACACACCCAAGCCCCGAATGCGACGCATCCGAGTAAACCACCATGTCGTCAACCCCTTCCGGTAATGTTAACACCGGAGCGTGGGTCAACTTTTCCTTGAGTGTTTGGAAGGCTTCCTCTTGCTTGACGCCCCATACAAACTTCTCCTCCTTGCGAGTTAATTTGGTCAAGGGTAAAGCAATTCTGGAGAAATCTTGTATGAATCTCCGATAATATCCCGTGAGCCCTAAGAAGCTTCTGATCTCAGAGGGATTTCTTGGAGGATTCCAATTTGACACTGCTTCTACTTTTGATGGATCCACTAGTACTCCATTGGCACTAATGATATGCCCAAGAAACTGCACCTCACGTAACCAGAAGGCGCACTTTGAGAATTTTGCATATAGCCTTTCTCGTCTGAGTGTTTCTAACACTTCTTGCAAATGGTGTACATGCTCCGCTTCATTCTTCGAGTACACCAAAATGTCATCGATAAAGACAATTACCGACTTGTCCAGTATAGGTTTGCAAACCCGGTTCATGAGGTCCATGAAAGTCGCGGGTGCATTAGTCAACCCAAAGGGCATTACAAGGAACTCATAATGCCCGTACCGCGTACGAAATGCCGTCTTCGGTACGTCTTCTTCCTTGACTTTCAATTGGTGATAACCCGATCTAAGATCTATCTTGGAGAACCAACTTGCTCCCTGTAGCTGGTCAAACAAATCATCAATTCTTGGGAGTGGGTATCGATTCTTCACCGTGAGTTTGTTTAACTCTCGGTAATCGATACACATGCGCATACTGCCGTCCTTCTTTTTCAGGAATAAAACTGGTGCACCCCACGGGGACACACTCGGTCGGATAAACCCCTTGTCGATCAATTCTTGGATTTGAGACATCAATTCTTGTAATTCCGACGGCGCAAGTCGATACGGCGCCCTGGCCACGGGTTTTGCGCCCGGAATCAACTCGATTCCGAACTCTACCTCCCGTTCTGGTGGTATCCCCGGTAGTTCTTCCGGGAACACATCTTCATAATCACGTACCACCGGTACGTCTCCAATTTTGAGGGGTTCTTTTTCCGTTTCGCTTGCGTATACCATATAAGCCTTGCATCCATGTTTCATAAGTTTATGGGCTTCTAGCATTGAGCATATCACCGGGTTACCTCCTTTTTCACCGTATATCGTAACTTGCTTTCCGCTAGGAGAAGTCAGTTTTATTTCCTTTCGGAAACAAACCACCTTCGCGTGGTAACGGGACAACCAATCCATCCCCACTATCACTTGGAATTCTCCCATCGACATCGGAATCAAGTCTATTGTGTATTCTTCGTCATCAATGTTCATTTTACAGTTTTCACATACATCACAAACAACAAAGCTCTTGTTATTACCTATCTCTACTTCTAAAGGCATAGGTAATTTTGTTAGAACAAATGAAGGATGCCGAATAAATCCATATGAAATAAAGGATTTATTCGCACCCGTATCAAATAACACACGTGCAGGAATTGAGTTTACAGTAAATATACCTGAGACCACGTCAGGTTCGACCTTTGCTTCAGCAGTGGTCAATTGGAAAGATCTTGCTTTTGCTTTCGGGGCTTCACCTTTCGAGTCTTGCCCATCTTTCTTTCCAACCAGTTCTGGGCATTCCGATCTTTTGTGACCCGTTCGGTAACAGTTGTAACAGACAGTCACTTTCTCCGGACATGATATAGCCATGTGTCCCGTTTTTCGGCATATGGGACAAGGCTTATCTTTGAAGCGACATTCGCCCTTATGATTCTTCCCACAAATTTTGCAACTTGGTGTACTACCTTTTGTATCCGATTTCTTCGTTGTTTCATTCATTCGTGCTTTCTTGTTAGGGCTTGGATTCACATCTTGTGCCCTTCGTTCACCCCGTTCTATGCTCTTTTTCAGTTCGATCTCCCTTTCCCGAGCAGCATTGACGATCTCGGTAAGGGTCTCGTACTTTGAAGGGGTTATGAACTCTCTATACTCCGCACTCAGCATGTTATGGTAGTAATAGACCTTTTGTTCTTCATTTGTTATCAAATCATCACAGAACTTCATCTTGTCCATAAACATCCCCGTGATCTTGTCTATGGATTCGCCCTTGTGTCTGAGTTGCATGAACTCTTCCTTAATTCGATTTATGACCGCTTTAGGACTATGGTGTTTAAGGAACGGTGTCTTAAACTCCTCCCATGACATGGCCTTAGCCGCTTCACTTCCTATTTCTTTCTTTTTGTTATCCCACCAGTCTTTCGCTTGACCTCTTAATTGACCCGTACCATAGGCTACGTAGTCATCTTCATCACAATGAGTTCTCTCGAATACCCCTTCAATGTCACTTAGCCATCGTTGGCACACAATTGGATCAACCTCTCCATTATATATGGGTGGTTTACATGCCATGAATTCCTTGTATGAACAAGGCTTTCGTCCTCCAGGTTTTTCCTTTGCTAGATTTGTATTATCCTCTAACTTCTTGATTCTCTCCTCTACTAATGATAAAACTGTATTTTGAATTTTATCAATAAAGCCCGACAAACTGTTTTCGATCTCCAACCTCTTCGGCAATCACTACTCTCATTTGTTCGGTGACTCTTGGCACCGCATCGTCATCACCTCCGTCCGCCATCTTTAATACTGAAATGTTTACATATATCGTTAAACATTTCATTTATAACACATGCTTTACTTGTTTTGATTCAATCAAGTTCATAACTTGATTCAGTCGTTCTTGTTTCATGCATTTCTTATGTTTGAGTGAGCTTACACACTCTTTTTCATGCATATTTGTTCATGATTTATTTCTATATTTTTCTAATTTTAATTAAATAATTAACTCTTACTGGATGTTTGATCAAGCTTGAACCGAACACTTATTGACAACCTTGAGCTCTGATTACCAACTTGTAAGACCCAGTTTTACATACTAGATTTAATAACATAAGACCTTGCATTTCATGCTAAATTTGGAGTTTACAAAAACTTTCACGACTTGAAAATCATAACTGTACATAACATTCACGATAATAACCTACGAAACCATATTTAAGACAGAATCTACAATTGTTTACATAGTTTTAAAAACAAAAGAACAAGTGCGGAAGCGTTTCTTTAAGTGTTCGGTTCGAATACTATTGCTTGATCATCACCCTTCTACTTGAAAACCTGAAAAACTGAACATTTTAGATCAATGTTAGTATTAAGGTCCTTGGACAAAAATATAATCAAAACGGTGTTTGAAGACCAATTAACGTAACCAAGAATAATGAAATTCAGTTTTTGGAACTGGGTGCTACCGTAACTTACGGTAGTCACCGTAAGTTACAGTGGCTCCTGGAAGCTTGTGACCTGCCGTAAGGCAGGAGGATCCTACCGTAGCAACTTGTTTGCTACCATAAGTTACGGTATCACCGTAACTTATGGTAGTCGTTGTACATGTTTTCTTGCTTTGTTGTTGTTGTCATTCTATTCCCATTTTGCAGTAAATTAATCTTGAACATGATTATCACCTAACCAAGGTTAGGATACTCGTGTTCTGATTATGACCCGCTATCATGTTTCGCTTTCCCCATGAGGGGTCGCTTACGCAATAATCTACATGTTTAAATCCAAGGCTTCATGTTTGTCAAACTACACTACTTGACATGTTTACCAAATCAGAACCTTAACTCTTGTATTAGGAGTTAACTTTCTCAACTAGCTTAGCGTGTCCGTTACCCGGCTTACGCTTGGTTTATAACCATTTGTCATGTTTACTCCCAAACTTGTTTTGACCCGTTTGGATGCCGGAATTTAGGCACCAATCAAGGTATTTCAAGAGTCCTTTTACTATCACATGTTTTGACCCGTTTTTACTTGTTTGAGACGCAAAGTCACTTTCGTGACGTATTGGTCTATCTTGTTTACCATGCTTAAAACCACGACATAAAACAAATAAATAATTTTAATGTAACGAAACGGTAATTTCGTACCTTTAGAGCACGCCTTTTCCCCGTGAATTCCCTCCGGCTTGTCCGCTTGACGATTGATGTGCGTGAAGTGTGTTATATTTTTGATGAGTATTTAAGCCCCTTTTTACACTTTTAGCCAAGTTTTAAATTTATAAAACACGATATTTACTAACACTAAACACACATATGGGCAAGTGCACCCATCGTGGATGTAGTATAGTGTTGGTAAGATACCGAGGTCGTCCAAGGACACAAGAGCTTTTAATACCGGTTTATCCTCAACGTCTAACCAAATCAAAAAGTGAGAAAAATATTTTAAACTAAGAAAAACAAAAAAAACTAACTAAATGCTGAAAAATAAAATAAAATAAAAAACAGATAGACAAGATGAATCACTTGGATCCGACACGTGTATTAGTATAACCTTTGATTATTTTCGCACTTTTGCACTTGTTTAAGAGATTATCTTAGTTATTGTAGTAGGCCCCTCTTTTGAAGACGACGTTACCCTCAACCCAGTAGTTTGAGTCAGCAAGGATACAATCCTAAAGGGTCGGATTATTGAAAGATAATGAATTAAGTTATTAATGCAAATTGTGGTAGGCCCCGCTTTTGGCGGTGACATTACCCTCGGCTAAGTAGTCTGAGTCAGCAGGGATACAGTCCTAAATAGCCGGGTTATAGTATTAATAGTAGTTAACTTATGAGGGGGTCAAAGAGTTTGGATCCCCGCCATCCAATACCTATGGGTATTGAAGGAGATCCTACTAAAATTGACCCAGGTCCCAAGCAGGACCTCTAAACGCTGAACAAGGGCAAGACCCTTACCAAACCGTTCCCTTAACCCCCGACCAGGTAGCCAACATACCTCCATATAGACCGTGGAGATATGAATGGTGAAAATCTTTTATTTTATATAGACAGTAAAATAATGCCAAGACACCACGGACAAACGATAAGGAAAGATCACCTTCAACATAAGCAACTAGTTATTAAAGTCATTAATACAAAACCAAATAAAAAGTGCAAAAGATTAAAAATAAAAAGTATTATACTAAACACTTGTCTTCACCAAGTGATGTAAGAGACTTAGGCAAACATGGCCTTGATTGTCAAGAACTCTTACGATCAATCTTGGATCCCGAGACGACTCACACACTCTATGATGGACAATGGATGATGGTGGTGGATGATGGTGTTATGGTGGTGGTGGGTGGTGGATGAAGTGTGAGAGAGGTGGTGTGCCAAGGGATGAGAGAGAATGAAACCAAGCTCCTCTATTTATAGGCTGAACAGAAGGCTGGACACGGCCCCGTGTCCGCTGGACACGGCCCCGTGCCCGTCTGACATTCTCTCTCTTCATTAATTGTAATTCGCAATTACAATTAATGCGCCTGCTGTACTTTCACCACGCCCCCGTGCCCGCTGGACACGGCCCCGTGGTGGGCAATGGAAGCTTCTACTGGTTTGTCTTTTCTGCTGCTTCCTGGGCACGCCCCCGTGTTCGCTGGACACGGGGCGTGTTCAGACTCTGTTTCTTCTCCTTTGCCTTGGGAGGTGCGTTGAGGGTCTGGGTAGTCTACTTTTGTTCCTTTTCTTGTATTTATGGTAGAATTAGTTGTCTTTTTGCTTCTTTTGTGATTTTGAGCTCATTTCATCCTGAAAATACAAAAGGAAGACAAAAACACTCTTTTTCCAACATTAGTACTTAAAAAGGGTTAGTTTTATGCCTTAATTGATGTGATTTATATGTTGCATTTTACACACATCAAATACCCCCACACTTGAACTTTTGCTTGTCCTCAAGCAAAACTCTTTAAATGTGGCTTACACTCCCAAATGGAATAGGTAGAAGAGAAGTTTTTTAGCTTGTCCTAGTGTGTCGGGAATCCAAGGTCTTTATAAGTTTTATTTTTATTTATTTACAATCCTATTCGTTATGATTTATTTTGAACGTTTCATAAGATAAATTATTTATTTGGGCATAGCATGCCTTATTAAAATTCCATTTATATACAAGTTCACATACCTCACGGGGGATCACTCAACACTCGGCCGAAGGTGTATATTTTTAGTGAATCTCTCGAGAGCGGCATGGAACTTACGCCTTCCATAGGCTTGCCAAGCAATCAATCCTCCTCCTTTTTAACTTTTTACCTTTGTAAATATCAAGAGGACTTTTTGGGGTAAAGGGTTAGGCTTGGGTTAAAGGTGGGTGGTTGGTTAGTGGTTAGTAAAAAGGGCGAAAATCGTAAAAGCGTCGGTTTTCGTAAAATGCCTTGTGTTTAGCGACTTTTTATTTTGAAGTATTTCTCCAAACAAGCTTTTATATAGCTTTTGTTTGTTTTTTACTTCATCATTTTTTTTTTCATCACATAAAAAGGCGAGTTTTACGAAAAAACCGAGCTTGTTACTAAAATAAAGGGTGAAAAATAAAAAAGGTTTTTGGTGGGTGAAAAGGGTTTTTGGGGTAATGAAATGAAAGGTTTAGGCTCAAAGGGGCTATCTAGGGGGATTTTGGGTAGGTGAATAAAAAAAATGAAAAATAATGGTGTTGAAAGAAAAATGGTTAGTCCTAATGCCTCCATCATTTACTTACTTGGGTTTAAGTTGGTAAGGACCGGGAATGTATTGTCGTGGCAAGTTCTAGATTTGTAAGAACCAAGCGGCTATTCACACAAGAAACGAAAAATGAGCATTTAATCTGAATATGTATATTTTTATGCTCAATAAAGGCTCAAAACTCACTTTTGTGGGAATGGGTTTTTAATGTGATCAAGTATATATAATCGAATTTTTAACTAGACTTGTTATGCCGTTTCATAATTTTCTTATGTTGGTTCTTTGTTATCACGACGCTATCGATTGTAAATTTGTAAAAATATAACCTTTTTGGAACTCGTTATTCCCAACTTAAACTAAGACAAGTAAATAAATAAAAAAAATGAAAGAGTTTTTGAAAAAAATTTGGGGTGTTTAGCGGTTCCAATAGAGTTTTGTGTAAGGCTTGTGTTTAGGATTTTGCAAAATTTCAAGGTTTTAGCATCCCCCCCACACTTAAATTACACATTGTCCTCAATGTGTCCAAAAATAATGTTTTTGGTTGATTAGAATGTGTAAAAGTGGGTTTAAAAACAAAGTTTTGTGTTTCTGGCATCCTGGACACGGCCCCGTGTTGACCAGGCACGGCACCGTGGTCAAGTGCCAGTAACAAAAATTAGAGAATTGAAACAGAAGCCTGGACACGGGGGCGTGTCCGCTGAACACGGCCCGTGTCCAGTTACCTGAACTGGGTGATTTTCTGCAGGGGGCTCAACACGGGGCCGTGTTGGTTGGGCACGGCCCGTGTTGAGCCTTCTGTGATGGAGATTTTTGTCGGGTTGCTCTGTTCTTCGTGCATGGTTCCATTTTTCTCGTTCCCTTTTTCATCCATTACCACCATGAGTGTGTTTTATTCTCAAAACAACCATCAATCTTAAACCATTATAGCACTGCTAATCATAGAGAGGGACATTACATTAAGCTAAATAACTAGGGGATACATAAGGTTATCATAAGGGTTCTACTTATTTAGGAAAATTTCGGGAATAACTTCCCGATGTAGTAACACTCTCTAGCCGATGGCTCCTCGGTTGTCATTCAAAGCCATTCTTCTATCTCCCTTGGGAGGTAGAAGGTAGCTTCATTCTCTTCGGTGTCTTGAGGAGGAACGCTCACCGGGACTCCTTGCACCACCCTTGGTTGAGGAACTTGGTGCATGGCGTGCCATTCGGCTGGAATGATGACCTCGGGTACTACATTCCACGCCCTTTGGGTTATCACCGGAACCAAAGGCGGGGAAGCGAGAAGGTTTAACCTTTGGTGCAGGAGGTTTACTTCTCGCAGGCAGCCCTCCAAACCTACCGTCAGATGATTAATACGGTCCACCAATGCTTCTTCTACTCCCGTCATCTCGTCTATGGCTTCCCTCAAAGCGTAAACGTAGTTTACTAGGGAATCCTCCGCCGTGGACGACCTCCTTCCATTCCGGTTATTTCTTGAAGATGTTCCGCTGTTTCTGCTGGCCATTTTCTGCGAAATAAGCCGAAGATAACTAAACTTTTGCAAAACAGTACCTCGAACACGGCCCCGTGCTCAACGAGCACGGCCCCGTGTTCAGCTGTCTGCAGGACTTTTGTCTAACGATTCCAGGTTTTTAAATTATTTTAATACACTTTTGTTGTGTTTTTAAGCTCAGATAATTTAAAACAAAGTTATAGGACTAACTTTAGACAAGAATCCGTAGCCAAAAATCCTACAAACCTTTCATAGAAGATTGGAATCATGGGTTTCCAAGCTTCCATGGAGGTAATGTTTGAAAAATTTTTGGAAGAAGGAGAAATGAACAAAAGTGGAAAAGACAAGATGGTCCTTAGGAACCTTCTTTTAGCACTTACCTAGGATGGTATATGTGAAGATCCCAGGAATCTCTGCTTGGTGAAGTGGTCAAAAATGAGCAGGATTCAGGCTGCATTTAAAGAAAACGACAGCACACTGGACACGGCCCCGTGTCCGCTGGACACGGCCCCGTGTGCAGAGAAAATCCTGACACATTTTGTCCGTATTCTGACAGAATCAGCAGAGAATCTTCTGAGTGAACACGGGGGCGTGTTGACCAGGCACGGCCCCGTGTCGGCAGGCTGTTTCATGGAGTTTTGTCTCTACTTAAGGAGCTAATTTATATCGGGTGGTTCTTGACTTGTTGGAACAACCCCAAAGTGCCTAAGATACCTTAATTGTCCTATACTAAGGCGAGAACGCAAGAGGTTATCGGTGAGGGTAATTCCTATTTTCATTCTAGGTGGACAAGTCCAACCCTTTTCCGGGCTCTCGTTAAAGAAGGTGTATGCCGAATCGCTCAGGTCTATGTATGCACCGAACGAAGTCGATGGGGAGTCCTTCACGGCACAATCGGCACAGGGACGACTATCGTCCACGTCTTTTCTAGGTATGAAGGTATTTTCGGGAGCAACGAGGTTGTTGGAATGCGGTTCCAACATTTCCTCATGGTCATCATCTTGGGATGGATCTATAAAATCCTTCCTAAGTTCTTTTGACCAATTGAGAATTAGTTCCTCTAGTTGAAATAACTCGTCAAGGAGCATTTCTCCTAGAATATCTGGCTGGGCGCATTCGAGGGAGAGATAGTGCTTATTTTTACTTTCGCCCCTCTTAAAGTTACAAGGAATCGGTGGGTCTATATAGTGGGGCCTATAATTGAGAAATAACATTTTAATTCCTCATGTTCGCCTCCACATAATCGACACCACAAACCATAAGAGTGCCGAAAGTAAAAAGAATTACTATCACTCATGTTTGTGTCAGAAATTACCAACCGCCGGGATCTAACGGTTCTGTTTTCAGTAACTGAATCTTGGACACGGGGGCGTGTTGAGTGGACACGGCCCCGTGTTCAGCCTACTATCTGACTGAAAACAGGATTGCCAGTTCCAATGATTGAGCACGGGGCGTGTTCAGCAGGCACGGCCCCGTGTTGAGCTCTGCAGAAGCTGAAAAACTAAGAAAAAATCCTAAAAAATTAAAGAAAAATGAAAATATGATTAGGCCGTTGATTCCTAACTTTCTTAAAATCCTTGTGTCCCCGGCAACGGTGCCAAAAACTTGATGTGCGTGAAGTGTGTTATATTTTTTATGAGTATTTAAGCCCCTTTTTACACTTTTAGCCAAGTTTTAAATTTATAAAACACGATATTTACTAACACTAAACACACATATGGGCAAGTGCACCCATCGTGGACGTAGTATAGTGTTGGTAAGATACCGAGTTCGTCCAAGGACACAAGAGCTTTTAATACCGGTTTATCCTCAACGTCTAACCAAATCAAAAAGTGAGAAAAATATTTTAAACTAAGAAAAACAAAAAAACTAACTAAATGCTGAAAAATAAAATAAAATAAAAAACAGATAGACAAGATGAATCACTTGGATCCGACACGTGTATTAGTATAACCTTTGATTATTTTCGCACTTTTGCACTTGTTTAAGAGATTATCTTAGTTATTGTAGTAGGCCCCTCTTTTGAAGGCGACGTTACCCTCAACCCAATAGTTTGAGGCAGCAAGGATACAATCCTAAAGGGTCGGATTATTGAAAGATAATGAATTAAGTTATTAATGCAAATTGTGGTCGGCCCCGCTTTTGGCGGTGACGTTACCCTCGGCTAAGTAGTCTGAGTCAGCAGGGATACAGTCCTAAATAGCCGGGTTATAGTATTAATAGTAGTTAACTTATGAGGGGGTCAAAGAGTTTGGATCCCCGCCATCCAATACCTATGGGTATTGAAGGAGATCCTACTAAAATTGACCCAGGTCCCAAGCAGGACCTCTAAACGCTGAACAAGGGCAAGACCCTTACCAAACCGTTCCCTTAACCCCCGACCAGGTAGCCAACATACCTCCATATAGACCGTGGAGATATGAATGGTGAAAATCTTTTATTTTATATAGACAGTAAAATAATGCCAAGACACCACGGACAAACGATAAGGAAAGATCACCTTCAACATAAGCAACTAGTTATTAAAGTCATTAATACAAAACCAAATAAAAAGTGCAAAAGATTAAAAATAAAAAGTATTATACTAAACACTTGTCTTCACCAAGTGATGTAAGAGACTTAGGCAAACATGGCCTTGATTGTCAAGAACTCTTACGATCAATCTTGGATCCCGAGACGACTCACACACTCTATGATGGACAATGGATGATGGTGGTGGATGATGGTGTTATGGTGGTGGTGGGTGGTGGATGAAGTGTGAGAGAGGTGGTGTGCCAAGGGATGAGAGAGAATGAAACCAAGCTCCTCTATTTATAGGCTGAACAGAAGGCTGGACACGGCCCCGTGTCCGCTGGACACGGCCCCGTGCCCGTCTGACATTCTCTCTCTTCATTAATTGTAATTCGCAATTACAATTAATGCGCCTGCTGTACTTTCACCACGCCCCCGTGCCTGCTGGACACGGCCCCGTGGTGGGCAATGGAAGCTTCTACTGGTTTGTCTTTTCTGCTGCTTCCTGGGCACGCCCCCGTGTTCGCTGGACACGGGGCGTGTTCAGACTCTGTTTCTTCTCCTTTGCCTTGGGAGGTGCCGTTGAGGGTCCGGGCAGTCTACTTTTGTTCCTTTTCTTGTATTTATGGTAGAATTAGTTGTCTTTTTGCTTCTTTTGTGATTTTGAGCTCATTTCATCCTGAAAATACAAAAGGAAGACAAAAACACTCTTTTTCCAACATTAGTACTTAAAAGGGTTAGTTTTATGCCTTAATTGATGTGATTTATATGTTGCATTTTACACACATCAACGATCCGGACTCTTTGCCTAGAAATTTCAGTTTACAGCATGTTTAGAACTCTTTTCATGACCATAATCACATCATTATGAACCATGATCAAATCTGCGTTTTCATCCAAATTTTAACATTTAAATCCTCACTTAGGCATTTCAACAAACACCTAACGGGTCAGATTTTCCTACAATCATTACCAAGTTCGTGACTTGCAATTTAACATCTAATTTCACTTTAATTAGTAAATTTTACATACATCTGGACATCAATATTTCTGAATTTACTTTACCAAATTCAGATTTTGCTAGAACAAGAGTCATAATTCTAGTATTCACCAAGTTTCCTTCAAGTTCATTTGTTCCCCACATGTAAACCCCAAACCTTACAAACATGATGCAAAGTTTTGACAAGGAATCACCTAGGGTTTAACTCTAGACATCAAATTACTTCAAGATTCATTCATGCATTACATATCTAGGCTCAATTTCAGTTTTTTCACAATTAACCTAGAATTCGTGATGGATCAAAATACCAAGATTTTACATACCTTTTGATCCTTACAACGAGGTGTTCGCTAATTTGTGTTTAGAACTTGATTTGGAACGGATTTGAGGCTTCAATTTGCAGATTTTAGTGTGAAACTAGGGTTTGGAGAATACCCTGGTCGCCCACTTTCCTCTTGTTCGACCAGACACACCCACAAATGGTGTGTTTGGTGAGTTTTGTTACTAATCAGCTTTTAACTTTCATTCTTTGGCAAATTTAGTCCCTCACTTATCATTTAGCTTTAAGTACTAGTGTTTTAACCAAGTGTAAGTTATTTCAAGACTTGTAATTTTAACTAGGTTAAAATTTCTAGTTGGTTAATTCTTGTTTATTAAATCTTTGAATTTCTAATATAAAGATTTATATTTTCGGGGTGTTACATCTCCTTACTAAGCTCGCCATACCCCACTTGATATCAATAAGCTCTAATTCTTCAGGATCAATTTGATCGTAATCCTCTTTTTTCATGTCTGGATTACTGATCCTTCCAGCAACTAGACTCTCATATGATTCTAGAACAGAAGCTAATAGAGATATATGTTGTTTTGCTGCTGATTCTGTAAACTCTTGACCATTCTTGATGTTCACAGCTATATTGCACAAAATCCCTTGACCGTGACTTTGATTGTTTGAACTTGATGAACTTTGAGGAGACACTTGTTCTTGAACCTTAGGATTTGGTTCAAAACTTGCAAACGGTGAATGACTGTTGCTTGTTGTGCTTTGAGAAACTCCAGATGTAAGTTCAGCACTAAATGATGTCTGAATTTTTGGACTTAGGTTAGATGTTGCTGATGAGCTTCCTTTGTAGTACAATGAAACATCTTGTTGTACACTAGAAGCTTTCATTTTTCTAATCTTTTTAAGTTCAAGCTCATGCGATTCAATTTTCTCTATGAAACTGCTTAGATTGAACCCAGCATACTCCAAGTTATTTTTCAAAACCAACAAATATGTTCCCCACTCATCATATGGTAAAGCATCTGCCAGCTTGTCAACCCATTCTTCATTTGTGTTTTCAATGCTTAAACGCTTCATCTCTACAACCAGATGACAATATCTCTCGATCAACTCTTTTGTTGACTCACCTTTGATTCCGGTAAAAATATCAAATTCCTTTTTCAGCAATGCCGTTTTCCTCTTTATCATCGAAACACTTCCAAGAAACTTCACTTTCAATGCATTCCAGACAGATTGTGAGTTATCCTGATGTTGTAGCAGAACTAGAATATCTTCTTTGATTGCTTGCTGCAAGATACTCATCATTTTCTTTTCAGCTTTGAAGTTGTCCTGTTCAAGCGGAGTTAATTGATGGAGTGCTTTCTCAATACCCGATCCATTCATCGGAGGTACATACTTTGACTCAATTTTCATCCAACACTCAAAATGATTTGCCTGTACCCATGTTTTAAACCTCTCTGACCACCCTAAATATTCGTCAATGTTCATTAATTTTGGTGGCTTTTGCATTGTACCAAACTCATTTTCCATGTTCACGTTCTGCACAATACTCGCTGGAGTTTGAACTGCTGTCATTCCCCCTCTGGAAAACATGTTATAAAATATGACTTTTCAAACGAAATCACTTCTACACGGAGTGGACGTTCAAACGAAATGGACAACACAAACGAAATGGACTTTCAAGAGAAAACAAGTTTCAAGCGAAATCAAGTTTCAAGCGAAATGACACTTTCAAGCGAAATGAAATGTCATTTCGTGCGAAATCAATATAAAAGATCCTTTTCATGCGAAATGATCAAACCGAATGATTTTTCAAACGAAATGGTCCATTTCGTGTGAAATGAACAAGTGTTTCAAGCGAAATGGTAAACTTTCACACGAAATAGTTCATTTCGTACGGAATGAACTCAATTTTCAAACGAAATGCTGCTCGTTCACAAGAAATGGAGTTTTTGGCACATTTTTATCAATTTTAGTCCGAATTTAGGTCTGATTCTTTCAAGGATTTGTTAAAACAGTGTTTTACACGTTATATTCAAAGATCAGTCCATTTTGTCCGTGGAATCGTTCAAAAATCCAAGAATGAGTAGAAGTAGAAAGTTCTAAGCACTAATTCAGCCAATTTGACTCATCCTGAGCTCTGATACCACTTATAGGATCAATATACGACCTGAATGAGTCATTCAGAGTCAAATCAAAGTCACTAGAGAGGCGGAAACACTCTAGTAACTGAGAATCGGTGATAGAATGGAGTAGAAACAGAGATGTATACTTAAAACTGGTTTTTCATTGATTTTCAACGTTAATACACGGAGAGAAACTGGCAGCACTTCGTTACAACTTCTCCAATTCGTACCAAATGAAAAACCCAAGACCCATATTTATAGGGCCACCATTTCGCACGAAACCAACATGTTCCATTCCGCACAAAATGGCAAACATCCATTTCGTGCGAAATGAACATCACAAGTCCAATTCGTGCGAAATGGTTACAAACACAAAATAACTTTACATTTACACATTACACCCCTATACAAGCTATTTTGACACGTCCTCGATTGTTGACATAGGCGATAGACATTATGTACCAACAGACCGGAATTATTGGTGTAAACCATACGTTTTTTAAACGTTAAATTCTCTTAAGTAGAGTTTTTTATGTCTTTAAATAAGAATTTTATGTTACTTGATTAGAGTTTTATGTCTCTAATTAAGTCTCTATTTAAAGTAGACTCTTCATCCACCCATGGATTGATATGAACAAATAAGTCTTATAATGATTTTTGTAATCATTTGTCTTCTAACATGTGTGTTAGAAACGTTTATAAAAAGCGTTAGTTTGAAAACAATTTTTTAATTGTTTAGTTTCTAACGTGTGTATTAGAAATGACTTATTTATTTGAACCATATATGTGTTTTTAGCAAGTCGAACTAACATTTTGTGGAAATGTTAACATTTCTAACGTGCCTGTTAGAATTTCTTTCATTTTAACATGATTATTAAAAATGGTTAAAATACAAATGCTTTGAAATGTTTTATGTAAACATTTTATATAAGTAATTTGTTATAGCATTGATTTTAATACTTTGTATGGTTTATAAATAAAAGTTCATACATTGAAGTTGATATTTGATTGGCTTCAAGAATTAAATCACCATAAAGTGATGGTTTAGTTGTGTGAGATTTATCACCAACTTTAATTTGTGATTTCTAAATCCAATTGGTTATGTTTTGTATATATAAAATGCCTTAAATTTTCTAACACGTTTGTTAGAAAATGTGTATCACGAATACAAGGTTAGAGATTGTTCATAATGAACGGAAATGTTTTATGTAAACATTTAATTGCCTATGCGTGCATTAAAAATGATGAGAAATGGTTTATTTTATAAACTATATCTTTGGAAAACATTTTATGTAAACGTTCGATTCTATAATGTGCTCGTTATAACATTTTTTTAACATGTGTGTTAGAAAACGTTTAGTACATGTGTAGTAAGACTAAACAATATAAAACCATTTGATATTTTGGGTTTTGATCTATGTTTTCATAACCCTAATTGATATTATTAATATTGTATATTGCAAAACTAAGAAACTTTTTTGAATGATTTTTAAAATAAAGTTTTCCATAACATTGATAATTCAAATGGTTCGCTACTCTTGCTAGAAGTAGCATATGGTGAACAAAGTAATAGTCTCATGAATGTTATTTGGTGAAAAACAACTTGGTGTTGCTGTGAACAAATTTTATTATTCAAGTTTACTACTTAAATGTAGTCTTTGTAACAACTTGGTGTTGCTTTGAGCATAACTATCAAAGTTTAAAGTTTCAAGATGAAATGGTGAACTTGTACTTACAAGTGCATGGAGTCTTATTGAGGGAGTACATCAAGACATGCCATGGGACGATATCGTTGAGAAGATTTCGGTCAGATTATAAAGTGTTGAAGATCAAAGCACTTTGATATTTGATGTCTACATATCGTCTATCCTTCCGTTTAAATTTCAAAAGTGTTCGGCACTTATGAATTAATTTCCAATGTATTTTATCGTTTTGTGTTCAATATCTTCGGAAAACACATGCAATTTTTTACAAAAAAATAAATCACTAATGTTTGTGACGTATAAATTATTTTTTGTGAAAATAATTATAATGCCAATTATATATTGTTTAACAGAATATGGTTTTAAACGGATAGTACATGAAAATTCTTGGACATAAATAACTTAAGAGTTGTTGCATTGACTAAATGTCAAAGACGAGACATCAAATGAGTAACCATATTATGAGAGAATAATGAAAGAATGTACTGAGTGTATTGAGATGAAATACACAAACAAGATTCATGTCGACATACTTCGTTAAAAGTCATTGGAAAATTCACAAGTGTCAATTCTAACATATGAAAGAAAAAAATACTATATGTTATTGTATACCTCTAATAAATCTTGCGAGATTTGTTCCAAGTGATCTATACGTAGATGCGTCTACCACCTGATTATTGTTAGAACTATATGGAGATTTTACCTTCGTTTGGGAGAGCATCCTAAATATACATATCTCCTAATTAGGGGTGCAAACGAGCCGAGCCCGAGCTCTACCAGGCTCGAGCTCGAGCTCGTTTAACATATGAAAGCTCGAGCTCGAGCTCGGCTCGAAGGTAATTTTTCAAGCTCGAGCTCGGCTCGGGCTCGACTCATTTAGTATTTATTAATTAATTTATATTAATTATAATTATTATTATACATATAATTAAGTTATTTTTTATTTATATAAATGGTAATTATTATTATATAAATATATGTTTAATATATTAATAAAAAATATATAAACAGAAAGCTCGTTTAGGCTCGCGAGCCGGCTCGAGCTCGATAAGCGAAGCTCGGGCTCGGGGCTCATTTACTAAACGAGCTTGTTTTTTAGGCTCGGGCTCGAGCTCGAGCTCGTTTAAGCTCGGCTAGTTCGAGCTTTTTTTCGAGCCAAGCTCGAGTAGCTCGCGAGTAGCTCGGCTCGTTTGCACCCCTACTCCTAATGAATAACAATAAATGTGTGCAAATCACTTATGGAAAAATTATGAATGCCATGTTGTTGAGTGTCGATCTAGTTGACTCTATGCAGGGCCGATCCTAGAATTTTGAAGGCCCAAAGCGAATAAAAAATTCGAGGCCCTTTTTAATTTTTTTAGGCTCGTAATTTCGGTTTGTATCTGACATGAAATATATTAGGAAGAAACTTATAAAGCACTTAACCATTATATAAACTAAATGATCTCTCTAATCAAATAATGTTGGGATCTAATACATAAATCAAATTAAATTGGTCAAAAGAGTTTAACCTAACAAATAATTATGTGTGAAAGGAATTATAAAACATGCTACTTATTTTAAGTATACTATTGTTATTAGTTAGAAATGATTTTTTTAAATAAAATTTTACATGGACGTATCATGTTAAAAATTATGTGGACAAAGTATTTTAGCTTATTAAATTAAGAGAGGTGATTAAAAATATGCATTTATAACCCTTTATTAAAAAAATGAGTGAGGTGATTAATAATTTTGAAAATGGGTAGCAGGTGGGATTCGAACTCAACCCTCTATAGAACGCAAATCTTGTTCTTACCACTAGACTACAATTGTATTAATGTTATCAAATATAACCGTAAATATAATATTCTTTTTTTATATATATAGATTTTTTTTATTTTGGAGGCCCTGTTTTTTCAGAGGCCCTAAGTCGTCGCCTAGCCCAATTATACTAACGGGCCGGCCCTGACACTATGTCACACATAATAGTGATTGTAGACGAGGAACATTCATCTTGTTGGTGATGAATGTGTTCACCAAGTGAGTTCGATTAAGACTTATGTTTAAGTCCTTATGAGTCAATGGTAAAGCGTTGGAGATCAAAGGTAAACAAGTTATGTTCCTTAATTGAATGATAAAATTTAGCTATGTGCTATATACAATAATTTGTGGGACCTTCCTAAATATTGATGTTATAGGATTATGAATAAGTCTCATTATTTTGTCTTAACAAGGAATGAATGTTGCAAAGTGATATTATGATATCCTTGGGCTGTGAAGAATAAGAATGATGCATCTTCTGTTCACATGCTAAAGTACGTAGTCTAAAGTATTCTAGACTAGTACTTGGTTAATTATGGGTCTTAATGGAGACTAATTAACTATAAACATTCAATGTGTATGAACAATTTGTGTATAGACAAAGTTGAGGGAGAAATTTCATTCATTATAAGGAAAAGACATGTAACTTTTGAAGAGGTTGTTCGAAAAACTTATGAGGAGAACTCATTGTCTAGGCTTATTCTAGATCTTAAATTAGAATTATTCTAAATTGGTGACAAACTTATGAAAATGATATGTGTTGCTTTGGTCAGCTCGTAAGCTTATGTAAGCTAATGTAATATAAGTTGAATTCACTGACGCAATGAGGTTGATCTTATTCAATCATATGTGTATAAATGTCGTCATAAGTGAAGTTACAGAAATGTTGATCAAATGGCAAGAAATGTGGGGGAGGATCCATTTAAGAAACAACGTATGAGGGTATGTAGAAATGGTTTTCACTACCCATCTGGATGTTATCCAATAACACTTAAATGTTGGGGTGTCTTGCATTTGTACCATAATATTTTAGCAATAAGGATTTTGTAATCCAATATAACGTTGTAAACAGACGACTAAGTGGAGGACACAAATGTTGCAGTGCATAATGGAGATGTGTTTGCTTTAAATTATAAATATATCATTCTAAGACAAATATTATAACCAGATTCAGGTGGCCCCTTAGGTTATAGTCTTAGAAGTTGACAATAGGCAATGTTAACTTTCGAGTTACGAACATGTCATGACAATTGATCTCAACTACAAAGTTATCTTTAGTGACTTGTCAAAGACAAAGATAATGTTATGGATCCAACAACCTGAGGGTTTATTAGAGATCAAGTTGTGGAATGAGACTAAAGCCCATGGAAAAAGGGTGTGTGAAGGAAACCTACCTTAGTTGACTGGAGATCCCAAGATCTAAGTTCAATAGGACAACGAATTCATTTGCCTAAGGGTGATCATTGTGGGGGCATAACTGATATGCATAAGCTAGTATATATGGTCATATATACCCCTTAAACGATAAAAGGGTGTTTAAATACGTCCTAGTTCATTCCTATGAAATTCAGTGACAAATTGTGAGGCTAAGCATATTATGTGGTAAATGATTTTGCGTAATCATGGTAATCACGATGCTTTTAATGATTTAAGGAGAATCACCTATGTTAGAGAGAAGTGGGGTCGCTTCGAATGGAATTGGGGGCACAATTCCTAGAGCTTTTGCAGAACCAGGAAGTGTTCCATGACCATTATTAGACACGACTACGAGGGGATGACCCGACTAAGGAGAGTATTGTGTGAAGTGTATTGTCGTCTACACAAATGAGGGTTTGTTCAAGGAGATCGCGTCTACACACCGCTAGGAGACTAAGTATGCTTCACACAGGAAGGTTCAAAGCTAATACCTACCTATCCTGCAATATTCAACTGTCGAGGTTGCATTCGGATTTTTGTGTGTATTTTGATCAATCTCCATTCATGTGGGGGATTGTTGGAAATTTGGTGAATGGATATTTAGTAAATTTATAATTTAGTAAAATTATAAATCTAATATTAATAAAAGAGTCCATTTAATACCACATGGCATCTAATTTTAATAAAAGACTCTTAATAATGCCACATGGCATTTTCTCCATTAATTCATTAATATTAATGATATTATTAATTAATATCTAATTCTAATTTATAATTAAAAAAATATATAATTTATCTATCTATAATTTTAAAACCTTTGATTTTATTACTTCTTAAAATGGATAAGCATAATCCCACATACATTTAATATTAACGATATTATTAATTACTATCTAATTCTAATTTATGATTAAAAAATATATAAGTTATCTTTAATTTTTAAACCTATGACTTTATTATTTCTTAAAATGGATAAGCATATGGTTTAGTTTACGTTATCTGTTTTGCGTAAATCAAGTTTGAGAAAAAAATTAATTACTATTGTCTAAGAAACATGATGTTACGTTATTAAAATGTTATTTTTATAGTGTTACATTATTAAAAATGTTATTTTTTTAATTATATACATCAATATTTTATATCAACACCACAAAAAAATATGTAAAATAATAACACTCGGATTTGAGTTTATATATTAGAAATAATGTAGTGAAGTGATTATTTCAACTAAATATTTTATGATGAATTTATCTATTAATTCAAACAAAAATTAATTAATAATATTATTAATGTATTGAAAGAGAGAATATTATATGACATTAACTGAAATTTTTTATTAGAATTAGATATATCATTACCCATCACAATCCATCTCCATCACCATCATTTTCAGCCACCAACTCTATCTCAATTAAGATTTAAGAGTCTTCTCGTTATCATCCCAAAATTTTAAAGAAGCCTTTATGTGTTCATCGATTTTTTTCTACTTCGTCTCATTCCCCAAGATAAGGATGAGATTTAAGAAATTTCTTCACATTCTTTACGTATCGTATCATAACATAATATAGAAATTTAATTATTATATATATATATATTTTATGTATATCTAATTATTATTACTAAAGTAACGAATAAATATAAAATATTTGCTTAAACATGCCATTTATAGTGAGTAATGTTATATTGTCTTTAACTTGGTATGGATAGTTCATGTTAGGGTAATATGTGTTCATATCAAAACTTATTTTTAACAAGTACAATATCAAGAATAATTCAAATTTTATAATTAATTTGTTCTTCGAATACAAGCAGTCTTGTCATTCAACCCGTGTAAGACACGGGACTATAAACTAGTATTATATAAACTCTTCATGTGGTGTATTGGTGACAACTCTTGAGTAGATTTTCTTTTATGGCAATTGATTAGAGATTTTATGGCAAAATTAAGTCTCTAATTATGTTGGACTTTTCACCACCCATGGCTCTTGCATACTTAGTAGGCTATGTGCCTCTTTTGACGGAGTTAGAGAAAAGAAAAAATATAAGTAAAAAGATACAAGAAAGAGAGATGTATGCACGAAGAGTCCTTGGAGAAGTACTTGATGACCCATATGTTGAAACATATAGAGATAAGTTTCTCTACGTGATTCAACTACATTTCTATTCTTAATTTCCAAAAGGTCTAACACTATGATTTTACCCGGTGTAACCTCGGGTACGTGGCCATTTCCGGCAGTATATACTGCTTCGGCTGTTGTACCCGGGAAACAGACGCATCATCTTTAGTAAAGGCGCGAAATATAATTTAAGGGAAGGGTGTTGAACACGTGCCTCAGCCATAACCGTCAACATCAGTTTGTTCATTTTTGTAGCCAAAAAGGATTGCACAAAGAGACGCAGTTCAAGTTCTCGTAGCGAAAATTGTACAAGAAGACGCTTCTCAAGCGCTTGACAAAGACAGGGATTTGAATCGATTTATTTAAATATGTTGTATTTCATATTTAATTTTGTATGGATTTGTACACGGTACGAGTACTACAATTTCCCAAAATTATGTAAAGAGAGTGTCTTTACAATTTTTATATTTATTTATATAATTTTTATTATAATTGTGACCCATGTCCTACGTCTTATACATGGTTTAATATCCACCATGTTTAATATCCACCATGTATTTATCGGGTAATCACCGTCGGGTATCAGACGCTCGCGGATATCCGCTATACCTATTAATTTGTTATAAAAAATTACATTTCGAGAGTTGCAACTACTTTTTTTTCTTACCATTCTAATTTTTTAAATATAGTTTTTTTTTTTTTGTTTATAACTATTAATATAGATTATAGTATGATAAATTACATACATATTAATATCACCATAAAAAACATTCAATATTTAAAATATGTAATTGATGCGTGTGTAGTGTAATATGTTTTAGATGTATATTTTAAGCCCTTTTTACACTTTTAGCCAAGTTTTAAATTTATAAAACACGATATTTACTAACACTAAACACACATATGGGCAACTGCACCCATCGTGGACGTAGTATAGTGTTGGTAAGATACCGAGGTCGTCCAAGGACACAAGAGCTTTTAGTACCGGTTTATCCTCAACGTCTAACCAAATCAAAATGTTAGAAAAGATTTTTAAACTAAGAAAATAAAACTAACTAAATGCTGAAAAATAAAAATAAAAATAAAAACAGATAGACAAGATGAATCACTTGGATCCAACTCGTGTATTAGTATAACCTTTGATTATTTTCGCACTTGTTTAAGAGATTATCTTAGTTATTATAGTAGGCCCCTCTTTTGAAGGCGACGTTACCCTCAACCCAGTAGTTTGAGTCAGCAAGGATACAATCCTAAAGGGTCGGATTATTGAAAGATAATGAATTAAGTTATTAATGCAAATTATGGTAGGCCCCTCTTTTGGAGGTGACGTTACCCTCGACTAAGTAGTCTGAGTCAGCGGTGATACAGTCCTAAATAGCCTGGTTATAGTATTAATAGTAGTTAACTTATGAGGGGGTCAAAGAGTTTGGATCGCCGCCATCCAATACCTATGGGTATTGAAGGAGATCCTACTAAATTTGACCCAGGTCCCTTGCAGGACCTCTAAACGCTAACAAGGGCAAGACCCTTACCAAACCGTTCCCTTAATCCCCGACCAGGTAGCCAACATACCTCCATATAGACCGTGGAGATATGAATGGTGAAAATCTTTTATTTTATATAGACAGTAAAATAATGCCAAGACACCACGGACAAACGATAAGGAAGAATCACCTTCAACATAAGCAACTAGTTATTAAAGTCATTAATACAAAACCAAATAAAAAGTGCAAAAGATTAAAAATAAAAAGTATTATACTAAACACTTGTCTTCACCAAGTGATGTAAGAGACTTAGGCAAACATGGCCTTGATTGTCAATGCCAAGAACTCTTACGATCAATCTTGGATCCCGAGACGACTCACACACTCTATGATGAACAATGGATGATGGTGATGGATGATGGTGTTGTGATGGTGGTGGGTGGTGGATGAAGTGTGAGAGAGGTGGTGTGCCAAGGGATGAGTTGCAATGAAGCCAAGCACTCCTATTTATAGGCTGAACAGAAGCCTGGGCACGGCCCCGTGTCCGCTGCACACGGCCCCGTGCTCGTCTGACAATCTCTCTCCTCATTAATTGTAATTCGCAATTACAATTAATGCGCCTGCAGTACTTTCGCCACGCCCCCGTGTTCACTGGGCACGGCCCCGTGGTGGGCGATAGAAACTTCTATAGGTTTGTCTTATCTGCTGCTTCTTGGGCACGGCCCCGTGCTGGCTGAGCACGGGGCGTGTTCAGTCTTCTGCCTTCTCTGTTTTGCTTGGAAGGATGCTGTCGAGGGGTCGGGCAATCCACTTATGTTCCTTTTCTTGTATTTATGTTAGATTTAGCTGCCTTTTTGCTTCTTTTGTTAATTTGAGCTCATTTAATCCTGAAAATACAAAAGGAAGACAAAACACTCTTTTTCCAACATTAGTACTTAAAAAGGGTTAGTTTTATGCCTCATTTGATGTAATTTATATGTTGCATTTTACACACATCAAATATCCCCACACTTGAATTTTTGCTTGTCCTCAAGCAAAACTCTTTAATATGTGGCTTACACTCCCAAATGGAATGGGTAGAAGAGAAGCTTTTGGCTTGTCATAGAGTGTCGGGAATCCAAGATCTTTATTGGGTTTTATTTTTATTTATTTACAATCCTGTTCGTTGTGATTTATTTAGAACGTTTCATAAGAGAAATTACTTATTTGGGCATAACATGCCTTTTTAAATTTCTATTTATATACAAGTTCACATACCTCACGGGAGAAATCACTCACACTCGGCCGAAGGTGTCTTTTTTAGTGAATCACTCGAGAGCGGCATGGAACTTATCCCTACCATAGGCTTGCCAAGCAATCAATCCTCCTCCTTTTTAACTTTTTACCTTTGTAAATATCAAGAGGACTTTTTTTGGGTAAAGGCTTGGGCTAAAGGTGGGTAGTTGGGTTAGTGGTTAGTAGAAAAGGGCGAAAAGCGTAAAAAGCGTCGGTTTTCGTAAAACATTTTGTTTTAGTGACTTTTTATTCTTAATGAAGTATTTCTTCAAACAAGCTTTTGTTTTAGGAGCTTTGTTTGTTTATTTCTAACTTCATTGTAAAATTCTCTCTCTTTTTTTTTAGTCACACGAAAACCGAGCTTGTTACTAAAATAAAGGGTAAAAATAAAAAGGATTTTTGGTGGGTAAAAGGGTTTAGGGTTAAGAAATGAAAAGGTTTAGGCTCAAAGGGGTTAACTAGGGGGAGTTTTTGGGTAGGTGAAAAGAAAAATAATAATAATGGTTTTGAAAGAAAAAGGGTTAGTCCTAATGCCTCCATCATTTACTTACTTGGGTTTAAGTTGGTAAGGACCGGGAATGAATTGTCGTGGCAAGTTCTAGAGTCGTAAGAACCAAGCGGCTATTCACACAAGAAACGAAAAATGAGCATTTAGCGTAAAGATGTATATTTGTATGCTCAATAAAGGCTCAAAACTCACTTTTGTGGGAATGGGTTTTTCTATGTGATCAAGTATATATAATCGAATTTTAACTAAGCTTGTCATGCCGTTTCATAATTTTCTTATGTTGGTTCTTTTTATCACGACGCTATCGGTTGTAAATTTGTAAAAATATAACCTTATTAGTCTTAGAATTCCCAACTTAAACTTTAGACAAGTAAAAAAAATGAAAATTTTTGAAAAAAAAATTGGGGTGATTAGCAGTTCCAATAGAGTTTTGTGTAAGGCTTGTTATTAGGACTTGCAAAATTCAAGGTTTTAGCATCCCCCCCCCACACTTAAATTACACATTGTCCTCAATGTGTCCCAAAAATAGATTTTTAGGTTGATTCAATGTGTAACATGGTGTTAAAAGCAAAAATTTATGTTATTGGCAGTCTGGACACGGCCCCGTGGGGACCGGGCACGGCCCCGTGTTCAGGTGCCAGTAACGAAAATCAAAGAAAAGAAACAGAAGCCTGGACACGGGGGCGTGTTCAGTGAACACGGCCCGTGTCCAGTTACCTGAACTAGGCATTTTTCTGCAGGGTGTTCAGCATGGGGCCGTGTTAGCTGGGCACGGCCCGTGCTGAACCTACTGTAATGGAGAAATTGTTGTCGTGTGGCCTTGTTCTTGTGCATGGGGCCATGTTTCTCGTTTCCCTTATCATCCTTTACTACCATGAGTGTGTTTTATTCCTGCAAATTAAAACTAAAAGATTAAACTAAACTAAAGATAGTTCTGCGGAATGCCTCCGTGGTGCGCCACGTTTATAAGTGTCCTTGGCTAGACCCAAGGTGAGGTTATATATTTTCTGAG
Source organism: Helianthus annuus (assembly GCF_002127325.2). Lineage (NCBI taxonomy): Eukaryota > Viridiplantae > Streptophyta > Magnoliopsida > Asterales > Asteraceae > Helianthus > Helianthus annuus. The sequence goes on from NC_035439.2 coordinate 149,266,263, forward strand.
TGGGATGTCTTGCATCCCATGTTGCACCGTCGGAGAGCAGCATCCAAACTCGAATCAATAACCTTCATGTAGTTGACCGGGTCATCGTCCTCTATTCTCTTCCCAACCCCGAACTTTACTTCCTCATCCCCGTACCTTAAGGTGAGCGTTCTGTCATTCATGTCTACCACTGCCTGTGCGGTGGCGAGAAATGGTCTCCCTAGTATGAGGGGGACTTTGGTGTCTTCTTCCATATCAAGTATGACAAAGTCGGTCGGGTAGACAAATTTGTTTACCTTGACTAGGAGATTTTCGATGACACCTTGCGGGAATTTGACGGATCGATCAGCAAGTTGTATGCTCATTTTTGTAGGACTCGTTGTTCCTAGGCCGAGTCTTTTGAACATTGATGAGGGCATGAGGTTAATGCTAGCCCCAAGGTCGGCTAGTGCATTACGAACGGGGGAGTCCCCGATCTAGCAAGGAATCGTGAAGCTTCCGGGATCGATTTTCTTTTGGGGGAGTTTGTTGAGTACGAGGGCAGAGCATTCTTCGCCTAAGTTAACTATTTGCAAAGTTTCAATTTTCCTTTTATGAGTGAGGAAGTCCCTCATGAACTTAGAATATTTGGGCATTTGGGTTAGGACATCAATAAAAGGAATGTTGACATGCAATTGTTTTAGTAGACTTTCGAATTTTGCGAATTGCTCATTGGTCTTTTGACGGATTAACCTACCAGGGTACGGAACCCGAGGAGCCTTGGTAGGCTCTGGTGATGGCGGGGAACCCTTCTCTTGTAGAGGCGACGGTATAGTCTCCTCGGTAGGCAGTGGCACTTCCGTAGGACCCACGGTGCGGTTTCGTAATGTGATGAGATGAACTTGCGCTTTTGGGTTTGTTTCGGTATTGCTTGGTAATGCGCCTTGTGGTCTCTCAGAAAAATTTTGGGCTAGTTGACTTATTTGTTTTTCTATGTTTTGAATACTAGCTTGTTGATTTCTAAAATTTGATTCTAATTGTAGAAACCTTTCCGAGTTTTTCTTTTCAGTGTCGGAGATGAGGCGAGATATAGTATCTTCAAGCCTTTCTCGTCCACCTTGTTGTTGAGGGAAATTTTGTGACTCATTTCTTGGTTGTTGAAAGTTTGTTCGTTGGTTTTGTTGGTTACTACTATTGTCGGGTTCTCTCCAACCAAGGTTAGGGTGATTTCGCCATCCTTGGTTGCAGGTGCCCGTTGGAGGACCCGACGGCCTAGGTCTATTATCAATGTAGCTTACCGACTCTTGTTGATCGTCTGTTTCTTTCATACAACTCCAATTTTTATGTGGCCCACCACACCCTTCACAAGCCATAACCGAGACTGTTTTTGTCATTTCCAATTTTTTTATTTTCGAAGAAAGGGCCTCGATTTGGCTTGTAAAGAAGTGCTTTCATCAACCTTATGGGCGCCCGGGGCAATAGATTTATTGCCTCGGGGAGTGTGCCACTGAAAATTGGTTTGAGCAATTTCTTCAATTTGATTATATATTTCATGCGGGCGGCGATTACCTAAAAGTCCCCCGGAGCTAGAGTCAAGTGTCTGCCTTGTGTGTGGCAACAACCCATTATAGAAAGTGGATACTTGTTGCCATATTGCAAGGTCGTGATGTGGACACTTTCGCAATAGCTCCTTGAACCTTTCCCAAGTTTCATATAAGGATTCCCCGTCCTCTTGTGAATATGTATTAATTTCAGTCATTAATTTAGCCGTTTTAGCGGGAGGGAAATACTTATATAAAAATTTTTGGGCTAGTTCATCCCAGGTGTTTACCGAACCAGCTGGGAGGGCGTTAAGCCAACCTTTTGCTCGGTCTTTTAGTGAAAAAGGAAACATTCGGAGGCGGATGGCGTCATTTGATGCTCCATTGATCCGAAAAGTACCACATATTTCTAAGAAATTAGTAATATATAGATGGGGATCCTCGTCCGCAAGCCCATGAAAGGTTGCGGAGTTTTGAAGCATTTGTATCAAATGCGGCCGAAGTTCGAAGTTATTGGCTTCAACATTCGGTGCATTGATAGCGGCGCCGAGATTACGTATGGTGGGTCGTAGATAATCCATGAGGGTACGTTTCCCGAAACCTTCTCTTGGTTTTTGGCTTTTAGTCTTTTTCTGAGAAAGCGTTCGGGTTCTTCTAGAGGTTCTTTTATGTCCTTATTAGAACTGGAGCTCATACACTACGTAGGGGTGGCGGCTGGTTCCAAGTCCTGCAATAAAAACAAAAAAGAATGCTGGTCAGAAGGTTCACCACGGCCCCGTGCTCAGTGAACACGGCCCGTGGTCGGAGTTACAGTGATTGTTTTCCAGATCCCAGTTACTGGAGAGTTGGACACGGCCCCGTGTTGCACCGACATGGCCCTGTGGTCAGCCTTCTGTAACTTGGAAAACTAAAAACCGCCAGTAACAACGCTGGGCACGGCCCGTGCTGAGCTCTGTAGAAGCTGAAAAACTAAGAAAATCCTAAAAATTAAAAAGTAAAATAAAAAAAAATGATTAGGCCGTTGATTCCTAACTTTCTTAAAATCCTTGTGTCCCCGGCAACGGCGCCAAAAACTTGATGCGTGTGTAGTGTAATATGTTTTAGATGTATATATTAAGCCCTTTTTACACTTTTAGCCAAGTTTTAAATTTATAAAACACGATATTTACTAACACTAAACACACATATGGGCAAGTGCACCCATCGTGGACGTAGTATAGTGTTGGTAAGATACCGAGGTCGTCCAAGGACACAAGAGCTTTTAGTACCGGTTTATCCTCAACGTCTAACCAAATCAAAATGTTAGAAAAGATTTTTAAACTAAGAAAATAAAACTAACTAAATGCTGAAAAATAAAAATAAAAATAAAAACAGATAGACAAGATGAATCACTTGGATCCGACTCGTGTATTAGTATAACCTTTGATTATTTTCGCACTTTTGCACTTGTTTAAGAGATTATCTTAGTTATTGTAGTAGGTCCCTCTTTTGAAGGCGACGTTACCCTCAACCCAGTAGTTTGAGTCAGCAAGGATACAATCCTAAAGGGTCGGATTATTGAAAGATAATGAATTAAGTTATTAATGCAAATTATGGTAGGCCCCTCTTTTGGAGGTGACGTTACCCTCGACTAAATAGTCTGAGTCAGCAGGGATACAGTCCTAAATAGCCGGGTTATATTATTAATAGTAGTTAACTTATGAGGGGGTCAAAGAGTTTGGATCCCCGCCATCCAATACCTATGGGTATTGAAGGAGATCCTACTAAATTTGACCCAGGTCCCTTGCAGGACCTCTAAACGCTGAACAAGGGCAAGACCTTTACCAAACCGTTCCCTTAACCCCCGACCAGGTAGCCAACATACCTCCATATAGACCGTGGAGATATGAATGGTGAAAATCTTTTATTTTATATAGACAGTAAAATAATGCCAAGACACCACGGACAAACGATAAGGAAGAATCACCTTCAACATAAGCAACTGGTTATTAAAGTCATTAATACAAAACCAAATAAAAAGTGCAAAAGATTAAAAATAAAAAGTATTATACTAAACACTTGTCTTCACCAAGTGATGTAAGAGACTTAGGCAAACATGGCCTTGATTGTCAAGAACTCTTACGATCAATCTTGGATCCCGAGACGACTCACACACTCTATGATGGAAAATGGATGATGGTGATGGATGATGGTGTTGTGATGGTGGTGGGTGGTGGATGAAGTGTGATGGTGGTGGGTGGTGGATGAAGTGTGAGAGAGGTGGTGTGCCAAGGGATGAGTTGCAATGAAGCCAAGGACTCCTATTTATAGGCTGAACAGAAGCCTGGGCACGGCCCCGTGTCCGCTGCACACGGCCCCGTTCCCGTCTGACAATCTCTCTCCTCATTAATTGTAATTCGCAATTACAATTAATGCGCCTGCAGTACTTTCGCCACGCCCCTGTGTTCACTGGGCACGGCCCCGTGGTGGGCGATAGAAACTTCTATAGGTTTGTCTTATCTGCTGCTTCTTGGGCACGACCCCGTGCTGGCTGAGCACCGGGCGTGTTCAGTCTTCTGTCTTCTCTGTTTTACTTGGGAGGATGCTATCGAGGGGTCGGGCAATCCACTTATGTTCATTTTCTTGTATTTATGTTAGATTTAGCTGCCTTTTTGCTTCTTTTGTTAATTTGAGCTCATTTAATCCTGAAAATACAAAAGGAAGACAAAACACTCTTTTTCCAACATTAGTACTTAAAAAGGGTTAGTTTTATGCCTCATTTGATGTAATTTATATGTTGTATTTTACACACATCAGTAATACATAATGATATAAATTCCAAAAAATAAGTTCATACTTATAGCATACATAATATATATATTCTTTTATCAAATACATATAAAAAAGTTAATACTTCATTTAAAAAAAGTTATTATACTGAAATATTACTAGACAAATATGGTTAATAAAAACTACAAATTATTGGTTATGTGACTCAGATACATGGTTTGGGTAACTGGGTAGGGTATCAACTAATTTCATACCCACAATTATGAAGTGGTTACCATTTTGTGCAAGTTGGATGTTTAGTAGAATTGAAAATTTCAACCTTTGCTTATGAATTGTTGATGTAAGTTATGCCTAATCTCTAACGGGTTAAGTGGGTTATAAAAAAAATTAATTAATGAAGGGGTAAGGTCCCAAAAACCTTAACCTTACACAGGTGCTTGAGACCATACCACAACCTCGTCTTTAAGCCTTCTTTAATAGACCTTGCGCTGCCGCGCACTGGTTCTACATAAAAGAACTTAGAACGAAAACAATGTTCAACATCTGCGCGCCAAAAGGAAACTAACAAAAGCTCACGCCGACCTCCATAGCAGATAGGATAAACAATCCTAGCAAACACTTCCGCATAAATAATATCCAGACTTGGATAAAAGTAACTTCTCTGTTACCACAAAATTAACATGAAGAAGAGCCACACAGGATTATAGTTGTATCCTTCTAGAAGGCTCCATCATGCACCACCATTCGGTTATAACCGATTAGCCACGTGGCATCATCCCAGGCTCCCTCAAGGTCATGATGATGACACGAAATTGAAGGAAGATCTACACTTTCCCACTTTCCACGTGGCAACATCCTAACCGTTGATCGAGATCATGATCCGTGTGCATACACACTCGTTAGCGATTAACGGAAGGGAAAAATAACCGCTCACGGAAAAGCACTTTCCGTCAACTTTTCATCAACAAATTTTCCCGCCCAAACTTCGGCTATAAATAGAAGGATAATTCAGGTATAATTCTCAAGTTACATTCACTTTCACTTTTTCTTCTTCATCAAAACCAGTACTTATTCTCACGCCGGAGGGTGGTCACGGAGAGAACCTCCATTCTCCCCGTGGCGAGTCTAACAGCTATTTGTTTTGCAGAGACTGATAGAGGAAGAAGATCATTCACCCCCGAATCGAACGAGAAGACCTAACTCTTTTATGCAGATTCAAACCCCCTGGTTCAGTTGATTCCGGTCAATTAAACCAGTGTTTCTTCAACTAATGAAGAAGAAAAAAATCCTTGCTACTATGCCTTTTTCATCTATACAAAGCTAATTCTATTTTCTTTCAATATTATACCAAAAGATAGTGGATGTGCATCTCCTCTATGCATTACTTCAGATGTAAAATCAATGAACAGGTGGTTTAGAAACAAAGAAAATGTTATTCAAACACAAGACATGTATGAAGTATATAAAATAAATATATCTCTTTATATTTTCACTTGTTATGTAATCCATAAGCATAAAAACATTAAATAAAAGGTGATTTAAACAATATATAAAATTCTATATATCTATTTAATTATTTATACTTTCACTTGTTATGTAATCAGGTATAAAATCACAAACAGAAAATAGGTATAAAAATATTAAACAGCGGGTTATTTAAACAATATATAAAATCAATATATAAACAGAAAGTGATTCAACCAATATATAAATTATAAAAAAAACATTATAAAATTTGTAAGATGTATAAATAAACAGTGGTCTAGATTGTTCAAATACTGATGCGCTGTATTAGACTGCATCGCCACATCACTTATGCTTTATGAATCCCAGTGCATCAACTGAAGCAATGTGTTCTCATAGCTGCTTCGTGCGTGCATTTTACTAAGTGTTGTTGATAGAAGCTAAATGAGGATCCATTACAAAAACCAGATGTAAGCTCTCCTAAATTAAGTGTTTGCAGTATTATTTACAAGTAATTGCCCTTATGGGAGTGGTGGACTTTTTGAATACTTTAATGAATAGTTACATTTTTCTATAATATTAAACAAAGAGTAAATTGTAAATTTTGTCATTTATCTTTATACTCAGTTTCAGACGGTGTCCTTTGTCTTTAAAATTGATAAATTTTGTACGTAATGTTTTAAAATCTTGCACGTTATGTCCTTTAATACTAACACAATTAGATTTTTCTGTTAAATCCGGTCATGTGACTTGCACATGAGGGCACATTTGTCTTTTCACTATTACAAGAATTTCTTGTGCACTTATTTAATATCAAAGGACTATTTCGTAAAACAATTAAAATATATATAAATTACATAAATATGAATTCTCTCTCTCCTTTCTCTCTCTAACTTACACACTCTCTCACCTACACAGGGGGGGACCCACGTTAAGCGGAACGGGGTCCCCGGACCCTAATCTTTTTTTAAAAAATAGTAGAAGCGGTATATAAAATTTTCTATGGACCCCATAAAATAATTTAGTTGGACCCCATAACGATGAGAGTGAGTCTGGTGCGTCGGTAAAACCCCTTGTTTACACACAAAAGGTCCTAGTTCGATACTTGTTAGTTTCGTTTTTTTGTGTGTGTTTTTTTTAATTTGATTTTAAAATTGGTATTCTAATAGCCTTTCAAAACAATCAGATCACACAGCATATAAAAAGTACGCTCTGTTTTCTCCTTTCTCCTCCTGCGCACCATCATTATTCAAGAAACCCTCCACCTTCCTCCTTCCTCCGGCCTCCCTTCTCCTCCGCGGCTCCGCCTTCGGCCTCCCACCACCGGCTCCCCCTTCCTCTGCCCTCTCCGTCGCCCTATCCGCCTCCACTGGTAAGAATTATTTTAACCTCTGTAACTAGAATTTTGGTATATATCTAGTTGTTTAAGGACTTTTTTGCTATGAATCTTTCTATATATCTACAGAATTCTGTAACTTGAATTTAGGGTTTAGGGTTTGTGAATTTTTTTTACTTCTGTTACAAAAGTTCATGTCTCAGAAGTTCTATAACTTGAGTTTTGTTATTTATATAGTTTCTTATCAGCTTAAAACTTGAATTATAGGCCAAATTATGCAAGAATCATTGAAAAGAAAGTTTCATCTCTCATCTTCTTCAAGTAATACTCGTATGAGAATTGATTTGGAAGACCTTCCATGAGATCCCGCCGAACGAAAACCAATTTTGCCTTATGACGTTAACCAAAGAGATGAAACTAGACGAGTGTATTTGAATAAAGGTCCATGTCAACCGCAAGGTCATGTTTTTCCAAAACGAGATACGGATGGTAGATTAAGACAATTTAGTCCCGACTGGTTTAAGGAATTTGGATGTTGGTTAGAATATAGTGTAAATCGGACGCCGTATTTTGCTTGGTTTGCTACTTATTCAAAGAAAGTGGTCAAAAAGATGCATCTGTGACCGACGGATACAATGGTTGGAACAAAAAAGATAGACTGGGTATTCATGTAGGTAAGCTGAATAGTTTTCACAACAAAGCTCTTCAGAGATGTGACGATTTTCGTAAACCAAAACAATCTATTAGTAGTGCCTTTCAAAAGCATGGTCAACCTAGCCAAAAACACAAAATCGAGTATAGAATCCGATTAAGCACATCAGTTATTCTTGCTAAAGCTTTATTGAATGGTGCATTACTGTTTCGTGGTCATGATGAGTCTGAAAGTTCAATTTATAAAGGACATTTCTTGGAATTTTTAAAACTATTGGGAGAGTTGAATGAGTCCATTGGTAAGGTTATATTAGGAAATGCTCCGGGGAATAACCAAATGACGTCTCCAAAAATTCAGAAAGATATTTGTAATTACTTTGCACAAGAAGTGTTAAAACAGATTTTTGAAAACTAGCTGATGATGTGTTTTCTATATTAGTTGATGAGTCTCGTGATATATCTAAAATAGAACAAATGGCAGTCATTTTGAGATATGTTGACAAGCATGAGGTTATTAAAGAGCGATTTACCGCCCTTGTTCATGTCATGGAAACATCAGCACTATCTCTGAAATCAGGTATTGATGATTTATTTTCTCGATATAATTTAAGTTTGGCAGGGTTAGAGGTCAAGAATACGATGGTGCTAGCAATATGGCTGGTGAGTTTAATGGTTTGAAAGCCTTAATTTTGAAAGATAACTCTTTGGCATATTATATACATTGTTTTGCCCACCAACTTCAACTAGTTGTTGTGGCCCTTGCAAACAAACATGATGACATTTTTTGATAAGGTGTCGACTTTGACAAATGTGGTTTGTGCATCTTGCAAACGAACAGATGATTCGAGAAAAGCAAAAGGAGAAAGTACAAGAAGCAATAGGTCGTGAAGGAGTTGAAACCGGGAGTGGTTTAAATCAAAAACTATCTACTGCAAGAGCCGGATATACACGTTGGAGCTCTCATCATAAGACACTTGTGCGTTTGGTTCAGTTATATCCAACAATTTTTGAAGTGCTTCAATATATTCGGAATTCCGGTTTCAATAATGTTCACCAAAGACAAGCAAATGGTATTTGGACATACATGAAGGCACATGATTTCGCATATTATTTACATTTGATGAAGCACATTTTGGGGATTACTAATTTGTTTGTCTCAAGCTCTTCAAAGAAAGGACCAAGATATAGTGAATGCAATTCAAATGGTTACTGCAACGAAGCAACAACTTCAAACATATAGACTTGAAGGATTTGATTCACTTTTGAAAGATGTGGCATCTTTTTGTGAAAAAAATGAGATTGAAATTTTTGACATGGAAGATGAATACGTTAATCCGAAATATAAAAGAAAAATGACTAACATCACCAATCACCATTATTATGAGGTTGAAAATTTCGACACGGTGTTAGATATGCAATTACAAGAGCTTGACAATCGTTTTAGTGAGGTAACCACCGAATTACTTACACGTATTGGTAGTTTGAGTCCGGATGATAACTTAGTGCATTTAATGTTCAAAAGATTTTAAGGTTGGCCGAGTTTTATCTATTTGATTTTAGTTATGAAGAAAGAGAATCTCTTATGATTGAGCTAGGCAACTACATTATTATTATGAGAAAAGATGGAATGTTTGCTAACGTGAATGAGATATATAATCTTGCAAAGAGGATGGTAGAAACAAAGAAACATTTGAGGTATACGTTGGTCTATCGTTTATTAAAGTTAGCATTAATTCTACCGGTTGCAACGGCAAGAGTTGAGAGGTGTTTTTCGTCAATGAAGCATGTGAAGACGGATTTGCGTAATCGAATGGGTGATGATTATATGAACGATTGTTGCATTTGTTATATCGAAAGAGACCTTCTTGCCAATGTTTCGGTCGACGATGTAATCGATCATTTTTAAAAGATGAAAACTCGTCGGGAACAACTCTAAAAGTTTGTAATGCTTTTTTTTCGTTTCGAAAGACATCGTATGTTTATTGTGTGTTTTCTAATGAGTAATGATTATATAATTTTGTTATGTATTGTATTTTATTATGTTCCTCATCCCGACCCGACCCAAACGACGACGACCCGAAAATTTTAACTTTTGTTTGTCAAAAATTTAAACACCGAAAAAAGTGGACCCCATTGAAAAAAAAATCATGGGTCCGCCACTGCACCTACACACTCTCTCTCTTTAACATACAAGGCACCACCACCACCCGGCCATATCTTTCCTGAAACACCAATACACAACACCAATCAAAATATGATTTACCAATCTCAACACATAACTTGCACTAGATAACTATAAACACACAACATCAATCTACACACAACAATCAAAACACAAATTATATTACGGAACCCATCTACCAATCTTAATCAAACAATTTCAATAACCTCATCCTCACTGAATCTTCCAGCATTAAAAATCCTCTCAAACAAATCCCCACCTGCAACATATTCCATCACAATAACAAGGTGAGTGGGAGTAAGCACCACCTACAAACCACCACCAAATCAATCCAAAACACAATCCATAATGCAATGAAAACTGCAACAACTTATCTTTCTCCATTGTTTAGCTCGTGATCGAAAACACATAAAACAGAACAACAAAAGGAAACACAATTACAATGGTTCTTAATTTCTAGGAGAGAGAAAGGAACAATTATGCTATGTTTTTTTAATCGAGATCGGAGAGAGAGAGAGAGAGAGAGAGAGACAGAGAGACAGAGAGAGTGAAAGAGATAGGCCTGGCCATTTTCGACCTGCGATTTCAAAGAGAGAGAGAGAGAGAGAGCTGCAATCTCCGGTCGTTTTGACAATCTCCAGCTTGTGATTTTAGATCTGAGAGAGCGAGATCGGGCCTGAGGTGAGTTGTGGTTAACATCTTCAGATCTGTGAAATGCTGTAGTGGGTTTTTAGGCAGTAGTCGTTTTTTATTTGGCCGGATTTGGTTGTGGAGGTGAAAGGAGGTTGTTGTGGTGGTGGTGGAAGTGATGCAGAGACAGAGTATAGAGATAAAGAGGGTTTTGTAGAGAGAGAAATACATAGAGTTAATACATAAGTTTTTTTCTTTAAAGATATATTTTTTAAATAATAGGTTAAAAAGACAATTATACCCCCATGTGCCTTGCATATGATTAAATTTAATAGAAATACCTAAGTGGGTTTGGGCTAAAGGATATAGCGTGCAAGATTTTAAAATATTAAGTACAAAACTTATCAATTTTAAAGACAAAGGACACTGTCTGAAAACGAGTATAAAGATAAAAGACAAAACTTGCAATTCACTATTAAACAAATTAGATATGTGTCAGGAAAACACATACCGTCTTGATCAATACCCACCCATATGTGCAAACATAGCGATGTAAGAAACATATGTTTAATGACACGTTCAACACTGAATGCCAAATGTGTTTATATGAATAGCATGGTGGAGCTAAATTACTTGACCAAAAGGAGGAAAAATGTAATTTGCAAATTAAATTTCTGCTATAGCGCGATTCCCTTGGTACAAAAGTAATTATGATAAGCCATGGCTACAATTATATGTAAAAATGGTTAAAAACCTTTATAATTTACTATTACAATAGCAAATCTAACAATACCATGTTGTAAACGTGTGTTAAATGTTAACTTTGTAGCATAAAACATGTCAAATTTGTCAGAAGAATCTAAGATTTCAAGTCTAGGTAGCTTAAAACTTAAAAGTCAACACACCATATTTCAAATTAAACAACCCAGTTGTTGATAGAACAATCATTGCGCGACAAAATACCAACTCAAAACAGAATTTGCAGGGTTTAATTTCAAATTGGACTCCAACTGCTTTAAGGATAACTAAAACAATAATATTTAGTAAAAATGACTAACCTAGTTGGTAGGCTTTCTTTTGGGTTTCTTTTTCTTCTTTATCACCTAGTTGTTCATAATGATTATCCGATTTAGTTGCTATAATTTGTGTCCAGAGATCAACTCCTCACCTAAATCTAAAGGTTCAATACATAATTTCAACACAGATACTCAACGATTCAAAAAATGTCACAATTCATGAAAAAGAAACTGAGATATGATATGATTAGTGGAATTCAATTAATCTTATGAAGATATTTGCTGATGTTCATCACAAGATGAAAGATTACAGAGGCGTCTCTAGAGTCAGCGACAACATCGAGGTTGGTGAACTCCATCTCCGATCTCCCTCCTCCTTCCATGGCTTCTCGATCAATCGCCATTCTGGAATTGAAACTTTTGTGCTCTCACAAGGTGGAAGTGGAAGTCATGGCGGTGGCTGGGGAATGTTTAGGGTTTGAGATGAAGGCTTTTGCGATTGTGAAAACAGTTGGGTCTAGGATCCGAACTTTTAACCAATCAGGACCCATGGGTTTATGACGGGAAACAAAAAAAATACATGTTTGGTTGAGTGACACGTGTACCTCAACAATTTCTTTTATTATATCTATAGATAGATTATGTTCGTATACGAGTATGCTTTTATATTGATTTATTTTCTAATCATGTGAACTTTTATATAGATGTTGAAAATTAAATTGAGACAAATAAAAACATATGAAAATCGAAATTGTTTAGTGATTTCTTTTTTTCCCTGTCAAACTAAGCATGTGTAGTGATTTCTTTTTTTCCCCGTCAAACTAAGCATGTGTAGATATCATTTTGGTTATGCTACAACTTTTCTTTTTCACTTTTGCTTGCATAGCATGTGCTGGTACAATATGACCTGATCCATAAGTGATTAACTTCCCATCATGTCTGAATGACAACACGCGGGTTGAATCCCGCTAGTTATGTTACTACATTGCTTCGGCTATAAACATTAAAGTTTTTTTTTTCATGTTAACATTCTGATATAAATTTAATTGCAAACGGAGTTGTATTCAGTTTTGCCGAGTACCAGTGTCGTACCTATCCATTTTTATGGTTTACGGTTTCAATGCCAGTTTTGGTAATTTATACTACCGGTACCAAATTCATAGTGTACCGGTTTTGGTAACAATACTGATCTCATCCCTCTCGTAAAGCGGCTTTTGCATGTGCATGCCTTGGTAACTTTAACAAAATAGTTATACTTCGACTACCTAACGACAATGAAGACTAAATATTTCATTTAGAATAATGCGTATTTTTTAGTATTGTGAACAAGGGATAAAACATATTTTTAAGAGAAATTGGCCTGTAATAATCCCTAGTAGACGTCATTGGCCATTAGCAGTATCACACCCTTAATTTCCACATGCGAAGTTTTACCGCGAGGCGTATGACTAACCAGGATCTACCCACTAATCATGTTGAACCAAATATTTAAAATTATAAAACATCACTAACAACATGATTAGCGATCAAGTTTTAATTGTCAAAACACATTTTATGTTGCAGCGGAAATAAAGTAAAAAATCCCAACAAGAATTTAAAAACCACAAGTTTAATAAATGTTTCAAAACATAAAGTTTAACGAACCAGACCACTCCAGCAATTGCAACGTCCATCCCAGCTGTACCTACTGACATACAAAGCATGCAACTACATGTCAACAATAAAGTTGGCGAATTCACAAATTTTAGTTAAGCAAAAGTAAAGTTCACAACTGTTTTTGATTTATGTATAACTTTGGTAGCTAACCCTCGTCAAATGACTAAACTGTGTACCGAATGCTGACGTTTCGTTTGTGCCCTCATTAATGTCTATCAACATTAATGTAAAAGTGAAGGTTAAAAGTTCACGCCCAGCTCCCAGCATGGTGTGAGGTTTGTCAAACCTAATAGCGCTATCAACTAATACCCCGCGTATACCTCCCCGGCAATCTAATCGGTAAAAATGTAGGGACTTTCGTGATAGAGTTTCTGTTTAGTTCAAGTGTACAACTCCACCTCCATTAGATAATATGTTTCAGTGGTTCCACTAGGAACGCACGTGTAGCCCCAACCAGGGCTACCGTAAAAAGTTTTGTTCCAAACTAGGAACGCATGCTTTTGAAAAAGGTTGTGAACCCGCCTTAGTTTGCTTGGCAGTAAAGGTGAAAGGTAATCAGCAATGGTCAATCTCTTCCTGATATGTTTACCGTTTCAATTAGTTTAATTCATGTAATCCTACACGTGGTCTAACACATAGCCATAGAATCACGTTGACATATAATTACTCGTTCACGTAAGTTAGTGCATGTGATCATCTAATTCCATAAAGCACATTCATTAACACCCACTAATGGTTTTAACAACATTTAACACCTTTTGATAACATGTATGCATATTCAAAACAATCACAATCACTTTCAACACATTGCAGTTTCACGTCAGATTTTAGGCAGTTTTCCGGAATTCATTTAAAATACTAAACAAACTCAGAAAATTATGATATTTTAGTACAACATGTCTTTAGTTCCCGAATACTTGTATATTTTTATCATGACCTGAATACTTACAGAAAATTCAACAAAAATCATTCTTTACACCTAGGTCTGATTTATAACTCTCTGATGAAAGTTTACACCAAAAATCATTTAAAAATCCTCATTAACTCTTTTTACGAAACTCTAGTGGGAGATTTTCATCAACACCTAAAGCTATCTACAGTAATAATTTTAGATGATAACTCAATTCCTACATTTAGTTATGACATTCGTAATGGGCTGCAAATTATGACAGAAAACGCAGCCTGGACCTTTGTTGCGAAATAATTCATTTAAAATATCAAATGACATCGAAAAAATGCAATTCCAATGAAGTTTGAAAGGTATTTCCTGGAATTACATCATGGACTCAATAAATTCTGATTTTTGTTAAGTTTTTACCAGGTTACAGTCGAGTGTCGAATGTAACATGCTAGACAGATTATGTTTTTGCTACCCGATCCCCAAAACGATTTATTAACGAACCCAACGACTTATAATCATCAATCACAGTAGTTTATTATTCCAAACTAAATCATATAGCAATTAGTTCATCACAACCCTCAAGATTCAACCCATAAACAAAACCCTAGTGACTTAACCGAACTCGTAATCGATCTAATCATCTTGAATTTATGATTTCCTAACAACATAGAGTGGATTTATCATCATGACATCAATAACAAGTAATTTCTCGGTAACAGGTTATGTTGTAGCTTGCACGATAACGCGTTGATTTCGGTATTACAACTTGAATTGTATTTTTTTGTTGGTAACGGGTCAAATTGAGGCATGGATTTGTAGTTTCTCGGTAACTGGTTATGTTGTAGCTCGCACGATAATGCGTCAGATTGAAAATTGGGTTTGTAGAAAGTATCTGTCGTACGTCGTGCGGGCCAACCCCTAGTGAATCTACATATATAACTAAGAATGTTTGTCCTCAATGGATGTGGTGTGATGATAAAGATGTCTTTTCTCTATCCTAAATGTGAAGGATTCAAATGATACATGATGTATGTATTGGGTTAATAAAAGTAGGTTAGTTTATTATTAAAAATATTAAAAAGGGTACTTAAACACTTTTTACTTTATTTTTGTAGTCAAAGTTGATTAATGTGGCCATGAATGGGACTTTTTTTATGCTAGAATCCAGTTTACAAATTAATTGGGACAAAAATAAACACTTAATTAAGAGTGAATATAATACAATGAATGCATGGGCACACCACCATGTGAAATGGCATGTGTGGGCCTGCTAGTGGTTGCCATTTCCATAGCTATTAGCCTATTATAACTACTACTTTGCACATGCCTTATTATTACCTTAGTTTCATTCTATTATCACATAATATGTTCCTGGAATTATCATAACGTACTATCTTCAATAGATTATTATTTTTATAAATAAAAAAATTATTTCAAATGAAATTCATCAGAAATTGGGTTGTTAACATTACAACATGACAGGTAAAAGACATTTAATAGCTTTTACCATGTAACTAATACCATTCATATATAATATATATATATCTCTTTCTCTCTACAAGAAAAGCAACCAACAAAAGTTGCAAGGTCTTTGCAACAATACTACTCCCTATAGAATTCCAAGGATCATGATTCAACCCACAAGAAACAAAATAACATAAAACAAAGATGGGATTGAACCCTAAAACGAATTGTATTGATCAATCGAGATACCATGAACCGTCACAACCCTTGATCGTGATGCTTAAGATCGTCGCGTCTCTTGCCCGGCTATGCTTCTGATTGTCGAATACACACACGTGTATGTGATAATTATTAGGTTTAGACTTTACACAACTAACCCCTATACAATAATTACATAACCTCTAAATACATACTATATACTAATTACACTAATGACCCGTAATTTTTAATCAAACTTGATCACACAACTAAAGGCTATCCGCTGATCACCAATTCGAGTAAAATAAATTTTAAAACTCATTGAGACAAGGCTAGGCTAGTGTTTTTTTCCCCCATCAAAACGGGTTCATGTGCGGAAAACTACAGTATTTGGCCAGACTTTTGTCCAGTGGCGAAGGTTATTTGGTGCTCGGGGGTGCACCCGCCCACCCCAATGTTTCGGTTAAAAGTGTATAGGTTCCGATTTTTCGTTCGGAAATTTTAAAAATTATATAGGATCGCCTCCCTCCAATTTTTTTTTCCTAAATATTTATACATATATATAAATTAAAGTAAAATTTCTTACCACTTTGTATATCCTAAATATTTATACAATATATAAATTAAAGTAAAGTTTGTTATCATTTTGTATATAAGTGATGGGTAGTTTTGTAAATATATTTTAACTCTTATTTGTTTAACCCTAGATTATCCACCACACAATAAACTTAATCGCAAGTTTTTATTTGTAAGAACGATCCTTTGAATGAATGAAATTTCTTTGTTTTATTTGGAACTATTATTATTTGACCTGACTCGAATCGATAGCCGACCCGACCCGAAACATAACGATAGGAAAAAAAATTTTAGGTCCCATCACGCCCCCTCGAAACTTTTTGTCAAGCTCCGCCACTGCTTTTGTCCACATATACATATCACTAGCTTGTTACTTTACATTCTTGTTAAATACATACACGCAATTGTACAATAATTTAGCTATGGGACGTTTGATAAAGTGATGTTGATAAGTCATTAGATTGGTATGAAGTAATTAGTCGTCACAATTGCATTATTTGTAGGTCATTCTGAAGCCGGATTGAATACATGAAAAAGTGGCCATGCATATGGTGGGGCAAGTGTGACTTGAAAAGCAGGGCCGGCCCTGAGAATTCGTGTACCCTGTTCGAGCTCAAAAAAATATGCCCTTAGGCTTTAACGAAATTGGGTATTTGGCTCACTAAAGGTCTAAACCTAATGCTAAAGGGGTTAATTACTAATCTAAACCATAAGAATAGTTTTTTTAAGGGAGCCTATGTTGGTGTTTGTATGAATGTACCCGATTAAAAGATATTTTATATATACATATCTGGGTTTTTCTTAAAAAAACATGCCCCTCGAAGTATCGGGCCCTGACCGGTGGTCCTCTCCGCCCACCCCAGGGCCGGCCATGCTGAAAAGGGTCGAGAACTAGCTAGCTAAGAATAAAATAAGGGATTGATTACAATTGAAGCCGTGGAGTGCATGCCATGTATGTACGTTTCAGCTTTTATATATGTTACGTATTTCTAGACAATACATACATACGCATGGGCGAAGCTTTTAAGGGGCGGGAGGGGGCGGCCGACCCCCCGAACTTTTCGCTCAGTAGTGGAGAGTATCTAGTTTTCGTATAGAAATTTTTTGGTATATACGTTTTCGACCCCCTGATTTTATATAAATTTTTAGGTCTGGTGAATTTCGCCCCCTCGGTCGGAAATCTCAAGCTTCGCCACTGTATATACGTACTCACTCCATAAGTCCATATATCTCGATCAGGCGGTGACAGAGTTGATTGGTTCCCAAATATGGGCATAAGCCACACCATTCGCCTAGCTAGCTCCTCCACGTAAGTGATAGAACCCATTAAATGTGCAGTGGGAATTTAGAAACTTCAAAACGATGACTGACGGGCCATATATTTTAATTTGTTGTCAGATATGACAGGTTTCTATATCATTGAGCCTTTAATTTCTTCGATTTTGAAACACAAACAGAGCTAATTCTGCCGACAATCCATTTCAAATCTTAAATATTAATTCGTAATAACTAAGATAAAATGCATGTAGCAAATATAGAAAGAAAAGATAAGTACTATATATTCCACAAGCCAATTATACCTTAAGTCAAGTTATCTATAGATAATAATAATAATAGAAAGTACAAAAAAGGCTAAAAATACACTAACCAATCATAAATAGCATACCACTTTGACACTTTGTACAATAACCAATAGAATAAGTATAGAGTCAAGAAGTACACTAATTATCAAGAAGCCCATATTGTATATTATTTCGATGACTTTGTACATGCTGCTAACCAATCAAAATCTGTATAATCAGTTCAATATTATCCCCTTTTCTTTCTTTTCTTAATTAATTTACTTTTTGAAGAACCAGGAAATCAAGTTCAGGCCGAAGCCTGTAAATGAAGATCTGGGTCTTGTTGAAGGTTGGCAGAGTTTCCTGCAAAAGAGAAAACCGTTAGGCTCGCCGCAGAGATGGGAGGGCCACTCTGCGACCACCCTCCGGCGTGAGGATAAGTATTGGTAGAGAGAGAAAGTAGAGAGAGAAAATAGGGACGAAGGTTCAGAGAAATCGTACTTGGATTTGTACTTTGAAGGGGTATTTATAATAGTCAACTGAGATGACGTCATCCGTCTGGACGCACTTGAACGGGGGCTCATCCTCGGAGTCTTCTGGTGCGGGCGAACATGCTGTGGATGCCCGCTCGAGTGTAATCCGGTCCGTCTCTGGGACACATGTTCGGCTTCGGACATGCGTCTTCAAGTCCCCTAGTTTGGGAAGTCTTTTTATGAAGACTTTGTCAAACTATTATTCCAAGCTTTTTTATCCCGTTTGGATGACGTGTCATGGTTGGAGTAGTTTTAAACAGGTTACGTGGCGTGTTCTGTATGGTGCGGGTGACCTTCTCTACTTGGGCCGTCGGTCACCCACATGTGACGGTAACGGAACCCTTGTTGGGAATCGTGGGAGGCGACGGTTGATGTGACTGGCCCTTAACCGACTTATATTTTCCTATAAATTCAATTTTTACCTCTTCATTTTCACCGTTTTTTCCTTTCTCTTTCATTCTCTTCTGCTGTTACCCTCTCTAGTGTCTTCTTCTTCTCCAAAGAAAAAAGGTGCGTCTTTGTTCCTTTTTACTTTTTTACAGTTATGGCTCCGGGTAAGGAGAACCTTTCGGAGAGCGTGAGTGTGCTTACCCAACGTCAGTTGGATAAGTTTATTAGAGAATATAGGATTCCCTTAGATCTGCATCCGGTCCTCTCTTCCAGTACGGAAGCCATATACCCCTTTCGTCAAGGGAAATTCCCCTTTTACACCCGTGTCTATAACTTTGCCAATTATAGGGTTCCTTTTTCCCGTTTTCTGATTAGGGTTTTACAGTTCTTTAGGGTTCACGTCTGTCAGGTTAACCCATTCGGCCTTAGCCGTGTTAATCATTTCGAGATTTCTTGTCGTGCCCTTGATAAGAAACCGGATTTGAACGTTTTCCGGTACTTTTATGAGTTTATCTCGGCCGGAGACTGGTATACTTTTGCACACCGGAAGAATGTCCCATCTCCATCTTCCAACGAACGGTCTAGCCTAAAAAACTGGAAAGATAACTTCTTTTGGTTAGACGACCGTTGTCTTCCGGGGGACATGAGGTGGCGTTTTAAGGACCAGTCCATGTCGTTTGACCTTGAAGAGGGCTTTGTTTTTAATGAGAGCTTAGTCCGTGCTCTGATCGAGCATCAGTCCCCTATTCGTCCTCTTCCTGAGCATTTACTTTGGTTAGGTCGAGTTAGTTTTTCTTGGGCCCGGGGGGATAAGGATTGGCCGATTATACGCCGGAAGAGTGATCGTAAGTTCCGGTTCTTTATACCCCCTTCGGCTCTTTTATTTGTTGGTTTTGCTAACTCTTTTATTTTGGAAATGCAGGTGCTGTGATGTCGCTTCTTGATGCTCTGAAGGTTCCGAGCATGGACTCCTTCGATTTTGATTTTGAGCAGCAAGAGGACGTTCCGTTCATGAAGCAGGTTGCACCCTCTGCTCATCCCATTCGTGGTCAGTCGGATACTAACATACCCGTATCTTCTGCTGCTGAAACATCTTCCATTCTGAAGGACTCTTCTGAACAAGCCCTTGCCGAGACGGTTTCTCATATGCCGGCGTCTTCTAAGGAGGCGGGTGGTTCGTCTGGATCTCATGCTGGGCAGAGGTCAATTCTTGATGACGTGGACGATGATCCGGAGATACGCAGTCTAGACGAGGCACTACTGAATCAGCCTTTGTCTCTGAAGAGTAAAAATATTGGAGCAGATACCGACCTGGTGATCCGGTCCCGCAAGAGGAAGGGTGAATCTGTTCAGGTACGTTCTTCAGATTCTCTCCCCATGCCAAGATTGAAGAAGACGAAGGGGAGTTCCTATTCTGAAGGCACTGTTATGGAGGATCTTGATGAACATCGTTCTGGGGGTAAGAGCTCGAGGGAAGAGGCGGCCTTGGCCCGCAGTAGACCGACCCCGGCCTATTCAGGTGGTTTTGTCCCTGATAGTGAGGTGGAGAGTATGGAGACGGAGAATCCGGTGAGCGTGGATAAGGGTAAGGCCCATAGTGAGCCGAAGGTGGTTACTTTTTCAGGTACGCACTTGGGCTCTTCTCTGGGTCCGGACTTTTTTATGGATGATGAGGAAGATCAAGTGTCTTCACTTCCCTCATCTTGGTTCGGACCTGAGTTGATGTCCTTTTTTCGATATGCAGATCTGTTCTCGGAAGATATGGAGATTGACCCATCCACTGCTGAGGAGAAGTTTATACCCGACTGGGATATTCGGAACAAAGATACGGTCCTGGATGTTTTGACCGCTAAGATGATGCTCTTCAATATAAACACTCCGATGGACCATGTTCGAAGTCGGAAGATGAAAAACCCGGATCTTGGGGCCGCGGTTTTGACTAACCAAGCTCAGTCTAACATATTTGTGACAGAAGTTTATCGTAGGTGGGTTGAAGCGGAGTCTGTGCGAGAAAATTTGGAGAAGGAAGTCCGTTCTTTGAAGCGCAAAGTTCTCAAGAGTCCGGAGGTGGAGAAGAAGGTAGCCCAACTAACTCAAGACCTTCGGACTCAACAAGAAAAGGTCGCATCTTTGACGGCTCAGAATCAATCATCGCAGGCGGCTGCCGCGGCCGCTGCTGAGGACAGGGATAAGATTTCTTCAGAATTCCAAGTATTTTCTGAGTCCATGAAACAGAAGGACGAAGAACACAAAGCGGTCTTGGCGAAGATGGAGGAGTCCCTCAGCGGTGCCCGTCTTGCGTATGAGAGCATGATGGCCGGTATGCTTGTGTTTTTGTTTTATTAAAATTATTCTTCTATTTTCTCTAACTTTTTTCCCAGAGCGTGATGCGTTCAAAACAGGGGAAGCTGATTTGAAGGGTCGCCTGGAGGAAATGGAGGGGGAGAATGCTTCTTTAAAGACGGAAGTGACTGATCTCCGTGAAACGAAGGTTTGGATGCTTACGGAAGGTGCCCAGCTTCTAGCAAAGAATATTCATAAGGGCAAGGAAATGACTGCTGCCGTGGCTGGGGTTAATAATGCGATGAGCGCGGTCGGTATTAACTCGGGTTTGCACTCCGGCTACGTTCATGCTCTGCAGAAAAAGACTCCTTTCCAAGAGGTCCCACTGTTGAACCGTAATGCTGCGGAGGAGCTGAAGGCGGCGGTCGTTTGTTTTGATACTCTCAAGTTCCCAGTGATTGAAGACCTTCCGAAACTAAGTGACGCGCCGCTTCCTGAAATCAAGAAGGCTCTTCGTTTTGCTAGTGGTGATTTGCCGAATGAATGAGGTGGACATGCCCGGTTTTTTGGGGTATGCACCTTAGGTATTGTTTAGGTAGTCCAGATGAACGTAATAGCTCGTCCGGCTTTTCTGGACTTTGTAATGATGTTTTTACTTTGTTTGTTATCCTTTTGTGAATGGTATTAAGACTTGTTCCGGCTACTTATGTCCGGTTTATATTTGATGTAACTATTTTTCTCATGCGTCCATGCTAAAGGTGTACATTTTGAATTATTCTAGAACGTTCTTTTGTTTTATGCGGATCCGATTTTGTCTTATTAAGGATAACTTGAAGGTCATACGAACAATGCCAGTTCGTCCTTTCCTTTTAGGGTTAGATCCCTGGGTTCGGCCGATGAGTGTTTGTGAGTTGCAACTTTTTAACATTTTATTTATTAGGTTCGGAACTTGAATTTTTCCGATAGATGCAAAGTAAGAAACATTTTTGATCAATCCGCGGGTACTACCCTCCGCGGTTCTTGTATTTTAACTGGTGCGGGAAAAAACATCCGCTTTACAGGAAATTTAAAATATGACGGAGCTCATAGCTTCCGTTTTACAATTATTTGTTTAAAAACCTTCTAAAGATAACACTTTTTAAGGTGCACTCCGTTCCAAGTACGCGGGACGGAGGTTCCATCCATCTTGATTAAAGTGTATGCGCCGTCTTCTCCTGCTGTTTTGATCTGATAGGGCCCTTCCCACTTGGGGGCTAACTTCCCCGTTCCTTCGGCTAAACTTGCTTCATTGTTCCGCATAACGTATTCTCCGATCTTGAACCGGGTTTCCTTAACTTTGGAGTTGTAGTGTTTTTCCAACTCTTTTTTATATTTGGCCTCCCGGATTGCCGCAAGTTCCCTCCTTTCTTCGATTAAATCGAGGTTTAAACGGAGTTCTCTTTCGTTTTCTTGCTGGCTTAGTTGTATGCGGGGCGTGGGGATCCCTACCTCTGCAGGTATGACAGCTTCGGTGCCGTAGGTCAAGCTGAAAGGAGTTTCTTTGTTGCTTGTTTTGGGCATGGTTCGGTGTGCCCATAGGACATGCGGAAGTTCGTCCGCCCATGAAACGCCTTCCTTCCCCAACCGTTTTTTAATTCCTTCTACGATACTTCGGTTGGTTCTTTCCACTTGCCCATTGGCCTGGGGATGGGCTACCGAAGCGAAGCTCTGTTCGATGTTCATTCTTTGGCACCATGTTTTAAACGGCTTCTCCGCAAACTGTTTACCATTATCGCTCACTATGCAAAGAGGCATTCCGAACCTGCACACTATGTTTTCCCATGCGAACCTCAGCACTTGGTCTCCTGTGATCGTCCGGAGGGGCTTAGCTTCAACCCATTTAGTAAAGTAGTCGATGGCGACCAATAGAAATCTTACTCCTCCGGTGGAGACGGGGAAAGGACCTACGATGTCGATCCCCCATTTCTGGAATGGCCAGGCCGAGGTTACAGGTACGAGATTGTTTTTGGCACGATGACTTACGGGGGCGTGGCGTTGGCAGTCTTCGCATGACTGGAGCTCGTCTACTGCGCTTTGATGCATTCCTGGCCAAAAATACCCGGCGTTCATGACTTTTGCAATAACCATCCTTGGCCCTGCGTGGATGCCGCATATTCCCCAATGTATTTCCCTTATAACGTAACTTGCTTCCTCCGGGGTTAGGCATTTTAGGAGCGGGCCTAAAAAGGTTTTTCTGTAGAGCTGACCATCGTGTATCTGATACTGCAGTGCTTTCACTTTTAACTTCCGTGCCTGAGCCTTGTCTTCTGGGAGCGTACCATTTTTCAAGTAATCCACGATCGGAGTCATCCAAGACTTTTCGGCCACGGAAACTGACATGACCGGCCTCGTCTCTTGGATGGCTGGAGTTCGCAAGGTCTCGACTAGAACCTCTTTTGATAGATGGCAGAATGTTACGGATGCCAGTTTGCTCAAAGCGTCGGCTTTTTTGTTTTTGCTTCTCGGTATATGCACTATTTTGCAAGAATCGAAAGAGGAGATTAAACTGTTGACCTGTTGTAGATACCGAACCATATTATCTTCTCGTGCCTCATATTCGCCACTGACTTGATTGGCTACCAGTAATGAATCGACATGAGCTAATACGGAGGTTGCACCTGCTTTGGCTGCAGTTTGCAAGCCTGCAAGGAGAGCCTCATACTCTGCTTCGTTATTTGACGTCTTGAATTCGAAACGTAACGCGTAAGTGTACTCTATTCCCTCCGGATCTATCAGAATTAAACCTGCTCCCGACCCTTCCTTGCTGGAAGCCCCGTCCGTATACAGGTTCCATACCTTTGGTAAGATGGGTTGTCCTTTGACGCTTTCTCCGGTCGGGACCTCTGTGAGGAAATCGGCTACTGCCTGCCCCTTTACTGGACCTCTGGTACGATATGTGATATCAAAGGCACTGAGCTCTATTGCCCATTTGGTGAGACGCCCGGAGACCTCTGGCTTCCTAAGAATTTGCTGGATCTGGAGATCGGTCTGTACTTCTATATTAAAAGCTTGGAAGTACCTTCGGAGGCGTCTGGAAGCATGTACCAAGGCGAGTGCCAGTTTTTCTACCATCGGGTACCGAGTTTCGTAGTCTTTCAAGATGCGGCTTACATAATAGACCGGGATTTGTGCCTGATTCCGGTGCACTACGAGTACTGCACTTATCGCAAAGTGGGACGCAGATAGATATACGGTGACGGTTTCTCCGGTAGAGGGTGCGGTCAAAGTGGGCAGGGACCCGAGGCATACCTTTAACTCCTGAAATGCCGAGTCTGCTTCTGGCGTCCATTCTATTTGGCCTTTTGCCGTTCGCTTTTTTAATACGTTCATGAAAGGGATGGAGCGATCTGCTGCTTTTGAAACGAAACGATGAAGAGCGACGAGTTTCCCATTTAAGGACTGGATCTCTTTGATGGTTTTAGGAGGCTGCATGGAGACTACTGCCTTGATTTTATCCGGGTGCGCCTGGATTCCGGATCGTGTGACCCATACCCCGAGGAACTTTCCCTCTTCCAAGCCGAAAGAGCATTTCTTGGGATTGAGTTTGAGATTGATACTCCGAAGCCTTGTAAAGGTTTCGAGTATATCGTCTATCATGTCGTCTTCCTCTCGGCTTTTTATGACCAAGTCATCTACATAGATCTCCAAGTTTCTTCCGATCTGAGCTTTGAACGCTTTATCCATCAATCTCTGATATGTGGCTCCGGCGTTTTTCAGACCGAATGGCATTTTGGTATAACAGAACAATCCTTCGTTTGTTACGAACGCGGTCTTATCTTCGTCCTCTGAAGCCATTTGGATTTGATGATAACCCTTGTACGCATCCAAGAAGCACTTGAGACGGAAACTTGAGAGGGAGTCTATCTTCAAATCAATCTCCGGTAAAGGATAGCAATCCTTTGGGCACGCATTGTTTAGGTCCGAGAAATCGACGCACATCCTCCATGTTTTATCCTTTTTGGTTACCATTACTGGATTGGAGACCCAAGTTTGGTAACGCACCTCTCTGATAATACCGGCGCTCAACAATTTTCGTACGTCTTCGGAGATGGCCTTGTTACGAGCCGGAGCCATGTTTCTTTTTCTCTGGGCCACTGGTTTTATTGAATGTGATACGTTTAACTTATGTTCGGCCAGACACCGGGGAACTCCAACCATGTCAGAGGTTTGCCAGGCGAACACGTCAAGTGAATTGGACAATAGTTTCCATAACTTCTTCTTAGTTTGTTTGGGAAGCTGAGCTCCGATTGCAATTTTTTGCTCTGGAAAATGTGGGTGTATGGCCCATTCTTCTGTGAGAGTATTGGGAGGTTCGACATTACCCTCGCTTTGTCGTATTTCAGCTACACCGATTGCTGATTCGGAGTACAATGTCGCTATTCCAGCTTCAGTGGGGAATTTTAATGCTCCATGTATAGTTGAACTGATCATTCCGAAGGCGCACATACCAGGTCTTCCGAGTATGACATTGTGAACGGATCGTGCTTCAACCACTAGATACGTCAAGTTGACAGTTCGAACCAAACTCCCTTCTCCCATTGTCGTTGGAAGAGTGATTTGGCCCAAAGGCTGAACTACTTCTCCGGAGAAACTGACCAGAGGCATCGACACTTGAAGCAATTTTGCCTTAGTCTGTGGGGCTAATTGTTGAAAGCACTGCTTGTACATAATCTCGGTGGCGCTTCCGCTGTCGACGTACACCCTCCGGACCTTGTGTCCTGCAATGATTGCGGACACTATGACCGGTCCATCCTTGATATCTTCCAAGCTGACTGGTGGAAAACCAATGGGTTGCTGCATCCAGGCGGCCAAATGCTGATTGGTCCGCTTGATGCCTTGGTTGTTTGCCCTGCGGATCATGCAAATTGCTGGTTGATTATTCGGATTTTCTCCGGAAGATTTTCCTTCCTTTACTTCTTTGACTAAGTGCGACAGCTTCCCGGACCGTACCGCTTTTTCTATTTCTTGTTTCAAAGACCAGCAGTCATCTGTATTGTGACCCCGAGCATGATGGTAGTCACAATATTTCTTTGAATTTTTGTCTCCTGGGTTCCGAAGTTTTGGTGGAGCGGGGAAATTCATCCCCTCCGCACTGAGAATTTCACTGGGAGTTTTGGAGAGATCCGATAAATTGTAAAATCGTGATCCGGAGCTTTTCCCTCGTGGAGGTCTGTCGTTTCTACCGTAAGGATGTGATCGTCCCCTGCTTCCTGACGGAGCCTTATCAAACACCGATCCACCATTTTTCTTCCACGAAGACATCTTGTGATCTGACTCTGGAGCAGGATTACATGCATTCTTGCCTCGAGCGAAGGCCCTGGCCCGTTCCATTAGTACCTCCATCGTCTTCGGTAGATTTTCGTGCAATTTCTCAACTAACTGATTATTCCGAACACCGTGACAAAATCCGGAGATCCGTAGTTGATCAACTACCCCACTGATCTGCATGCTTTCTCGGTTAAACCGGTCAATGAAACTGTCTAAAGACTCTCCGTCTTTTCTCCGGATGTTGTGGACTTCGGTAATCTCCTTAGAGTAGTGCCTTTGTTGACTGAAATTTTGGAGGAACAATCTTCGGAATTCCTCAAAGTCGTTGATCTCACCTTCATTCAACGCGTCAAACCATACTCGTGCGGCTCCAGTTAGAGTTTGTGCAAACATAAAGCACCATGCTGGCATCGGCCATTGTTCTACTCGTGCAGCTCCGTCAAAATCGAACATATGATCATCCGGATCAGTTGTGCCATCGTACTTCTTCACCGTGGTTGGCATTTTGAGCTTTGGAGGAAGTTTGGCATGTGTAATACGAGCACTAAACTTTGACTTAGCTGTCATAGAAACTGGATGGTACGGCTTGGTGAGTTCCGGATCGCCAATTACATCCATCTGTATATCGTTTCGTGTGGCCATTACTGGTGAAGGTCCGGAAGAACCTTGTACATATCCAGTATAAGCTTCTGAAGTAACGACTGTGGAAAATGTAGGAGTGATTATTGTCGGGCCCATTGTCCCCGTTGGTGTTTCATCATGAAAGAGTCTGGTTCGCAAACCAAGGATTTGTTCATCTCTGGCCTGTTGCGCTTTTAATCTTCGTAGAAGACTTGCGTT
This sequence comes from Helianthus annuus, assembly GCF_002127325.2. NCBI lineage: Eukaryota > Viridiplantae > Streptophyta > Magnoliopsida > Asterales > Asteraceae > Helianthus > Helianthus annuus. The sequence goes on from NC_035439.2 coordinate 149,293,520, forward strand.
TTTGGCGAGAAATTCTGCGTCGAACTCTGAGGTTTGCGAAGTAGGGAGTAAGATGAAAGGCAAGGTTGTTCCTGGACCTGAGCTTAAAGTAGCTGAGGTCGTGGAGATGATACTTGCTGGTGCAGTAACTTGTGTGCTAACAGCCGTAGATCCCAAATTCAAAGAACCTGGGGCCGCCATTTGTCAGTTCTTTGCTCAAGAAGTTCACTAAAGTGAAGGACTAAGAGCTTTAAGATCGGATGGCGCCAATTGAAGAACCAGGAAATCAAGTTCAGGCCGAAGCCTGTAAATGAAGATCTGGGTCTTGTTGAAGGTTGGCAGAGTTTCCTGCAAAAGAGAAAACCGTTAGGCTCGCCGCAGAGATGGGAGGGCCACTCTGCGACCACCCTCCGGCGTGAGGATAAGTATTGGTAGAGAGAGAAAGTAGAGAGAGAAAATAGGGACGAAGGTTCAGAGAAATCGTACTTGGATTTGTACTTTGAAGGGGTATTTATAATAGTCAACTGAGATGACGTCATCCGTCTGGACGCACTTGAACGGGGGCTCATCCTCGGAGTCTTCTGGTGCGGGCGAACATGCTGTGGATGCCCGCTCGAGTGTAATCCGGTCCGTCTCTGGGACACATGTTCGGCTTCGGACATGCGTCTTCACTTTTCAAACACACTTATTGGTGGTTATCAAATTCCAAAAAAGAAAAATAAAAATAAAAATTTAAAACCCACCCAGAAGAAGAATGAAGGTGACTATGTATGTATAGTACGTAGTGGCCACCAGCTAAGGCTTCGGACGTTGACTTCACAACAACCGCCAGTGACCATATGATATATACACTACACTCACCTTGATCATCAAACACATTGTAAACATACATACAAACATGGAATACGGCAGGCTAGGAAGCTATCAGCCGGGAAGAAACGCCCCATTAAAGCCATTATCTTCAACCTCCTCTGCAGGGCCTACACCCAACTCTAGTTCCAAAACTATAAAGTTTCTCCTCCTCATTGCTGCATTCATTCTTGTTGTAGCGTCCCTGGTGTCCGTGGGACTCGTGGTGCGTCTCCGTCCAACCAAACACAGCGGATCTCATCCCCGCCCGACCCAAGCCATGTCACGAGTCTGCAGCCAGACTCGTTACAAGGATCTGTGTTTGAGCTCGCTACTTAATTTCCCGGGCTCACTGACCGCGTCCGATAAAGACATGGTCCACATTTCGGTTAACATGACGCTGCAGCACGTGGGAAGGGCGTTGTACACGTCAGCTGAGATCAGTAACCTTGAAATGGATACACACGTACGGTCAGCATACGAGGACTGTCTCGAACTTCTGGAGGATTCTGTAGACCAGCTTACGCAGTCGCTGCAATCTGTTCAGGGAGGTGGGTCCAGTGAGGATGTGATGACGTGGCTGAGCGCGGCGCTGACGAATCAGGACACGTGTGCGGAAGGGTTGTCCGAGGTGGAGAATGGATATGTTAAACAGCAGATGGATGAGAAGCTAAAGGACTTGTCGGAATTGGTGAGTAACTGTTTGGCGATATACGCGGCGGCTGGGGATGATTTTAAGGGAGTTCCGATACAGCACCGGCGTAGGAGGTTAATGTCGTTTCCGAAGTGGTTGAGTAGGGAGGAGAGAAGGCTGCTGCAGGCACCGGTGGCCGGTATCCAAGCGGATATAGTGGTGTCGAGTGATGGAAGTGGGACGTGTAAGACTATCGCGGAGGCCATAAAGAAGGCTCCTGAGAATAGTGGCCGTAGGATAATAATCTACGTTAAGGCAGGAAGGTAAACTTTTATGTATAAATAAAAATCAGAAACAAAAGTCACTTTTTATTTATTGGTTAAAAAGTTGAACTTAAAATACATACATAGGATTCGTGCAAGATATCATGGGAAAGTAAAAGAATAACTTGTGGGGGTTATAATTTTGATCAAGATATTCTTTTTCAGTTAAAGTGTATTTTCTTTTTACTTAAAATCAATTCTTTTAATTGTTTTGTGTTTCTTGAAATAGGTACGAGGAAGATAACTTAAAAGTGGGAAGGAAGAAGACAAATTTGATGTTTGTAGGGGATGGAAAGGGCAAAACGGTCATCACAGGAGGAATAAATAGGGTAGTTGACAATGTGACGACTTTTCACACCGCATCTTTCGGTGATAATTCATTCCTTTTTCTTTTTTTATTTCATGCATATATCCAAAAAACATGCATCATTTTCCATTGTTTTCATGAACGTAAACATCACCATTTTGCATCCATCCACCTAACTTTTCCAATTATTAATATAGTAACGAAATTATAAATCTAATATATGTATGTATGCATTTTCCAAAAAAGTGGATGACAAATAAAATATCCATAACCAATATAATATAATAAGTAAAAGAATGTTTTAAAATAAATTTGAAAGTAAAAACTAAAACCACATGTTTAGATAAAGACCAATACCTATTCTCTATTTGAAAGAATGAAAGACCACAATATTAATTCATATTTCATATTGATTGATAACAAGATATCTTTTTCATTATTATAACACTAATTTTAGTGTGTCTGTCTATACAAAGCCAGTAGTATAATATAACTGACTTGTAAAAAAGCATTTACCAATTAAGTTGTAATTAACCCTAGCTAATTTCCAAAACAGCTGCAACCGGTGCTGGTTTCATAGCCAGGGATATCACATTTGAGAACTATGCCGGCCCTGCCAGACACCAAGCTGTGGCACTCAGAATCGGAGCTGACCATGCAGTCGTTCATCGATGCGCCATCATCGGATACCAAGACACGTTATACGTCCACTCCAACCGCCAGTTTTTCCGTGAATGTGACATTTATGGCACCGTGGATTTCATCTTTGGCAATGCTGCTGTGGTTTTCCAAAGCTGCAACATATATGCAAGAAAACCAATGCCACAACAAAAGGTCACCATTACCGCTCAAAACCGAAAAGACCCAAATCAAAACACCGGTATCTCAATCCACGTTTGTCGGCTCGTGGCCCAGCCTGATCTGGAGGCATCAAAGGCAAGTTTCCCGACATATCTTGGGCGACCATGGAAACTTTATGCACGGACAGTGTACATGCAGACATACATGGGAGACCACATTCACCCTAGGGGTTGGCTAGAATGGGCTGGGACGTTTGCACTCGACACATTGTACTATGGTGAGTATATGAACAATGGGCCAGGAGCGGCTGTCGGTCAGCGGGTTAAATGGCCAGGCTATCGGGTGATCACTTCAACCATAGAGGCGAGCCGGTTCACAGTGGGCCAGTTTATATATGGATCCTCATGGTTGCCTTCTACTGGAGTTGCATTTTTAGCTGGTTTATCTCCATAAGTTTCTTTATTCTGACATATATATACATGCGGACCGATTTAAACATGTAAAACCCATGTTGGATATATAGCTTATAAGGTGAAACATGATACCACATTATCTTATAAATAATGTTAATGTGTTGGGTCAGAATTGTAATAAATAGTAACGATTATGTTGTTTTGGACCCCATCGAGCTAGCTAGTATTACCATTAATTAAATTGAAGAAATTACATGCTAACCTTAACCTGTATAGTGTTTTGTTGGTAATCTGTTATTGTATTAATCAACATCAACATCAACATCGGGTTTAAATTATATCTTTGTCCATACATCCCTTTCTCTTGAGGAGGGTACATGCATGTGTTTATAATATTTTTTTTCCGATTAAATTAAATGCAGGCCAGGCCGGTTTGGTACATTTGTTAATTATACGTGCCTACTTACAAAACCATCTCAGTCTTAAGAGGTAAAACCTATGTACAGTATTATAATAAATCTTTTGATTTAATGCAAGTTTATTATACCGGCTAACTCTAACACCCTCTAACCATTTATATGCGCTAGATCTACATATTTGTCCACCTTGGGATTTAAAGCCTCAACCTCATCAGAGGGAACGTCTTTAGTGGACACCTTAATACCGCTACACTAGCTACAAGCCCTCTGGTTATTTGTACAGTTATTCTCTCCTTTTTTTATTTCCTGTAAATAAAGTTTAACAACTTAGCTAATAACGATCAAAATATATCAACAACTCATAATAAACTTTTCCAGCTCACATTCAGGAGTATGCCGGAAGTGCACATTCTCATCAATCAACCCATGAACCAGCAGCAGCAGCAGCAGCTTAGCCACATGGGTCATCACCAAACCATATGAATAGAATGACCCCATCCCATTTGTTCTCATCATACACTCCAATATCACCTGCTTTTGCCAGCCCTTCTTTCATCAGCATCAACACGTCCAAACTTGTGCTTCACTGCACCTTGTCCTCGCCTGGAACTACCCCTGTTATCCATCTAAACAACTGGGTGATTTATTATTATAATTCATCTTTAAAAAGTCAAATGAGTAAAAAATAATAGCTACAAAAGAAAAACACAACTTCTATCAAGATTCAAAGTTGACCACTGATTCATATACAAGTCAAGGTTAAGAACTAACCTTCCATACTAGGTTTCTAAGAAACTGGGCTCTCATATCAACCATGTTGGCCCACGAATCACTCACAAGCTGTCCACTGGGACCACCATACACAGATATCATGGTTTTATACGGGGGGAGGTCCAAACTCCAAACTTTTCTTAGTCAGGTTTATTATATAAAGCCCCGTCCGTATAAAAGGTTTTCTTAGCATGAATTTGGCAAATCTTTGGAGGCTCAAGTTGCAGCTTTTTAACTCTCGGAATCAAGAGATACTCCAGGAGGTGAATCAAGAGATTCATGAACATCTATGAATCTCTGCATCTGATGATCAATCCTGTAGGTTGATCCACACGTTGTGTTCTTCAACCAGGATACATTTTCCTTGGCCTGTTTTAGCTAGTAGTATACCCGTCCGGTGGACGGGTTTTTTTTGCGTTGTAATGTCAAAAAGCTTTTATTTACTTTTACATGAGTTGACATGTATAATATGCCTAAAAACGAAAAAAGCAAGGTTGGAGACAATTTTAATAACTCAACTGCATTGAGTCTTTAAGTAGACCATTGACTAGTAAAACATAAAAAATACAAATAGCCAGCTGAAATAAAACACCAAGTAACAATGTACGATAAACAAAAGCGAAAATGTGAACAATGTTTCATGAAACAAGCATGCCCTCTAAGCATTATATTTTTGAAGGTATTGAAATAGACTTTTGACCCGTCATAAATTTCATCTTTAGAACCACAAAATACAAATTATATAAAGAGACAATGATTAAAAAGTGTATTAGATGCAAAAGATCATACAGTACAACCTAAACTCAGTGTAGGTGCAAAGGTTGAACCACCAAGGTCATCTTGTAAGCCAACAGCAACAGCAAGAGAAGTAACAACAAGAGCAGTTACTGTTGCAGAATGTGATGAAGGTCATCTACATTCTTCATCCAGTAACATTAAAAGCTGAAAATGGTATCGTTTTATAACAAAACTCAAAACACACAGGAGTAAAACTGGTAAGGAAAATATTTAGCCAAGAGAATCCACAAGGATGCTCCGTTATGTAAGATGGTCTTCATCTATCTATTTAATCAGTCATTATTACTAACTTATTCGCTTAATTTTTTATGTATGTCTAGAGTCTAGACGACGAGATGTATTATTATTGTTGTTCTTGTTACTGTTATTATCATCATCATCGTTTCAGGAACTAAACATATAAAAAAAATAATTTAGTATACTTGAATGAATTTATCACATGTATGTTTCTTTTGGTAATTAACACTTAACATTATGAAGACTTCCAACAAGGGAAGAGTACAAGGTGTCATCAGGCGAAATACCCGCCTTTTGCATCTCGTCATATAACTTAAAAGCTTCTTCCGATCTTCCCTCTTTCGACAAACCCGCAATCATAGCTGTATAACTTATCACATTTCGAACGAAACCTCTCTGAGGCATTTCATCGAACAGCTTCTTCGCATCATCTACTCTACCAGCCATACATTCTCCATGTACTAAACAAGTGAATGTGTACAAATCAGGCATCATTCCTTTCGCTTCCATTTCACTTCTTATCCTATGAGCTTCCTTCATCAACCCTTTTTTGCAATACCCATCGATAAAAGCATTGTATGTCACGACATTCGGTCTCTCCCCCTTGCTTTCCATCTGTTTAAACGTCCGTCTAGCTTCGACAAACTCCCCTTGTTTACAAAAAATATCGATCAATGTCGTGTAAGTTAACGTGTTTGGAGCCACACCTCTATCCGCCATAGTAAACAACAACGTCTTCGCTTCCTCGAGCCGGTTCGCTTTACACAAACCAGCCGCAATGATATTGTAGGAAACGACGCTAGGTTTAAACCCTTTTGTCTCCATCAAACTCTGCAGCTTTATCGCATCGTCAACGTTTCCTTTCTTACAATACCCATCCATTAATGTGTTGATTATAATATCATTCACATCAAGACCTTTACTTTTCATTTCACTCAACAAAACTTCAGCAGCTTTCATCTCCCCTGCTTTGCATACACCATTCAACAACACGCCGTAAGTATGCACGTTCGGGACAAGTCCTCGCTCCGTCAATTCATCAAACAGTTCGAAAGCCCGTTTCAAATTCCCCACCTTACAGTTGCAACTAATCATCGAAGTGTATGCATAAACATCCGCAACTATCCCCTTCTCAAGCATTTCATCAAACACCTTCTCTGCATCCTCAACGTTGCCCAATATCGAATAAAACTCGATCAAAAGTGTATAAGTCGCCACATTGTACAAAACCCTCTCACTCTTCATCAAATCAAGAATCACCTCCACTTCCCTAAACTCCGATTTCTTCAAATGCGCATCAATCAATACATTATACGTATTCACATTCGGTCTAACCCCTTTCACAACCATCTCATCCATCAATTCTCTAGCCTTAACACTCTCGCCAATCTTACACATCGCCGAGACCGCAATAGTCATCGAATAAACCGTTATCCCAACTCCCGAATCAACCATCGTTCGAAAAAAACCCGACACTAAACCAAACTTCTCACATCTTTTCGCTGCAAGCAAGAACACCATACAAGACCTATCATCAATCTTACTAAACCCATTACTTTTCATGTACTCAAAAACCTCCAAGCTGTCCTCAAACCGCCCGTTTTCGGCGTAAACACGAAACAGAGTATCAATCAACTTCCCTACAACAATCTTTCTGACCCCATCACAATTATTATCAAGAAAAGATGCAATTTTTTGAACTGGGTGTTTGATATTATCATTAACAGCTAACTGATTCAAGATTTGTTTAGCAAAGGCGTAATCTTTAGCTTTGTAAAGGCGACAAGAGAAGGAAATGTAGGGTTCGATGAGATTGAGGTTGTTAGGTTTGAGGGAATTGAAGAAATTGAAGCAAGATTGAGGTGGTATTTGTGGGTTTGAGAGGATTAGGGTTATGATTTGAGGGTTTAATTTGGATGGGGGAAATTGGGTTTGATCGAAAGATTGGGAAGACTTGAGGGTGTTGGAGATGGAATTGGCGATTTGTTGATTTGAATTTGAGATAATTGGGTGTTTTGAGATGGATTTGAATGCTGATGATAGGGTTTTGTTCGACATAGTCAGGGTTTAGGGGAGATGAAACATATGAGAGCTTGTTATAAGTCACACCTGTCAAGATGGACGGGTCGGGTCGGGTAGCAGGTCAAAATGGCACTCCCTTTCTTGGGTGCTTTTTGTTTTTTTAGAAGTAAAATGTCACAGTCTGCGGATCACATCTACATTATTTTGCAGACATCTATAGCAGAAGAGGTGGACCAAGAGTTGTCTGCAAGAAGAAGACTGTTTGTTTTAGCCCAAACTTTTCTTCTTCTCTTCACCAAGTAAGACTAAGGGGGTGTTTGGGATTGCTTATTTTAGCCAACAACTTATTGACTTTTTGAAAAATTAAATGGTGTTTGGGATTAGCCACATAGTGGGTGTTTGGGATTCCTTCTCAAAAGTGACTTATTAATTTATATAAGTCATAAGTCACTCAATTGTGACTTATTAAGTTTCCCAAAAAGTCATAAGGAGTTTGGAAAAGTTAAGCCAAACACCCACTAAAAAACAGTTGTTGCTTACAAGTTGTAAGGTGAAAGAAAGATATAGACTTTTATGTTCAATGTTTGAAACAAGTAAGATATAAGATTATCGTCGGGACTAAAGTTAGTTAAGTGATACCAGAACCAGGTAATAATGGGTCGTAGTCTACTATATTCTCAATTGAAAAAGGATGAGCATCTTGCCTAGAGTATTTTCACTTGTTAGACCGATTTGCATCAGAAACAAGTGATCCAATTGACGTGTTTAGGTATAACATGATTCTGCCAATTCTGCTAAATAGGATTCAGCTATATGTAACAGTCACATAAATGTCACTTTATATGATACTTCTGCATAAGCAAATCAGCCACAATCCATGTGGATATGACAAGAAGGCATTTCTACATTCGACTAATAATACATGAAACGACGTTGCAGACAGACCCTATCTTAAAGTGGATATGAATGACTATGAAAAAGTGGAAACCCCTATTATGTATTTGAAATCAATAACTGCAAAGAAGAATCAAACCTTGGTGATGGATTGGAGATATTTAACAAATACCCAAGTGGACCTTCGTTCCAATTTGTCACAATCAAAGTTTCATATTTATTGACGCATTCTAATATTTTTTATAGAACAGTTCTCAACTTACAACGCAATGGTAGTCATTGTCCTATTAAGGTATAATGTGTTTAATTGGATTGAAATACTTGTATCAAAAGCATGAGGTAAGTAAGGAAGAATGAAAATACAAATCAAGCGTAACATTCATAACACTTGAGCTTGGAACTAGTCCTCAGTCTCAGCTTTATTCTTTTGATCATCTAAAAGCAAATAGTATGATGTTATATTGAAAAGCATTGTAAGTTTACACTCAAACATATATTACTAAAAAGTACTGTATTTCAAAATAATTTCATAAAAATATTACCGGGCTGATGGCCATAGTCTAAAGTCTAAACCATAATATATATATAAGCAGGTGCCTAAAGTAAAAGTTCACCAAGAAAGCATCAGACCCCACTGATCTGCATATTCCTACAGTAAAAGAACAAAAAATAAACTCTAGTCCAACACAAACAAGCATGCTACTATATCACATGATCTTAGAAATGGATTTAGCTTTTACATATATACATACATACATGCTACAGATTGATTACACAACATGTTGGTTTTGCTGGGTGGTTTCATTGCAGCAGCTTATACTGTACAGTACACATATGAAATCCACAACATGGAGTTACAAAGCAGCGATAAAAGGCGGCTCAGCTTCTCCATCAGCCCCATCCACCATGCTCGTCTGCAACAAACACACAAACACACACACACGATGTTTTATGACAGATTATTACAAAAAGATTTTAGATTTTAGCATGCACCTACCTCGACATCTTTATTATCATGTCGTGATAGATAACGTTCCAGTGCCCCTTCCCCATACAAGATTTTTGCTCCACGATCAACAGCCTCCTCGTCAACAACAACAGCATCTATTATGTTGTCCCCTGTTCTTTCATCAGGGATCTGCAATGCAAACAAATCATCTTACTTTCATTAATTGATGTGGAACGTCCAACACTGGCCAAGTTTCAAGAATTACAAACCTCATACATGGCATCCATCAAAATGTTCTCTAACAAGGACCTCAACCCCCGAGCACCTGTGTTTTTCACTATTGCTTTCTTCGCAATTAGTTTCAATGCACTTTCGGTATAATGCAACTTAACCTGAAAACAACAAAATAAGATTGATTTATCAAAGAAACCAAAATGCATCTCTAGCTATTTCTGGAATGAATGAATATATCAGCCTTACTCCGTTCATCTGAAATAACTTCTTGTATTGCTTGCCTAATGCATTCTTTGGCTCAGTTAGCACCTAAAATAATTTTATTTATTGCTTGTAAGGATAAAATTCTACAAGAAAAAAAAAAAAAAGTAATGCTATATGCAAAATTCAGTTGATTAAACCTCCTTACCTGGACAAGTTGATCTTCTGTGAGAGCTAATAAGTTAACAAGAATCGGAAACCGTCCAACAAATTCAGGAATCAATCCGTAAGCAATGAGATCGCTACTTTCGACCTGACAAAAACATATGTCAGTGACCAAAACATAGCTAATAAATGGTACTTACGTATAATATTAGTTTGAAAGGTGGTGCTTGTATGTATGTATGTACACTTTGAAGGTGATTACCAAATTAATATGTCTTTAGTGTTTGGTAACCTATCTCTACGATTGGTTATCAGCTTTCTCAGCGGTAAAGTAATCAGTTCAATACTAGGAATGATGAAACTGATCGTCAAAAGGGTTGGGTAAAATTACACTATTTTACCTATTACTTTCGATCAGCCATCCAGAATTTGACAAACAATATGCCGTTACTACCATCTCTTGCATTATTAAATTTATTTCAGTCTAGTTGATTATCTATTCAAATAATATTTTTTTTCCCAAAATGCACATATAATAATATTTAGGTAAAAATAGAGTAAGCTTACAGTTTCCAACAAAGATGAAGTAACAGCAGTAGTGGTAACTCCTCCGGTTCTCATGTTTGCCCGAACAGGTGCCCCAAACCCAATGGAAGAGTCTTGTCGTCTGAAATAACACAAATGTGTGATATAACAGCAGTAAGGAAAAATAAAGTCAACACATACCTTTCTGAGACGGTTTTCTCAAGATCTATGAATGCTCCACCACAAATAAAGAGAATATCTTTGGTATCAATCTGCAAAAAAAAATAGTAATAAAAAGGTTTATAAACAACCATGTGTATCAAGCCTAGAGCAGGCAAGTTTAACCCATATAATATATTGTACCTGAATATTGTCTCCTCTAGGATGCTTACGTGCCCCCTTCTCAGGGACATTGACAACCTGAAATACATCGTCATGAATGAATGAATGATCTTTTTGTGTTTACTTTTGAGGTGTGATAAAATAATTTTAAGAAAAATTTTATCTTTAAAATAAAATAAAAAAGACATACAGTCCCTTCCAGCATCTTTAGTAATGCCTGCTGCACACCCTCACCGGATACATCTCTGCTAATGTTAAGACTCTCAGCCTATAAATAGCAAGAAATTAATGAGTGGAAGGAACAGATCGAAGGTCAAACATGTTACTCCACGTGAATTTTTAAGCTAAACCTTCTTTGTAATCTTGTCAACTTCATCTATATACACAATGCCCTGCTGCGCTGCTGCGACGTTATAATCAGCAACCTGAATTGAGAGAAAGGCTATGATGAAATACATATGTAGCATAGAATTTATGTATCATAGGAGCAATTGGAGTACTGTCAAAAGCTTGTATAGAATAGATTCCACATCTTCCCCAACGTAGCCTGCCTGCAAACCACAAAAATGTTTAAAACACGAAAGGTCAAACGCATCGACATTTGAAAAGCAACCAATTTATCTTCCTATTTGATAAATAATAATAATGTATAGTAGTTGCCTGAGTAAGTGTGGTAGCATCTGCAATAACAAATGGAACATTCACTAAGCGAGCTAATGTTTTTGCAAGTAGCGTCTTCCCTGTAATAAAAAAAAATCACAGTGTGAATACAGGGGCAGTGGAAATACAAATAGGATAACAGATTCACAAAACTTATACCTGAACCGGTTGGGCCAAATACAAGAATATTACTTTTCTCAAGCTCTACAACATCGCCGCCATCTGCCTCCTTTTCCGTGTCATCTCCCGAAGGCCTAACTTTCCGCGTTGTAATATAATTTGTTAGAAGCATTTTACCAAAAAAAAAAATAATAATAATAATAATAAAGCTACCGACTATGGTGAACATACTATAGGATTAGGGTGAGGTCACCATTACAACATTGTTACTAGTTATATTTCAACACATAACATTTCCATATTGCAGATGCAATATGCATATCACTTTGTGCTTACTTTTGTGAAGTATCAATAGAGATCCTCTTGTAATGATTGTATACTGCCACAGAGAGCACCTACATGAAAGGAATTGCAATCCATAAGCAATGATACCACAGCATCTATAATAAGTTTGAGAAAAAAAAAACAACAACCTTTTTAGCTCTTTGTTGACCAATAACAAACTTATCAAGGCCTTTACAGATCTCCTTTGGAGTTGGGAAACTGGTGCCCAAGTTAGAGCCACCCCAACTCCCATCCCCAGAAGCGGAGCCATTGGCGGTTGGGTTAGCCAAAGGAGGAGGAGCAGTATCTCCACCACCACGAGGATGCCAGACCTCAGGTGGGTCTCCTCCTCCACCAACACTACTACTACCACCATACATATTAACGGACCTCCACTTGCTGAAAAACCCATAACCCTTTGTATCAGCTGCTGCTGCTGAGGGTTTCAAAGATTGGTACTGGTCTAATTTGGTTGTTGAGGGCCTTGAACAAGTGTGCATATTATCGTGAGCTAAAACAAAGTACTTCAAGTGTGATAAGGAGGACACTGTGGGTGTGGGTGATCTTGATCTTAGAACAGCCGCAACAGCCATTGTGATTCACACGATCGGTTGGTTTGTATGTATAAACAAGGAAACTTTTTCTTTTTGTGGGAGGAATTACAAATTGGGGCAGTTTCTTTCTATGAAAACAAAATCGGATTTGATTTTTAAAGGGAACTGTTTGGGTGTTTCAGGAAGGAAGTCAATAGAAGGTGAATTTCATAAGATAATCTTTCTTCCATTCCATGTGACTGCTGTAACACATAACACATAGTCTTTAAGTGTAACTAGTAATTAGACCCGCGCGCGTTGCGGCGCGGGTACATTGCAAACATCGAATGAATTAGTTCAGGCGTTATGTGACGTATACATCATATGAAAATGCGTGTTTTCACGTATCCGATTTAACTCAATAGTATTGTGGTTGGATCAAAATGTAAAGTCAAATTGATACAGTACACTCATAACGTATTTATATGTGACCCGACTCATATATAGGAAACATTCAAGAAAAATAGCATAAAACATGTATAAAGGGAAAACTGACACGTGTACTCAGACATGTTCACATCAAGGGTTGAAATTTTATCCCTAGCAATTGCGGCAGGGCCAAAACGTAGAGTAACTCAAATTTATACCGTGGAATGAGAACGCATTATATTTGACCCCATTCGATTCAGAACTAAATTTACGGTGAAACGTAGACCAACTGAAAACGTCATAAAATAAGTACGAAAACGTATTATATTTGGCATGACTTGCTTAAAAATGGTTTATGTCTAAACATAGATCAACTCGGCTTTAGATCGACACACAAATAAAAATACGCACATAAAAATCATTTTTAGGTAAAGGAACGAAAGGGCTAAATTTGGAACTTTATAACTCGGGTGGGTTAAATGATATTTTTACAAAGTTCTTAAACATAACGACAAATTATAAAAGTTTTTAAAATAAAATTAGCGAAAGAAAATTTAGTTAACTCTTTAGACTGTGGGGTGTGGGCTTTGGTTGGGGGCGTGGGTTGCCCTTCAACGCCAGCTTTTCCACCCCTGGTTGGCATTGGGCTGGGTGTTGCCCCTTTGGCGTGGGTATTCTGCCTGGCGTGAGGCGGGGGGCAGGTGAGCTGGTTGGCTTTGGTTGGCTGGTCCAATATCCACATGGCTGGCCATGCAACACCACGCCTCTCCACACCCCACTTTTCTTGGGGTGACCTGGTGGAGCCCACCTTCGCCACGTGTCGTGCAAAGCCCCCAAACCCAAGCCCCCCACACCCCGCAGTCTTAGGAATTAGTTTGAGTTAGATAAAAATTACAATTTTCAAAAGTTGAGGGTGTCGTAAAATAAACTAATAGTATAGGGGTTAAAACCGTAATTTTTAAAAGTTGAAAGGTTGTATAGTGAGTGGAAAAAGGAGGGACTGTTTTTATAAATGCCACCAACTTTTAAATGAGTTGTAAAATGGATTAATAATACAGGGATTAAAATTATAATTTCAAAAGTTTAGAAGATAGCATGATAGGTGAAATAAGGCAAGGGGTTAAAGTGAAATTTTTACTAAACTTTAGGAAAGCCGGTGGAAATTTCCACAGACTTTCTCTTTTAAGATGTACTAGTAATAAGACCCGCGCGCGTTGCGGCGCGGGTACTTTGTAAATATCGAACGGATTAGTCCAAGCATTATGTGATGTGTTAACCATATGAAAACGCACGTTTTGATGTATCAGATTGAACTCAATGTATCATAGATATTTACCCGTGTCGCGCATTGCGGCGGCAACATTACGTTTGTGACTTCTTTACATGTGTTACGATGATGATATTATTGTGTGGTCCACACGTGTGACATGACGCGTTTTTTACTTTGTCACACACGTTACGTTAGTGACACTAACGTGGTTAGGCAGATATGAAAAAAGTATAATGTCTTTTAACATGTTGCGGTGTATATCGTAAAAGTATTTTAAACAAAAGAAATGAAGCGTTGGAGAAAATGCGGTGTGAAGTTATTAAGTAGAAATAAATGAAGGGTCAAAGTTTTTAAATACCAAAAATTAGATTTCATTGTGTCACTTACCAAAAGATTGGAGTTGGAGGTGCAAAGTCTATAAACTTGAGGGTCACAAAAGAAAAGTTAGGTTTACCGAACTTTTCTTATAAGATTATGCTAGTAACATGCCTCGTCGGTTGCGGCGATACGTTACAGTGTAAAATAAACTTGAGTAAAACCATCGAATTGTAGATAAGAAACACTCGTAATGAAGTGCAGAGAAAAAAACCTTCGCAAATTACATAAAGTTATGTCGTAAGTTAAACTCGACTAAAACCATAACCAATTTAAATGTACCAAATTTATTATAATGGTCTGTCGTCAACTTAATTATCAAATCATTTGCTACGTAAACACTATTTTAATGAATACGGCATAAAGAGCGTTGAATTACTACTTAAATTTTGTTTAAGCCTTTCTGTTTAATAAATTATGAGTACGCAAGTCCAAACTTTGGTGGGATTTGAGAATATCGCATAAATTTTGTTTAGCACTTTTTAATAAATTATGAGTATGCAACTTTGGTAGGTTTTGAGATCATATTACTAATTTCCTTATAATGTATTATCCAAGAATAATGAATGGCATAAGAAACCAAAACAAAAAATAATAAGAAAATTCGAAAGAGTAATCTAAAATAAAATAATATAAACAATAATATAATAATTAGATATACAATTCGTACACATCTCAACAGTACGTGACAAAGCCATGTGACAAAACCATTTGTAAAACCCAATGGTTTTTGAAAACCACTAATTACTTTTAACAAAAAACCAAAAACCAGTAAACTTATTTTACTCTCAAGTCTCACCTTCTCATTTACTCGCAAAGACCTACAATCATTACTCACAAATACGTAGAATAATGTTAGGTAGAGAGTGGAGGAATAACCGTTAGATTTCCGCCACCGGCGACGGAAAACTTCACGCCAGCCAAGGCGGCGGCCATGACTGTCGCCACGGCGGTACGCGGTGTCGGTTTCAACCACGCAATTGACAACCATGGTACAGGGTTTTTTTCCGGAGGTCGAATCAAGGTGGGTGGACGAAGAAGACAGGAGGTCCCGATGCTTGGATCGGACAAATCGACTGCATGCAGATCGGTGCTGGTTAGAGTTTTACACCAGAAGGCGGTGACGCGACTCCGGTGACCTACCATCTTCTCTCAGAACAATCACCACCACCTCCCCCGAAGCCAGACGCAATGGGTTGCAATGGTGACGTCGCGGCCAAAGAATACCGCCGGAAACGGGAGCCCTCGTCTATCTCTCTTTTTCTTTCTGTTGTGCATCCTCATATTGTACCTTGTGCTTCCTTTGTTGTGTACGATTTTCTTCTGCAAAGGACAAATTCGTAATTTGCGTTGGGTTGTCGGTGGCATTTGCCACCGACTTTGTAATTTAAGATAGTATATAATTTGATCACACTGACTGAAAAAAAAAAAAAAAAAAAAAAAAAAAAAAAAAAAAAAGATTAAACTTTGGTGATAAATTTCAAGAAAATATCTCTAGTATTATCAATGTTATAGATATTTTTAGATTTAGAAGAGAAGATCAGTTTTTATTTATTTTTCTCCACAGCTATATAATAATAATAATAATAATAATAATAATAATAATAATAATAATAATAATAAATATGTTAAAATAGAAAATGCAATTTTAGATTCTGAATCTTGGGTGTACTTTATGCATCTCAAAGAGTACATTCCGTTTCCCTGTCGGTCCAAAACAAAATATCCAATGTTAATGAGCGTCACAAATTTACGAGTGAAGGAACAAATCTCTAACAAAGTTGAGTTGTGTTGTGTTGTGTGGTTCAAATATAATCACAACTTTATAACTCATACTTTTTAATTTGCTTAATTAAACACGTTACATTTGAATTTGCAAACCAAAAGTATGAGTATGACGATAGAAACTAAATTAGTAAATAAATGGTAATTACTAAAAAACAGATTGGATTAGTTAAAGCTTTTCAGAAAAATATACTAACGATACTGTTAAGATTCTTGAACTGTTTAACGAATTGTTTATTAGAAACATGTCTAGAAGGATGGAGTAGAATCACGTTTGTTATCAAATAGCTTTATATATATATTATAAAATAAAATAGCTTTATGTATATTAAATTAAAATTAAAATATATATAAATGAACAAAAGAAGAAGAAAACTTGTCTATGCAGGTAGGTATACTCGAATATATTAAACAATTTTAACTTTTTATCAATAAAAACTAGTATTAAGCACCTGACATTGCGCCAAGGGCATAAAACCGTGCCAAATAACATCAATGTCATACCGCTGTGATCGACCACCAACACTGAATTTACGCAGGCCGGCGTCTTAATGCGAAGAAATTATACCGAAACGTAAAACATAGAGAATAATAACTAAGTCGATCTAGGACCCGCATGTTATACGTACCCGTCAAACGGGAAAAAATAGACCAGTAAAAACGTTGAACCACACACGGACGTTGTGTCGTATTAGCTCGCAAAACTTAGAACGAAACACAGAAATGTTGAACCACACATGCATGTTGCGCCGTGTTAACTCTCAAAATCTAGAACAAAACGTAAAACAAAAAATTTGTGAAAGATGAAAAGTACATGATTAGGGCTGGCAATTTTACACGAATACATGACACGAACCTACACGAAGTTAACAGGTATCGTGTATGGCCTTAACAGGTATCGTGTACCAAACAGGTAGGCACGAGATTACTTGTTAATTTTCGTGTATAAACAAGTTAAATACATGTTTACCTGTTAATACCCGTTAGTAAACGATAAGAAATTAAATTAAATAAAAACTCATCAGCCATGTGCGTGTGGATTCCTTAATTCCTTTCTATTTTCATTCATCATTCAATTCAAAAAAAATAAAACCCTAAACTCTCTTTGTAACTCTCAGATAGCATGTCGTATTCGTGTTTTTGTTCGTGTTAACAGGTATTAACATGTAATTTTTGTGTATACAGTTGAACAATCGTGTTAATAGGTATTAACAGGTAATTTTCGTGTATATCGTGTCGTGTTCGTGTTTGAAAAAAAGGACACGATAAGTTATCGTGTCATGTTCGTGAATTGGGTTTCGTGTATCGTGTCTTATCGTGTACGGGTATACACGATATGCCAGCCCTATATATGATACCAAAGTTGAAAGTAAAAAAAGTTATAAGGTTAATTTACAAAAGATGAAAAGTTTTGGATCAAAAGTAAAAAAAAATCAAATAATTTGAGTTAAAAGTATTTTGATATTTTTAACAAATACTTTTGAACTAAAAGTAAAAAAAAATATATGAAAAACTCCCCCAAATATCAAGTACAACATCAATATGCACATATAAGTTGCTAAACTATAGTATTTAAATTTAAACTAGAAAAGTAACCCGCCGCGATGCGACGGAGCTAGAGTTATATTTATGTTAAGCTAGATGTCATTGAGTTACATCCATTATGTTAGATACATTAGCTGGAACTAAGATTTTGTACATTTGTTATGGTTGCTATTTAGGTTACTAACACTAAGTGTGTTAGTTACATAAGTTGTGCAAAACACATGTTTCACGTTACCCAAAAACACATGTTTCATACTTCGAGCTAAGTTTCCAATGCGTTTCAGAACACGTTTCGCCACATCTTTCCCTTTCCCGTTGTTTGCGCTTTCGAGTCCACTTCCATCCAGTTTCGGGTCCTGACCCGATGACAACATGTTTTCTTCCATGATCAAGTTAACCGTGACCCCGTTTTCATTAACCGCCCTGACGTTTTGGCATGGAGATGGAGACTCTGATTCCCAATTGTTATCTGTATCCGTTTTCTTAAAACCTTTAAGTCAATTACTCAATCATTATCCGTTTTAAGGGTTCGGTTCAATGCTAACCCAATCTTACTTAACCCTCACTTGACCCGGTTTCTTGCACTTATTTTGTTACTACCTTCAAGGCTGTCGTCGGAGAAACTCATCATCTGGAAACAATCCCGATTTTGTGCTACTACCCACTGACTCACTACCTTTTTGTACCTGGGTTTTCCCCTTCCGGGGCTCCCAAACTTGTGGGGCTCCTGTGCCCGGATGGTGAACCCATATGCCAGTCGCTCATTGGCCTTCAACGTCAATGGGTTCAAAGTCATCCGCCACTGGACCGGGCCAGATTTCTTTCTGGGATGGTCACTTACGGGAGAATCATCGCTCAACTCATTTGTTGATGCATTGGCGTCACATGGTTGTTCGGTTACCTTTGTGTCAACTTCGCTTACTTGTATCGCGATATGTAATCTTCCTGTTTTGATATTTTGAAAAGGTAACCACATGTCGTGTCTCTGGCCATCTCTAAGATCGTTGATCTCTATAGAACAGTCACTAACACAAAAAATGGAAGTTATATAAGCACCAAGATTAGATATGTGATACGAGTTTGATAAAGAAGATAACGAACCCTAGGGTGTCATCGATAAAGTGATCTTTGTTACAGACTTGTATGATTAGAAGATTGGGTGATTCCCATGTAGTAATTGGGATCTTGAATTCTTCTTGCCATTTGGGAGATAGTCTTTTCCTTTGTGTTTTGGTTCGAAATCTGTAAGCACCAAGGTGACCCTTTACATAAGGGTCAGCTAGCCCTGGAAAGAGTTCACTTTTAGTCGGTTATTCAGTCATAGAAACATCCTTGATTGCTTAAAAGTATGCAATATTACAAAGTATGTAAACTTCGTCAACTTACCATTCATGTCGGAACATTTCATGTCTAATGCGGCAACGATCTCCGCTAAGGCGTAAGCGAGAGGCTCTTTCGCGTCAACAAAAAACCAAAATTTTGAAAATACAAGATTACTTAAAATGAAGGTAAATTGTGTTACTCAAAAGTAGACGTTTGGTGATTGATCTGGATTTCTAGCTAAACCCAATGCGTCAAAAAGTTCACCTTGGTGCAGCTTGTCTTCCAAATCCTGCACATAACTGGTTAAACTGAGTCTTTGTAATACATTTTCCCCTGAGTGGTGGATATGTGTTAGGGAAGGATAGTATAAAGAATTACTTTAGTATGAGATAACACATTGTCAAAATAATTTGTTAGAAAAACCTATTAAAATGCTTACTTGAGTTATATTCTTACCAACACGTATTTCTCTTGATAAAACATACAATAAGTTCAACCACCACATAAATATCACACATGGAAAAATACTACTGTAATTTTTTAACACAAATTCTTATAGCACTATAACGTTGTATTCAATTGTTTTATAATTTTTTAGACTAATCAGTGTAACAACTTATAAAAGACCAGCAAGAAAATTTTAAAATAACTTGAAGAAAAATTAAAATTCAACTTTAAAATTACCTTAGAAATCGACTCCTGGTGTGAATTTCCATCGAATACAACCAAACATAACAGCTTATCAGTTATCATTTTCAAGTATTTAAATAAAATATAAAAATGAAAAACATTAATAAACTATTGAACACAAACGGACACTTACCGAACGTTCACGAATATAAATGAACGAACGCAGCCTCTGTTCGTGTTCTCATGTAACTAAACAAACGAAATTTCTTGTTTGTGTTCGTTCGTTTAACAAACGAACGAACACAAACGAACATCTCGTCGAACGGTTCAAGAACTATTCCCCGAACGTTTCGTTTGTTTGCAGCCCTATAAACAGGTATACTAACCGTTCCAGGACTGATTTCCCTTCCTTGTACTTTTGGGCCTCATCATGCGTCGTTTCCTGAAATTCATAGATCGATAAATGCATGTAATAAACTGTAACATAAAGCACGTTAATATTTTAATTTAAGGTTTCCTATCTTACGTATGTCCATCCAACAATTGATCCACATTTGACGCAGAAATATCAGCAACTGTGTGCAGCCCAGTCATCATCAGTCTATCTTCCTTTACGCCAACGATCACATTTACTCAGTAAAACACACTCTCGGGTGATTTTTGTTACTCGAAGTTCTAAAGCAGAATCATATAACTTATAAGCAGTTGCATAAAGTTGGCTACTTTTACATTTATATTAATGATTAATATATATATATATATATATATATATATATATATATACACACACACACACATATTTATTCTTACGAACTACCCCTCGAGAATCAGAAACTCGAAATCAATATCAGATTACTTAAAAGACTAAAAATTGATTATCTCAACTTCATATCGAAATTATCAGTTTGGATAGATAAAGCCACATCAGCATAGTAAGGAAAACTTACACCTTACTAAAGAAATAAGCCTTTCCATGCTTGGACTGAAAGGCCTGAACGAATCGACAGACACACACAAAAAAACATCAACAAAACGACTCCAATACCAAGCAAGACGACAGTAGATACAGTACTTTAAAACTTTTTTTAACAATTTTATAAGTATCAAGAATTTATGAGTTGGTGCCGTTATATTCATAAACTTGATTTAATCTTGATCACACTTATCCGCAAGTATATTTTATCCATGTTGACTTTCTAAATCAAGATTATGTCATAAGCAAACTAATGCAACATTGTCACAGTGACATTACATAAGATTCATACACAATCCCTCTTTAAAAACCATAGCATCGCGATCACCAATCAATTGATGATGACGATGGCAACGTATTCATACATAGTATTCGCCAGTTAATTGATGATGATGATGTGCAATGTAATACTATCTATTGACATACTTTAAGTGGCATAGATCATAACTACATAAATACACAGTTAACTAATAAATTTACAACAGGAAGCCAAGAACTTATCACCAGTGATGAATGATGATTATACTGACCTGTTTTTGGAACACAGTCTGGTCCATCATCGCACCACCACCAGGGTTACTCTTCACTGTCATGTCCTCGACTACCACGCCACCGCTGCCTAAACCCCAATATCGTCGGAGAATTCCGGAGTACAGAACCACCAAGAACACCCATCAGTTGCCGGAAACTATAAAAATGAAGTGTTGAGACTTACAAAGTTGTCGGAACCTTCGTTGAAACCCTAGTCGCCATCATCGAGTGCTTGTTTGAGACTTATGTCTTGAGATGTTCACCTACTACGACGACATTATGTAAGTTGAAACCTGAACACCGCCGCTACATCGGTGCCGACGTAACCGGTTGGTGGAACCTCTCTGGGTTCCTTTGCTCTACTGCTTTCTCTTCTCTCTATTGCTCTCATCTCTCTAGTCTCCATCATACTTATCTATTCTGTACTACTAAAGTATGTGGCTATGGTGAGAGGCACATGGCATATATGTACCGAACAAAATAAAAAAGTAATGTACAATTTTCTAAGCTAAGAGTTCAACTAAGAAAAGCAACTAACACAGTTTATGCACAATTTACAACAACTATAAGCACAAGCATGTTGTAAATTAGAAGTTTATATAATTTAAATTAAATTAAATTATACCTTTAACTAACTGTTGTGACAAGTGACAGGGCCGGCCCAGTATTATTTTAATAAAGCCCTAGCTTAGGTCATACGTAGTCATAAAGCCCCTTGTGGGGCGTTATGCGGCACGTGTCGTGCCACGTCACACAGGGGCTTATGGGGCATTATATCACTAGAGCTCGTAGTCATAAAGCTCCTACTGATCATTACCTAATTATTAATTTTCATTTTTATTAATTAATTATAAAAACCATTAAAGCCTTTTGATTGGTCAAACCCTTAAAGTTCCCTCCATCACGGCGCTATATGCATGGCGCCTCCCCCCCCCCCCCCCAAAAAAAAAATCCCCCATAACGCCGCCCGTAGTGGTGTGCGGGGCGTTATGGGGCACGGAAATTAAAAAATGGGGTGTTATAGCGCCCCACTACACACTCTCTTAGGGCCTTCAAACTTTTAGGCCCCCCAAATTTTTTAACCTGTTTTATATTACGTGTGCAACTGGGCCATTAAAGTTATCAACCCACTGCCAACAGGCCTGCTGTCCCCAAATACTTGTTTAAAAAGAAAAGAAAATAGGTCTGCGAAGCAGCGATGGTTGTCAGAAACGAGAGTTATATTCAAAGGAAGTTATGTGTTTAATTTTTTAAACCTTCGTTCCTTAATCTTTTTGAAAAAAGTTGAATACGCATATGTGTTTAATTTTTTCTCGATATTCTTGTCTAAAATTTTCTGAAAAGGGAGTTATATTCAAAGTAGAGAATTTTTCTGGTGATGTGTGCAAAATGCAACATATAAATTACATCAAATGTGGCATAAAACTAACCCTTTTTAGTACTAATGTTGGAAAAAGTGTGTTTTTGTCTTCCTTTTGTATTTTCAGGATTAAAAGAGCTTAAATTGACAAAAGAAGCAAAAATGCAGCCAAATCTAACAATACTACAAGAAAAGGAACAAACGTGGCATGCTCGACCCCTGGACAGCATCTTCCCAAGCAAAAACAAGAAGAACAGAAGGCTGAACACGCCACGTGCTCACTGAGCACGGGGGCGTGCCCAAGTGTCTACAGAAAAGACAAAGTTGTAGAAGCTTCTATCACCCAACACGGGGGCGTGTCCAGCGGACACGGGGCCGTGGTCAACGCTAAGATTCGCAGAATCTAGGGAAATCTTGATAGTACAGATACGGTTCTGCACACGGGGTCGTGCCCAGCGGACACGGGGGCGTGGTCAGCTAATGCAGACAAACTTCAATTAATGAAGAAAGAGAAGATGGGTGGACACGGGGCCGTGCCCGGGCTTCTATGCAGGCTATAAATAGGGGTGCTTGGCTCACTTGCAACTCATCCCTTGGCAAACCACCTCTCTCACACTACACCCACCCACCACCACCATTACAACCCACATCCACCACCATCATCCATCATCCATCATAGAGTGTGTGTAGTAGTCTCGGGATCCAAGATTGACTGTAAGAGTTCTTGACAATCAAAGGCCATGTTTGTTTAAGTCTCTTACATCACTTGGTGAAAACAAGTGTTTAGTGTAATACTTTTTATTTTTAATATTTTCGCACATTTTATTTGGTTATGTATTAATGACTTTAATACCTAGTTTCTTATGTTGCGGTGAATCTTCCTTATCATTTGTCCGTGATGTTTTGGCGTTATTTTACTGTCTATATAAAATAAAAGATTTACACCATTCATATCTCCAAGATCTATATGAAGATATGTTGGCTACCTGGTCGGGGGTTAAGGGAATGGTTTGGTAAGAGTCTTGCCTTGTTCAGTGTATATATCCTGCAAGGACCTGAGTCAAGTTTAGTAGGACCTCCTTTAATACCCACTGGTATTGGATGGCGGGGGGTCCGAACTCCTTGACCCCCTTATATGTAAACTACTATTAAAACTTTAACCCGGCTATTTAAGATTGTATCCCTGCTGACTCAAACTACTTAGCGGAGGGTAACGTCACCTTCAAAAGAGGGGCCTACCACATTACTCATTAATAACTTAATTAATTATCTTTCAATAATCCAACCCTTTAGGATTGTATGCTTGCTGACTCAAACTACTGGGTTGAGGGTAACGTCACCTTCAAAGTGCCTACCACTATAACTAAGATAATCTCTTAAAAAGTGCAAAAGTGCGGAAATAATCAAAGGTTATACTAAAGGCGAGTCGGATCCAAGTGATTCATCTTGTCTATCTGTTTTTTTTATTATTTTTCAGCATTTTTAGTTTTTTGTTTTCTAGTTTAAAACCGTTTTCTAAAATTTTGATTTGATTAGACGTTGAGGATAAACCGGTACTAAAAGCTCTTGTGTCCTTGGACGACCTCGGTATCTTACCAACACTATACTACGCTCGCGATGGGTGCACTTGCCCATATGTGTATTTGGTGTTAGTAAAATATCGTGTTTTATAAATTTAAAATTTGACTAGTAAAAAGGGCTAAAAATATACATAAAATATATATACCACTGCACACACATCACTGGTATCGTCCCATAACGAACCGAACCACTATGAGTGCCAGTACATGCCCACCCTGTTGGTTCAGGTCCCTTGAAAACACACACACAACTACATACACTTTCTGTATATTAATTTCAAATGATGATTTACAATGAACTGAAAATAACACTTAAGTAGAGAAACAAAATAACATAACTAAACTATCACCAAGAAAATCGTGACTTCACTCCCATGATCTCCTCATAATATTGCCATTTATAATCCCATGTTTTCACCAAGTTACTCGGTCAAACACTTGACCAAATCAGATTTAACAACCACACTCTGATTGACCCGTGACCCGTTAGATCTGTGACCCGACCCATCAAGATTAAACCCAACACGCCCCATAGGTCAGTCTGAATAGTGACTTTTTTTCAGTTCAATTTCACCCTTTATATTACAAATAATATAGGCCTTTAACCCTTTCATTTTCAATAAATTTGATCATTATTTAATAACTTGCATTCTTAACTTTAAATAAAAATTAGATACATAGTGGTATCCTGATAAAAATATTTATTGAAAACAAAGTTGTATTCAAATTTGATATTGTAAACTCTACCGATTATTAGTTTTAGAACGAAGCAAACCAAAACTGAATTCCAACTACATCGCAGAAGTAATTCCAGTTTTACCAAGTTCACCAAGTCATCATATACCATCTTTTTTTAAACCATTACTTTTATAAGTCAAGTCATTATATACTATTTTTTTAAACCATTATTATACTTCTATTATTACTTCAAAGTTCGTTAGTTCATAAGTGAGACTAATTAAGATTAAAGTTTTAAATTTTGTATTTGTTTTACTTTAGGGTGAAACAATAATTTAAAATTCTTTTTTATTACTTTGTCGTTCAATATATACATATATCACAATTATATTTGTAGTATTGCAAGAAAGTATACTATTGTTTGTCTTATAATAAGAAATTACAAAAGTTTAACAACACAAGTGGTTCCATGGTCTAGTGGTTAGGACATTGGACTCTGAATCCAGTAACCCGAGTTCAAGTCTCGGTGGAACCTTATCTTTCTTTTTTGCGTACTACACCAACAACAGTGTTGTTTGCTGGTACAAGAATGCATGTTTACCCTCCCTCCCACCCACCTATCTATCTAGTATTAAGATGCATGGGCCTTATATGTTATGATATGATTAAGAATTGAAAAGTGTTGTTGAATGGTATGTTTCTTTTACTTTTTTTTTTTTTTTAACTATTGATGAGAAGATTAGAACTGAGTTTTGAGGAAAGGGACGTCGTCTTTACTTGAAGTTCACGTCTAGGACACAAAAGCAACAGTGAAGAAGATTCTTCTTCACTATAACTAACACATGCATTCTCTCTCTCTCTCTCTCTTTTATGAATTGAATTGAATTGAATGTTTTATGATGAAGTCTCTCCTCCTGCTATCATCATCCTTTCCTGTTTTCATTTCCAGATCGCCACCCAAACCGCCCAACTTGTTGCCATCTTCTAAGAACAACACCACATTTAGAAAGTTAAGCCTCCTCATCACCAACAACTCCAAACAAGATGATGATCAATGTGTCGACTTTCAACTCATCCCTCAATCTGGTTGGTATACTCATTCATCTTCTAATCATTTCCTCTTGCTTCTGCATTATTACGTACTGTGATCATCTTCTTTTCAAGCTTCATATCCATGTAGCCCTTTTAAAAGCTTTGCTTTTTCTTACTAATTATTACTGTACCTTTTTTGGTGATTATGGCCAAAGTAATAGGATCTTGATAATTTGTAACCGCGACATCCATTCGATGATAAATAGTACATACTAGTACCAAGCCAAGGGACACCAACTACTAATTTAAAAACGTACAAGACCATCTTTTGTAGTTACGTATGTTGTTGTTGTTTGTCACCCGGTTGATGTGTGCCTCCCAAAACCCACATAGCTCATGCCTCATGCCTCATGCATGCATACACGCATGTGTGTGCTACTGCATTCTAGTTTCTTCATCTTCTCCTATATACTTACTGGTTTCTTTCTTTGTTATTGGTTAGTCATTAGTGCTAATTAATTAAGGTAGTTATTACAACAGTTAGTATGGTGTCCATCCTCCTTTTATTTTGTTATTATGAATGAAAAAGTATGAATTGACTCTATTTTCTCTCTAAATATTCTTCTGGTCTCCTTCAATCTCCATTCTACTTATCTAAAATCCAATTGGTTAGGTAAGGTATAATGGTGAAGGCCTTATTTTTCTATATATTAAAGCCACGGCTGGTGATTTCTCAATATTTATGTCATATCCCAGGTGACGTTCAAGTGGGCGACACGCATGCTGACAAGCTGGAAGATGATGAATTGACACAAGTAAACCTTAACAAAGTGCCATACAACATAGTATTTGTTACTTCCGAAGCATCACCATACTCAAAGACCGGAGGGTTAGGGGACGTCTGTGGTTCCTTGCCCATTGCCCTTGCAGCACGTGGACATCGGGTTATGGTTGTCTCTCCAAGATACTTGTGTGGTGATGAAAGATTTGCTGGCACTGTCAATCTTGATTCCCCAACTAAAGTTTACTGCGCTGGTGGGGTCCAGGAAGTTGATTTCTTTCATGAGTACAGGAAAGGCGTTGACTGGGTAAGTTTGCATGCAGTTTGTGATTTGAATAATAATCAGCTCTAACAGAACAGAACAGGAAGATAATATTCAAATGTGGTTTCAGGTGTTTGTGGATCACCCTTGCTATCGTCGTCCTGGAAATCCATATGGTGATATTTATGGTGCGTTTGGCGATAACCAGGTACTATTTGAGGATGATTAATGGTTTTACAAGTTATTTTTTCTTCTATCAACAATAACATGTATTATTCTCTTTTGATTAAGCAGTTTCGGTTCACCTTACTTTGTCACGCAGCGTGTGAGGCTCCTTTAGTGCTTCCTTTAGGAGGGTTTACATATGGACAAAACTGTTTGTTCCTCGCTAATGATTGGCATGCAGGCCTTGTGCCAGTGTATGTAACACATCTAGAAAACCTGTATTCATTTTTCAGAAAGTGTGTTATGAAAAAGATTATACGCATGGTAGTGAAAATATAGAAGCAGATAATTAACTTTTATAAGACATGATATAGGAGATAGTGTTTGGATGTGCTTCTGCAAGTTGTAATAAGAACCTTTTAAGGTTTGACAGTTTTGATTATATATCGATGAAGTAAATAAATGTCCAAAAGGAGTCTGTTGAGGTATCTCAATTCAGAGGATAGAAGACAAGTGTCACCAAATTAGCTAGGGAAGATAAGTAATTTTACATACTTTTCCCATTAGATGATAGTTGTAAGCATACTCTCTTAATCCAGACATAGGCGGCAGATAATCACTTTCAAAACGCACATCCAAACACCTCTTTTGATATTCATCAAAAAAGTTGTATTCTGTCTTCTTGTCTTATTCTCCATCCCTTGCAAATTCCATTCATTTATTTAAATGAACTTTGTTATCATTCCCTGCAAACTAAATAATTATATTCAAATACCGAGATTCGTTTGATTTTCTGTATTAGACTATTGGCAGCAAAATATCGTCCACACGGAATCTATAAGGATGCTAGAAGTATCATTGTGATTCATAATATTGCACACCAGGTACACTTGTTGTTCATCAAAGAAAATATTCCTTAAAGTTGCAATGTCAAATTAGGTAGATTGTTTAGGGAAGTATTTCCCGAATACATAAGATATCCTTCAATCATGTGATATGAGATTTTAATTCACATATGAAAGGGTGTTGAGGCTGCATCAACTTATTGTAATTTGGGATTGCCTTGGGAGTGGTATGGAGCTTTGGAATGGATATTTCCTACTTGGGCAAGGACACATGCTCTCGACACTGGTCAAGCTGTTAATATTCTAAAAGGCGCAATTGTAACTGCTGACCGGATATTGACTGTTAGCGAGGTACTAGATATTTTCCATGGATTTTTCACCTTTTGCTATATGTACCATTACTACTAGTGAAGTTCTTCACAGACTTGATTATTGTTCTATTCAGGGTTATGCTTGGGAAATAACAACCCCGGAAGGTGGATATGGTCTACATGAGCTTCTGACAAGCCGAGAGTTTGTTGTGAACGGGATCACAAATGGCATTGATATTACTGAATGGGATCCATCCTCAGATGAGCATATCTCTTCTCATTACACTGCTGATGACCTTTCAGGAAAGGTGGTCATCGTAGGTTTACTTACTACTTAATAAAATGGTACTTGGATTATAATAATGATCTGTTTGCAGATGGAGTGCAAGATTGCTCTACAAAAGGAACTAGGTCTTCCAATCCGGCCAGATTGTCCATTGGTAAACTATCATCTATCTCCATTGATGACTGGACTGGACTAGACTTCCCCTTTTGTTGTTAACTGTGTGAATCTAACAGATTGGATTTATTGGAAGACTGGACTACCAAAAGGGAATCGATGTAATACTCTCTGCGGCTCCAGCCTTGCTGCAAGATGATGTTCAATTTGTAAGCCTTTATCTAAAGAATGGAATGGAATGACTGATGGATGATTTATAAAGATGGCAAATTGTTTCAGGTTATGCTTGGATCTGGAGAGAGACAATATGAAGAGTGGATGAGAGCAACTGAAGCAGCATTTAATAGTAAATACCGGGGATGGGTTGGATTTAATGTTGCTATTGCTCACCGGATAACTGCAGGGTAGGTAACTAAATGATGGATTGTATTTATTATATGTAGGCATCATAAGTTCCTTCCTTCCTTCCTTTTATGATGTGTGAAATGTGCAGTTGTGATATCCTGCTAATGCCCTCAAGATTCGAACCATGTGGTCTAAATCAGCTGTATGCAATGAGGTATGGAACTGTACCAGTCGTCCATGGAACCGGAGGACTTAAAGTGAGTTGACTGTGCATTTACAAATTATAACAACAATTCATATATCTTGTGAAGTGAAAAGCTTATAACATTCCAGGAAACCGTCAAGACTTTCAATCCATATGCTGAAGGTGAAGATGAAGGTACCGGGTACGTATTCCTCCACAATTATCTATCTGTTATTGGACTTTTGTTACATATATCTTGTTTTCGCATTGTTGTTTTACAGATGGGCCTTCTCGCCGTTGACAAGAGAATGCATGTTGGAAGTAAGTTATGAATTTTGAAAGTCGGAGTCAAAACTTTATGGAAGTTGATATTGATTGATGTTTGTTTGTAGGCAGTAAGGGTGGCCATAAAGACGTACCGAGAGCACAAGACGTCATGGGAAGGGTTGATGAGAAGAGGCATGGAGAGAGATTGTTCATGGGATAATGTTGCGCTCGAATACGAGCAGGTTTTCCAATGGGCCTTCATGGACCCTCCTTACATTATTAATTAACCAACAAACTAAATCTCACTTGGCCACCTTCACTGTAGTCTTCATTTAAAAAAACCAATTCAATGATGTAACCCTGTTTATCATATCATGCTCTAACCCTGTTTCTTTACTCATACAATATGAAATGAAATGCATGATCATGATGTTTATAATGAATACCTTAATTATTACTTGTATATAACTGAGAAGAGATAGGGAACCGTATCCCCTACACCTAAAGACACCATTGTTTGGAAATAAATACTGCCATAACACAACATTGTTTTATACGGTTTGCATAAAGTCAAGCTCGCTATTACACACGTCTATCCTCAAATGATGCCTAATGAGTAACAACATATCAGCACCACTTCAGTTTTGGCAGAAAACAGAGGAATGAATACCTAGCCACAAGGGGTGAGCTTTGAGTTTCCCGCACCTCGAGGGTTTTCATCTTTCCAATCATCAAAGGCCCTCGCCCTGTCTTGGGCAGCCTCGTCATCTTCATCATCGTCGTCATCGTCATCAGCGCCACCTGCTCTTGGCTTCCACTTGTCATTGTGCCACGACGAATTGGCTTCTTCTATCATCTTAGCAGTATTCTCTTGCCATTTATTCATCATCTCCATCTCCTTCAACCCAGCTTCCTCTATGCTCATCGTTGGCAATCTAATATTTATTTTCAAAACATACCATTATTCTCACAAGAAAAAATTTAGACTACCTTAAAAAAATGTTTTATGATACCTGTGACCAGGTTGGAAAACCTGTGCAGCGATCCTTTCTCTTTCACTTGTTATGCTTCCACCCACAAGACTAGCGGGTCCAAACATGAGTGGTTGGTGTTTGTGATCATGTGCCTGTGAAACCTTAGCTCTCCCCTCCAAAACATCTTGAGCAAAAGTGGCACATGTAATAGGTGCTGCTGCTTTGGTGTATCGAGCTCTAGCAGCAGCATTGCGGTGCCAGTCTTCTACAGTCTTTGCACGTTCTTCAAGAACAGCCTCTGAAATTTCAATATCTCCTTCCTGCACACAACGATGAAAATACAATATGATACGTTTGGTCATAACTAAAGGTATAAAGTCAATTTCCTATTCTGATTATGAGTTACGCTAAGCTTCCATGATAAGTTGTTATACCCGCTCTTGTTTTTCCTTTATTGCAGAAAGCATTTCCTCCTCTTTCTTCAGCATTTCCATAAGATCAAGAGCCTACAACATGATTGATATTTAATCACAGAACAATTAATTGAAAATGCAATAACTTAACAAGAACTCGGGTGGTCGAAAGTACTAAACACCAACCTTGCAGATAGCCAATGAGATTGTAGTAAGCCATGCCTGCAGAGTTAGACAGAAATATAAATTTAAGTGAATCCCAAGCAAAAAAAGGCTTCATAATACTTGCTCTATGCAGTTAATGCGGTAAAATATCGGATATCGGTCGAGGACCGATATTTGAGATATAGGTTATCTCGGTGAGATATCGGTGGGATATCGGTGATTTTAATACAATGTAGAATTTATATATATAGCAATTTAATACTAATAATTCAGTGATATATCGGTGATATATCGATTATATCAGTCAAATATCGGTGATATATCGGTCAAATATCGGTGATATATCGGTCAAATATCGGTGATATATCGGTTATATCGGTCAAATCTCGGTGATATATCGGTCAAATATCGGTCAATATCGCCGATAATATCGGTACCGATATTTTGACCGATATTTTACTAGGGGACCGATATGACCGATATAACCGATATATCACCGAGATTAACTGCATAGTACTTGCTAAAGAAAATATACAAATAATGAGCCTCGCAGAGCATATAACATCTAATTACTTGTAATTCCATTCTTTCTATATCACTGGAACTTTCCAACTCAGTTCCATGTGACATTTTTTTGTTACGTATTGACTGTTAAATTCATGTGTGAAGTGTGTACATCCATATCAAGTATTCAATACAGCTTTAGCAATTAGACTTTGAATTGGAAGTAACTGAAGTGATTATTAGAACTCTTCTGAATCTTCAGATAGTAAATTATCAAATGTTTAAGAGGTGGTATATCTTATGAAACTGACTAGGATCAGTACAATACTTAAGCAAGATAAAACCATAGTTATCAAAGGCGCTAGGCGCATAACATAGTTGTTAATGGCGAATAGCGATAAATAGTGATACACTAGAAAAAAATTTTTTTAAAAATTTATATGTATATTATATCAAAATACCGGTATATATGCTATTTTACATGTATATTTGACAAAAAACTAAAATTCAGCTATTTTATAGCTATATATAATCTTGGTTTTAAAACGCGAGAGGCGCACAAAGCGACGAGGTCTAAAACCGAGGCGCGAAGCGCAAAAGCGGCGGGCTTTTCGTACCCAAGGCGCAAAGTGATTATATAATTTTTTATATATATTCCATAGCATCCCTAATCCAAAATATAGCTATAAATAAGGTTTATATATGATTTTACCTCTAAGTACAAGCCAAAAAACCTATTGTACAACAGTTAGATGCTTAAAAACAGCATAGAAATAGCCTATGTACATGAGGCGCGCACCCCAGGCCTGAAAAACCACCCAAAATTGCGCTTTTTGGGGCTTTTTGTAAAAAGCGCGCCTCGCGCCTAGGCGCGCTTTTTATAACCCAATATATAATGGCTATTTATATTTCAAAACGTATAAAAAATAACTGAAATCCCGCTATTTAAGGCTTACCTATACGCTATTCGCTATAGCGACCGCTATTGACAACTATGGCGCATAAGCCTCGCCTAGAAGCCTTGGTTTTAAAAAGCACAAAGCGCACAAAAGCGACGAGGTCTAAAACCGAGGTGCAAATCGCAAAAAACAGCAGGCTTTTCGTACCCGATGCACAAGACGATTAAATAATTTTTTTATACATCCCATAGGTTTGTAGCTTCCCCTACCCAAAAATTAGCTATAAATAAGGTTTTTAT
The DNA here is from genome assembly GCF_002127325.2 of Helianthus annuus. NCBI lineage: Eukaryota > Viridiplantae > Streptophyta > Magnoliopsida > Asterales > Asteraceae > Helianthus > Helianthus annuus. The sequence goes on from NC_035439.2 coordinate 149,326,345, forward strand.
ATGATTTTACCTACATGTACAAGACTACAAGCCAAAAAACCCAAGTACAACAGTTTGCTGCATCAAAACACCCTAGGTACAAGAGGTGAGCGCCACAGACCAGAACCCCCCCCCCCAGGTCCCAATATGTGTTTTTTTACGCTTCTGGTTTACTCTAGGCGTTAAGTGAAAAGGCGATGGCCCTTGCGCCTTGGGCCTAGGGCGCCCGTTTTAAAACCAAGCTAGGGCCTAAGCAAAAAAGTGAGGGCCTGAGGGGAAAAAAACGCCCGCCCACGTCTTCCCTTCAAGAAGCGAAGGCCTAAGAACTAGAAGCGCATGTATTGGGCCTCAAGACCAAAGATATCCGCTTTTTAAAAATCATCAAGACCGTCATCAATACCATCAAGGGTATCGTCAACTTCAAGAAGAAGAAGAAGAAAGGCTGATTCCGCAGAAAACACCACTTCAGAAGAAGTTGGCTGAGATCAGTTAGAAATTTAAGTGTTGTAATAAATGTTTAGCAGTGGCAAAATGTGGTGTAAAGAACGAAGCAGTGACGTGGAACGATGCTTGTCGCTGGTGAGCTTCATGTTCTCTTTTTTTACAAATTTTTATTATGAACACGCTGTAGTAATAGACTGATATTCTTTGAGTGTTTGCGAATTCTGAGAATTAAAGAAATTAACGCATCATATGACCAAAAAAGGATATTCTTGTTGAAAAAAGTAGACACGAGCATGTAATTTTTTAGGGGTAACTTTGTAAAATGGTAATCAAGTTTGAGGATTGTTTTAATTAGGTCAGTCATAAAAAGTTTTGTTTCAATCCGGTCACGTAACTTTATTTTAATGTTCTACTCCTATGTATTTTACCTTAATAGCAGGTCACCATTTGGTTTTTTTTTTCTTAAACAGGCTGACTTGGAATCAAATTAACAAACATAAAACAAAACTTAAGAAGCAAATCAAAATAACACAAATAAAACAGTTAATAAAAAATTATATATTTCCTGCAACCGTGGCTTCTGAAACAAAAGAATTAAGATGTATATTTCTTCCACCAAGGTTGTCGAGCCACATGTTTTAGGAGCTGAAATCAGTCCGAAAACAAATGAATGCATCCAAGGAAAAAGCTTAAATCATGGTTTTAAGTTAGACAAAACGAAAGGCAGATTCTTCTCATTTTTAAGTTCTAAGAACAGAAGGGTGATGCCTACACTACGTCAAAATATTTACTTGTTCAACTGGTACTGAAAAAGAAAAACGGTCAACATCGTGTGTTCTATTGGTCATGGTTGTTGACGGTTGCTCTTGACTCGCATTCGTGGAACTGAATTCCATTCGAAACACAAACCGACAGCACGCAAAACTGGGCGTCAGTGGTGGCGATTTGGCCCGGTGAACGCAACAATTAGAGCAACAAAACGAATAATATCCACGCAACAAACAAATTCGAACTGAAAACACAACAGATAGCCGGCTGAAGATGGTCTCCGGCTTGGTGGCGGCAGGCAGATGGTCGCCGGGTGATGATCGAGGAGAGGAACATGTAAGTTTTCTTTTTGTTACAGGACAATACGATTGATGCTTAGTTTAATTTGTTTTTATGTTTTGATTTATTTTATTTTGTTAATTTGATTCCAAGTTAGCATGTTTAAACAAAAACTAAATGGTGACCTCCTATTCAGGTCAAATACATAGAATTAGAACATCAAAATAAACTTAAGTGATCTGATTGGAACAGAAAATTTCATGAGTGACTTAATTAGAACACTCCTCAAAATTGGCTACTATTCTGTGAAATATTCACTAATTTTTAATTCATAACTCAGCATAAATAAATAATTCAATGAGCAGAATCTGTTTATTTAAAAGCAGTTGGTCAATTTCGAAAATCAAATCCCATAAAACACAGTTACTAATATTATCTACACAGTCACAAATTAGAGCATCATGAAAGTAATGTCCCATGTCTTGAATGGTACATAGCGGGTCGATATTGAGAAGCCAAGACAGTTGTCATGTCCGATGTTCGAAAGCAAATCATGTCAATGAATCGAAAAGCTCGGGAAGAATGGGAGAAAAAGCGGGCTGATTCTGAAAACCTTCAAAGAGCAGATGAGGCAACTGCGGCATTGTTTTCTAATGTGGATCATAATGTTATATACCAATGAGGTTTTAAAAGTTCGTTTTTTTTGTAAATGCACCCTGATGGTAGTGGTGATGGTGAAGATGGTCATGGGAAATCATTTAAAGTATGATACTATGACAAGATCTATATGGTTGCATTTTCTAGGGTTTTTATTTTTGTCTAATTGTAAATATGTTTATGTATGTGAAAAGGTAAACAAAGATGAGAACCACAGCTGCCAATGTTGCTGCACAGGCAGCTGTAGGAGGAGATGACCCATATAGTGACACTACGTCGCATGGCTACATAGCGCGCTATAGCGGTCGGCCGGTCGCTATAGCCGCTATTAACAACTATACTGTCACCATCCTTAATTATAGTTTTGATGTAATATACATATAAAAATTTTCAAAATTCTTTTTCTAGTGTAATCGCTATTTATAAAATAGCCGTCGCTATTTGTCGCTATTCGCTACTTAGCCTATAGGTGCCTTGTCACTATCTGTCGCTATTCGCTACCGACAACTATGGGTTACAGATTACAGACTATGCTAGAAGAATTATATCTTGAGGGTGAAAGCCAGTAGTAAAACTTCAAGAGCTCATTATATAGAATAATAATGAGTTGAACAAATGACAAACCCAATGCTAATTATGTTAAAACAGCACTACAGTCCCTAAATAAATGCTTAGTTACTAATGTGTGTAACACTGTACCTCCAACAGTTTATCTTATTCACTACTCTTATGCAGAAAATAGGGATGCTTTTGCTCAAGAAAGCACAGAGGGCAATAGCAAACCCAAAAATGTTGGGCAACTATCACACCCACAACAAACGTAATAATAAATGCAGTAAAACTCACCTCCCTTTCTTCTTCACCATCATCATCCAGCACATCATCATCTCCTGCATCAACAGGAGTAGATAGGGCGGCAGCTCTAGTTGAGCGTCCACGTCTTTCCTTGCGTTCCTTTAGTTCCAAGAGCTTTGACTCGGCAGCACGTTGACGCTTAAACCGAGCAATCTAAATCAAGGGAACCAAAGTTAGCTCGTAGAAGGTGAAAAGCTAGTAATAAAGATAAAGGTACCTTCTTAGCCCTCCTGTCGAGGGCCGTATTCTGACTTTCTTGTAGAGATTCATCTTCAGGTAGAAGCTCCATTGCATCACAAAATGAAAGAAATTCCTAGATAGACATCCACAGGTTAGGTTCAACAGCAGGTAGACGTATGTATGAATGTATTAATTCACAGTACCTTAAGCTTGGCTTGTGATGCCTTGAGAATCTGTATCCTGTCGTCATCGTGTCCAGTCTTCTCTATCAATTCAGCAAGATAGAAGGGGACCTGTTGACGCAATCAAAACCCTATAATAAGAAACTTTTCCTAACACTTAAAGAAGAAGAAGAAGAAGAAGAAGAAGAAGAAGAAGGATCTATTACCAGAATATACTTGAGATTTGTAGTGCTGATTTCGTCCTTGGTCTCGTTGGTGGAAAACAAACCTAATTTGCTAATCATTTCCTCGCATTTTTGCAAAGCTTCGCAGCCTTTTCTCAAGGTTTCCTACAAATAACAAGGAATCGTGTAACAAAAACCTACCTGAGTGGATATGATGAATATATATACCTTGTCGAGCGTGGAATCGGTTGCAAGAAGGGTAATTTTGCGGGCCTGGTCGTAGAGAGTGGGCAGAGACACATCTTCCATTTTCATTGATCCCATCACCAGCCAATCGATAGATAGATAGATCGATTTCTCTCTCTCTCTCTCGATCTTGATAAAGAAAGGAGCAAAGCAAACTGCAGTCGGTTTTTGGTTTTTTCTTGGTGATTCTAGACCACCGCGCCAGGAAGGATTAAGGAAGGAAGGAGGGGAGGGTATGGGCTTTTTGAAAATTAGAGCAATTCCAAACAAGCTTTTAGCTGGTTTTGGGCCGAAAAGCCCATATGTGCACCTGTTTGTTTGTTATTTATTTGAAGTTTAACCAAGGATCTGGCTGGGGCTGGGCTGACGTATAAATAAAGTTGGAAATCCCTCCCATACATCATGATGATGATACAGATAAGGGTTTGAGTTGAGGTATGGCAATGGCAATGAATGTAAATTATCCAACAATCTCCTCTCTGCATACTACTACAAATCTTCATTCGATCAACACACAACGCCCTTCCACCTTCTCTATACATTCCAAGGCCAACGACAACAACGGGCTTCGTCGGAGGATATGGAGGAGAAGAAAATTGGTACTCTCTCTCTCTCTCTCTCAATTTCATATTCAACTGGTGTGTGAACCACCCCTTACTTACCAATTTTATTTTACTTTTAGCTACTACTATTAACTGTCCATTCCGGTTGACCTTTTTACCCGCTTGAAGTGAACTACCCATGTTAGTTTAGTTAAACATATACCATCTAACCTAATGGGTCTCAGCTGCAAAAGATAATATAATATTCCTACATGTATCCTCCTAACCTAACACTAACATAAGAGATGCAAGATTATTGAAATATGAATTGCTCAAACACTATATGTATGTATGGGGATGTCAGTCAGTCAAATGGTTGTTGACATTTATCGTAGCAAGATAAAGAAGAGAAAGGGATATATTTGAAAATCATTCTCAAAGAGATAATATATTTGAAAATGATAGTCATGGAAAGGCATAGAGATAATTATGTATGCTGCTTTGATGTCAAACGTGATCGATTGGGTTTGAATTACGACCAGAATTTGAATGGGATCATATGGGGGTATGAGAGGGTTTAGTATCGGTGGAAGAGGTATAAAATAAATTCCGAGTTTTTTGCATAAATAGGGGAGTTGAACCCCAAAAGAGTGAAACTAGGTAGGTGGTTTTGATTGTTTTTAGGAAGTTTGCTGTTTGAATCAGCGTGCTTCTACCAAGATTATGCATGATCTGCAGGTTTCCTGCAAAGTTTCTGAAACCTCGCTGTTACAGACTTATACTTTCTGAAGACCGCTGTTTCAAACTAACACATTATTTAAGTTCGCTGTTTGGATCCAATACGTTATTTAAGTCCGCTGTTTCAAAGTAAGATGTATAAAAGTCCGCTGTTTCAAAGTAACAAGTATAAAAGTTTGCTGTTTGCATCCAATACCTTAGATACCAGACGACTTCGACTAATAATAAAAATATCATATATTTACGACTTCTTACGTTTCGACGCTCGTTACGCACCTACGCGCATTACGGACGACTTCGGCTAATAATAAAAATATTATCTATTTACGACTTGTTACGGAATCGACGCTCGTTACGGACCTACGCGCGTTACGGACACCTTCGACTAGTAATAATATTAAATATTTACGACGTGCTATGTTTCGGCGCTCGTTACGGACCTACGTGCGTTACGGACGACTTCGACTTATAATAAAAACATTATATATTTACGACGTGTTATGTTTCGACGCTCGTTACGGACGACTTCGACTAAATAAAAAAACTATTATATATTTACGACTTCTTACGTTTCAACGCTCGTTACGTGCCTACACGCGTTACGGACGACTTCGACTAAATTAAAAAAACTATTATATATTTACGACTTGTTACATTTCGACGCTCGTTACGGACGACTTCGACTAATAATAAAAATATTATATATTTACGACTTGTTACAGAATCGATGCTCGTTACGGACGTACGCGCGTTACAGACGACTTTTGACTAATAATAAAAATATTATATATTTACGACTTCTTACGTTTCGACGCTCGTTAATATGTCGTAGTCGTCCGTAACGCGCGTAGGTCCGTAAGAAGTCATAAATATATAATACTTTTATTATTAGTCGAAGTCGTCCGTAACGAACGGTGCAACCCGCATGGACATAAAAGTTTGATAGAATTTGTACAGGGGTTGTTCTACTTTATTTTTATTGCCATATACATATAAGGTTGCATATTAAATTTCCTGACCTATCCTTTGTTTCAAACAACGAAGTTTATTACTTCTTCATAATAAACAGCGAACCTCTATTATGTATTTCTTTAAAACAGCGAGCTTCTGCTATGTATAGGTTGGAAGCAGCTATCTTCTACAAGGTATAATAACATCCAAACAGCGGAGTTCTTTTAGATCCTGTTTTGAAACAGCGAAGTTGTGTGGTTATGCAGGAAACCTGCAGCTTTTGCAGGAAACCTGCAGGTTGTGCAGATTTTTGGTAGAAGCACGCTGATTCAAACAGCGAACTTCCTAAAAATGATCAAAATTTTGCAGCCCACCTAGTTTCACTCTTTTGGGGTTCAACTCCCCTATTTATGCAAAAAAAACTCATAAATTCCCAGGATGATGTGGATGTACATAGATATAAGGGGTAGCCTCCGCTACGGCTTGGCGCTCCGGCGGTAGTGTAAATTTTGGAAAAATTTGACGTTTTTTCGATTTCGTTACTGCTTATTTATAAAACGTTACCGCTTGGCGCGAATCCTAGATCCGCCACTGGATGTGGGAAAAAGAGAAGTCTAATATTGTGGCAAGAAAATGTGAAAGTGTAAAGTTGTCATTTGTTAAACGCAACGTTAGCGGTGAGTGGTTATTCGTAACGCAACGTTAAGTTGCTTTTTGTTATATATAGATAATAATTGCACCTTCTCTGAACACCAGTCTTGTTTTAAGTATTTGAACAAGGGCAAAACTCCCCTCTGGTGTAGAGTTGCTCGCTCATATATGGACATTGTTTTCTTGCTGGATATCCTCCTATTATTATTAACTTATTAGCTCTTATGATGGATGATGTAGACAAAAAAGGATGAGATGATTCAATACGCCCAGGAAAGAACCCCATTCGTGGAAGAGCAGGTGAGGGACATATGGGAGACTGGAAAGCTGGTGGGGTATGACATAGAGCGCTTGAAGCTCCGGGAGGATAATATCTTTGCTTTTGTCCGCAACTTGGCTGCTGAGGCCAATGACTTGGTGGAGCAAAACAAAGATGAATATGGGGGGAAAAAGAAAGCCATTCTTCACGCAATAAGCAATAGGATGAACGATCTCGGGTTTTATCGACCAGAGGCCTATATGCGAACTGATCCCTTCAAGCATATCACCAAAATGGATACCCATCACGATGATGATGAGTAGATCCATCTCATCTGCTTGGGGTTTTTTTATGCTTCATTTGTATGCCATTTTTATTGTAATAGTGTTGTAGAGAAAAGAGATGATGAACTCACTGGTAGGGGTGTCGCCTCTTTCTTCTTCTTCTTCTTTTTCGTTATTAGAAGTTTGTATTATTCTTGATAAGATTTTAGGATTTTAATGGTAAGAGAATGATCACATTCACCACCGTGATGTTAAACTCAAATACTTGATTTTATTTGATTAGTTATATGATTGACAATTTTTAGTAAGACTTTATTTGGAAGAACAGGGTTGTTTTGATAGCTGCTGCTGTTGTAAAGATCTAGCGGGTAGCAGAGATCTGCAACAATGTTTGAAGGGATATCTCGGTTTAGGTGGTCTTGGCAATCGTATCATAGGTGTTTCTCGTCTTCCTGAGTTGGGCGCGAGGTTGTAGAGACATCACAGAAACCCATCAAATTAGTTAGGATCAACAATTGATAGTGTATATCTATATGTATAGATGAGAATGAATGTAGTGAGAGGGGTAGAGAGTAGGGATGGGTGTGGTACCGGTACTGAAAATGTTCGGTATGATACCGGTACTCAAAACGTCAAAAAGTGGGTACTAAATCGGTACCGAAAATAATTCGGTATGAGAAATTCAATTAGGCGTAAAAAACACACGGGAAAAATCAGGAAAGCAGCCATTTTGATTTCCTACTTTGCAAAAACAGCCACTTGCCTTTTAAAACTACCTTGGAGTGGGGGCGTTGGTTGGGCGGGGGAAGCCAAGCAACGCTGGCTAACCCACTCCGTGCCAGCGTTGGTTTTGGCGTTGCCCAGCTAGCGTCACTTTGAAGCCTGGCGTAGGGCGGGGTGAGCTGGCTAGTCAGGATTCGATGTTCATTTTTGACCGTTAGCCATAGCCGTTAGGCATGGTGGTTTAATGGTAAAAATCAATTTTTTCAAAAAAAAGCTTACAAATTTTTACCTATAAGTACCCCCCCCCCCCCCCCACCTTCAAATTTTTACAAAATTCTTCAACCAATCTCATACCAAACTTTCAATTTTTTTCAACCAAACAACAAAACTGAAAAATGGTGCATTGGACAGAGGAGGATGAGGAGGAGATTGCGCTTGTCACTTCAACCAATTACATGTTTTTGAAATATATAATGTTGTGTAACATAATGTTATTACTTATTAAAGAGTGTAGTAAAAGTGTTTTTTCCTAGTTAGTTTTAAGAGAAAATTACGAAAATGGTCAGGAAAATGGTTGACTTACCAAAATGGCCAACTCATGCGTCTTTGGAACGAGGCATCACGGATCCAAATGCACGGGATGCGTCTGAGATGAAGATGGGATGCGTCTGATATGAAGATGGGATGTGTCTGAAAGATGGGATGCGTCTTTGGATCAAAACCCAATAAAAAATGGACGCGTGGCCACGTGATGCATCCTTGGAGCGAGGCATCATGCACGGGATGCGTCGGGATAGTTTCCGGCGATGTTTTACGGTGAGTTGCAGGGTTCCGCCATTTTTTCCGGCGAGTTGCACGTTTCAGCCATTTTTTCCGGCGAGTTGCAGGTTTCCGCCATTTTTTCCAGCAAGTGCAAATTTAATCTTGAATGTCTGCTTTTTGTAGACAAAGTTGTTGCCGGAGCCTGTAGCCGGTGACCCTTCACATAGAGTCGAATATGATGAGTTTTTTGATCGAGAACTGCTGCCGGGAATACGAACACTGATATTGCCGGAGCCTGTAGCCGGTGACCCTTCACATATGTTGTCTAATAGTGTTTAACCAAAAGACCCTTCAATAGTGCAAATTTAATCTTGAAACTACTGTTCCACCTACTTTTCTTTTTTAATTATCTTTTTGCAGACAAAGGCTGCAAGCCTCAATTATTAAAATACCACTTGTCCATTTTCTATTGGGTTTCAGTGACATTCTAAAAAAAGACGCATCAAATACTTGAGGAGTCTGTATACGGACGCTTCAGCTGGCTATTTTCGTAATTGGTGTGAGTCAATGGTTATTTTCATAAATAGCTCTAGTTTTTTTTTCTTTTGAACGGCAAATTTGGATCACCGACGGACAATTGGAGTATCATCGTGTCACTAGCGGAACCACCTGATCATATCTATCTCCACTAGGCATAATGCCTACACATCAATTTAGGAGGAACCCTAATAAATATGGGAGAAACCCCTCTTATGGGAATCGAATCCAAGACCTATTAGTCCGAAGTGTTAGTTGCGAGTTGTAAGTTGTAATCAAACTAGGTTAAAAACCCATCTATTTACATGAATTGAATATATAAAATGTTAAATAGTTACTAATAAGAATTTAAAAATTATAAAACAATATTTTAAGATAAAAAATACGGTTAACTAAAAACAATATTTTTAATTAATTTTTGTAAATTAAGAAATACAAATACAAATGAAAGAAAAACTAGTATTAAGCATCTCTGCGTTGCGGCGGGGGCGAATACTAATGCCACACTACTGCTAGCAACCACCGACACTAAGTTGCGGCGTGTTAATGCGAAAAAATTAAACCAAAACATAATACATAGAATAAAATAACTAAGTTGATCTAGGACACGCGCGTACGATGAACCCGCGTCTATTTTTTCTTGTTTGATAGGTTCATCGTAATCAATACATAATATATATCATTAGCACTATACAAACCATAATGCATACATTACAACAACCATTGCATCAATATGTTGCAAATTATTTGATTAAGATATAACAAATTAAGCACAATGTACAACTATTAATGCATACAAATGTTACAAAATAATATTATACTAGTATTAAGCACCCTCCGTGTTGCGGCGGGGGCGAGCACTAATTCCATACTACTGCCAGCGACCACCGACACTGAAGTTACGGCGTGTTAATGCGAAGAAATTAAACCGAAACGTAAACCATAATAAAATAACTAAGTTGATCTAGGACTCGCGCGTTGCGATGAACCCGCGTCTATTTTTTCCCGTTTGACAGGTTCATCGTAATCTATATATAATATATATCATTACCACTATACAAAACATAATGCATACATTACAACAACCATTGCATCAATATGTTGCAAATTATATTTATATAAGATTTTGGCTAAATTAATTAGATTATTATAAATAATAATAATTTACAAATAAAACAACACAACTTTGAATGGATCTAACCTATTGAACATGGTAAGATAATGGTTGTAAATTGTGATTAGGGTCCAACCACTTAAGCACAATTTACAACCATACAAGCATACAAAACAAATTGAATTTGGTAAGGTAATGAAACCATTATTTGATTAAGGTACAACCACTTAAGCACAATTTACAACCAAACAATATAAATGTACAATAACACCTTGCAAGACAAACCCTTAATGCACAACTTACAATTTACTAATGCAAATATGAATGTACAATAACACCTTGCAAGATAAACCCTTAATGCACAACTTACAATTTACTAATGCATATATAAATGTACAATAACACCTTACAAGACAAACCTTTAATGCACAACTTACAACTTACTAATGCACTCACTTGTTGTAAATTAATAGTATATAAATATAAATAAATATTTAGAATTAGGTTTAGTGGAGTCACCAAAAACAAGACATCTTATTTGTTTTATGTTTTTTTTTTTTTTTTTTTTTGAACAGCCTTATTTGTTTTATATTACTGTACTTTTTATTAATATTAATGGGTTTGATTAATGAGTTGAGAAGGAGATGAGAGAATCCAGTTAGTGGCCTGCGTTTGCGCTCGCTCAGCTCTCTCTCACTGCCGCTATCTTATCCTACCCTGTGATACTTCTTCTTAACAATACATACCCACTTCTCCTCAAACTCTTTCTCTCCCTCCCTCATCAATGGCTTTATGGAGTCCACGATTGCAAAGATTTCTATTCACCAACACCAACCTTAGTAAGATCGACTTCAAGAAGACCAACACTAATTTCATTACCAGAAACCGCCGGCGTTGCTCAGCGATTGCTATTGACGCTCCTTCTTCTTATGGTCTCGCTTCTGGGATCAGATGGGGTTCCGCCAAATTACAGGGTGCTCGTGAGGAGATGGAAGACGATGCTGTAATAGTCGCTAATAACAACATCGACGACCTTCAAGGTTTCTATTTTGCTGCTGTTTTTGATGGCCACGCGGGTTTCTCTTCTGTCAACTTTCTCAGGGAGGAGCTGTACAAGGAGTGTGTGAAGGCTCTACAAGGGGGCCAATTGTTGGATAATAAAGACTTTATTGAAATTAAAAATGCCCTGCAAGAAGCTTTTCACAACGCTGATGCCAAACTTTTAAACTGGTAACCAGCCAGCCACTTACACTGACAATTTGTATCATTGATTGTCAAAGTAGTAGTATTATGTATTTTCAGTATGATTTCATTTCTGTATGAAGGTTTAGATGCATGCTGTTTCATTTTGTAAAGGCTTGAGACGACCAGTGAGGAGGAGGATGATGATGATGAATCTGGTGCAACAGCTACTGCTATCTTCATAGGAAATGATATGCTATATATCTCACATGTTGGTGACTCATGTGCCGTAAGTTTTCATATCATAATATGCTAATCCTTTGTTTTGTTGCTTCTTTCTCTCTCTCTCTGTTTAAAAGAATTACTACAATACAATTTCTGGCAGGTTCTTTCACAATCTGGAAACGCAGAGGAGCTCACTAATTCTCACAGACCCTATGGAAGAAACAAGGTTTCTCTTCAAGAAATCAAACGCATTCGAGAAGCAGGTGGATGGGTGTGTTATTCTCTTTTCATTTCCTTCTTTATTTCTTCACTTTCTCACTAATGGTATTTTACTCAAATTACCATAGCCTTGTTTTATGAACCTCACATGGTCTTTTTTTATTCTATGAACTCTAAAAGGCAGGCAAGCAGTAATATTGGTGTGAGTTTCTTTAATATAGCATTTGCCTGTCTGAAACTTGGCACATGCTGTTTTTCGGATTCTATTCTTGAAATCCTTTTGTGGCATGAAACATTTCTCTAACTGGATTGTGCTCGTGATCGTGATGAAGATCAAGATATCTTTTCATTTGTCACCTAATGAGCCATGTGGTTTTGTCGACATGGTACAAAACTGATTTGCACAACTTATCGTTTTGTGTATATGGTCTTTGTAGATTTCGGATGGAAGAATTTGTGGAGACATCTCTGTATCACGTGCCTTTGGTGACATACGGTTTAAGACCAAGAAGAATGAGTAATCTCTCTTATTATTCTTTAATAATTACTTGATAATCATATATACCAGTGCATTTACGCCCTTTAACTATTAAAAGGATGCTGAAAAAGGGAGTTGAAGAAGGAAGATGGTCCGAAAAGTTTGCATCCCGGTAATCTCTCATGCAACTTTCTTCTGGACTTTGTTAATATTTTAATCTTAGCATTGAGGAAGTTTAAACCAACAATCTAATAAGTGGTCATTTCGTTGATGCAACTTTTAGAGTTGAGAAGATTACTCTTAATTAAATTGATTACCATCTGCCTTTTTCAATTGCTTAACTGATACAGAATGAAGTTTTTTGAAGACTTGGTTATTGCTACTCCTGATATTTATCAAGTTGCATTGGGGCCTGATGCGGAGTTTGTATTATTAGCAACTGATGGCTTATGGGATTACATTAAGAGGTGGTTCAATCTCACTTGTTTTTCCTCTTTTTGTTTTTATCCTTGTCGTCGTCTAATGATGTGCTGAAAATGGGTTAAATAAAACTAACTAAAATACCCTAATTCTAGACTCTCTAAGCTTTAAATTTATAAACTAAGACTCGACCTAAACCCTAAACACACAATCGGCAAGTGAACCGTTCGAATGTAGTAAAGCTAAAGTAAGTCCGAGTATCGAACCCACAGGACTCTACTGACTACGCTAAGACTCTATCTAGACTCGGACTGACACGACATACTAAATTGTTTATTAATTTGGGGGGGTTTCTAAAAATCCTAAATAAAATAATAAAATAATAATAGCAAGCAAAACACGAACACAAGCAAAGGGTCTGATCAGTGAGAATGAAGACTACCTAGGCTAGACGCAGGCTAAACTCGGAATGGATTCCTAAATGATAATGATGTGGTGTGAAACCGGGATCTTGAAGTTCTCACCTCTAGGGAAATCTAAGGACCCCTAATCCCTCTCAAGAGCACACTAAGATTCCATAGAGGTTGTTAAATTACCGGTTTTCTAGATTTCTTGTCCGTCCTCTAGTTTCTTGAAAGTGCTTATGTAAGACGCTCTACTTTGCCGCGCGAACGTCTAAAGCAACTATGGGTTAAATCTTGGCTTGATAGACAATGGGCAATTAATTCCTTTTAACTACTCCTAGACCTACCAATATCCTCGAGCCTTTCCGCGACGAGTCTAGCAGCACACTTGATTTTAATTAATTACCGAATATTATTCCTAAGGTTACTAGTGCACTTTTTCACCCTAAAGAATTAATGACCTATTATGTGATATAGACACTCACCTAAGTCAAAAACCCTAATTCAACTCTATTACGTGATAAAGACCGTCACCAAGAATTGAATGGAACAATTAAACGATTAACTAAGAAATCACAAGCATACAAACGCACCAAGACAAACTAACATAGTGTTTACAATGCAAGAAAAATCACAACCACATCAATAATCATATAAAAATCCAATCTTCATTATGCCATAGTCATCGCCTAGGTAGTTTATGAGTTTTAGCCGGAAAACATAATCAGAAACAAAGTCAAAATCAAGGTATCAACTGAATTCATCGTTAACAAAGTCTAAACAAACAAAGAATGCAAGAAATAGGTGTATAAAACCCGAATCTTCACTCCCGAATGCTCAAGAATGCTTTCCCGATGATTCCCAGCTTCCGGTATGCTTCCAACACGATCACAGCCTTCAATCAGCAGCCAAAACAGCCCCAAAGATGCCCTAGTTCGTCAATAATCGGCTGCTGATGCGAACATGTGTTTTTATAACCGAAAACCCTAACTTGCCATGCAATCCTCGCAAGTCTGCCGACAGAACAACTTTAGGCGGCCCGCGTGGAATATTAACTTGATCTTATGCGGGTCGCCTAAGCTTTAAACACTCGAATTGTTTTACAAGACACTCGCGGCCCGCCTCAAGTTTATGTCTAAGTTTAAGCGGGGCGCGAGAGAATGCAATAACCCTGATTCTTCATTAAGTCAAGGCGGCCCGCTTGGGAATGCTCGTTTAGTCAACGCGGGTCGCCTGGAAGCTCCAGAATTGCCAATTTTCTTCGTTTCAGCTCCCGACTTCCTCGGTTTCCGTGCCAGCCTTTCGCCATTCCAGATTCTGCTCGTTTTCACTCCTTTTGGCTGTAAAGACCTGGAAACACAACTTAGATCAATAGTATGTACATTCTAAACTAAAACGACACTAAAACTAACTAACTAACGACTAAAACCGACGCGAATACCGATGTATTTTGCAATACATCAAATATCCCCACACTTATCTTTTTTTTTCGTCCTCGAAAAAGAATAATGCAAACGGAATCATAGTCAAGATAGTCGATCGGGACAAAAGCTTAGATTATTTTATTAAATCGATACTCGTGTTAGCCGCGATTGCAAGTATAATGATCCTCTTAAACCCAACCCGGTTTCAAGCCCTTATCATGCAATTTAGGTTCAAGTTCGGTCAATCCACCTAGGGTCTCACGCTACGAATTGCAAGTCCACCTACTCCCCCCTCAAGCTTATAGGACAAAAGGAACCACCACTGGGTTATTTCCTAACCGCCTTATACCAAGATCAAGAGAGTTTAAAATCAAATCTATTTTTCCATATTTTTTTTTTTTTTCTTTTACGAGCGTAGACGTTGCTTTCCCTAATCCTAGAGGTATTCCGGCTGTAGAGTCGCTATCCCCAACCACAGATTACATAGGCCTCGGTACTTTTTATTTATTTTGCAAGGTCGATTTCACACATTCTAGCGGTATTCCGGCTGTAGAGTCGCTATCCCCAACCACAGATTACATAGAATGGCTACTTTCATTTAGTTTCTAGCTCGCTTATTTATTTATTATTTTTTTTTTCTTTTTCAACGAGATAATGACCAAAAACTCTAACGATCTTAGCTTATAACGGCATCCCTTATACTATTATTGGCGGTTTCAATTTCCCCACTTTCCCTAGATGAGAACCCACTAGTAGACCGACAATTAGGTATAATTAATATCAAAGGAACCCGAAACCGAATCAAGCCTACCCGCGCATCCCAAACTAGACACAAGCACGAATATTTTATCTCATATTATTATTATTCGAACCCGATCAAAAACCCGACTTTTCTATCATTTTCCGTTTTTATTTTGCAAACTTCTTATTTCAAAAGACATTTTTCTGTTTTTTAATTTTTTTTTTTTTTTTTTTTCAAATTATGACTCACTAACTACAAGTTCCCATCCCCACACTTGAATGTTGCATTGTCCCTAATGCAAAGATGGAAACCGGACTCCTAAAAACCCAAAACAAAAATATAATAAAATAAAATACAAGTATACAAGTGGAACGACTTAGCTGAATCATATGTGAGACTGTCAATATGCCAGTCGATACCACACATGCCCTCCAATCCATAACGCGCTCAGCAAACTGTACTAACTCGGACACGCGAACGGAAGCGGCAAAACAACCTAACACATCAAACATACCAAACCCAAAATAATATATACAATCAAGCATCAACCAACAAGTATCATCCAACCCAAAAACCCAACCAACCAAATATATCGTATTATACAAACCGACTATCGAGGATTAAAACAGCATAAAAATAAAACAAAAGATATAACCGCTGCTATCACTGCTGCTCATCCTCATGCATCTCCACTATCCTGCTCCTCCTCTCCACCAGCGGGACCCCCCTGCTGTGGCTGCAGTGCTGGTGGTAGCTGTAACTGAAAGTGGTCATACAGACCCTGAAAACCCAGCTGCATCTCATGTCTCACCTGCTCGACCCGATCATACAAACCCTCTAACGTAAGCGGCTCCGACCGCGGCTGCCTGAATGGATACTCCCTAGCTGGGAGCTGATGTCGCTGAAGTGGCACCTGGTACCGCTCCGGAATCGTAGTGGTCGCTGCCTCCTCGGCAGTCGGATCCGGAGACGGTGGTGCTGGCAAAACCTCTGTCCACGCTAGCGGCTCAATGAATGTGACAATCCCGGCTAGCTGTAGACTCCTCAACTCCACAAGAGATGGAGCGGGGCCCGCAGTCATCCTATCAGCTGGAAACCTAGCAAACACTCCTAAATTGGCGGCCAACAAAGTGATATACGGCCCACCATACAACCTGGCCGTACTACCCCCCTTCTTCGGCCTCGCCAAAGACCACGCCAGAATACTAGCTAAGTTGGCCGGCCGCCTCTCAACCATGCACATCAAGCAGAACAAACTATGCTGGTTCACCTTATCTCCCTCGTGCTTTCCTATCAGCGTAGAACATAGAATCTTATGCACGAACCTATAAACTGGATCCCTAATGTCCGACGCCACCAAATTGCTAGAAAACGGTGAAATAGCAATGGTGTGCCAGAAACGTGCTAAATCCTCCTTCACAACACACGCCTCTGCTGGGTCCCTCATCACCTGCCTCAGTAAACTCCTAAACTCAGCTGACCCAACCTCCTCAGCTGAATACAAACCTGTCGCCTCTGCAAACTGAATCAGGCTCATATTGTAAACCTGTTTACCTAATGCAAACGACACTACATCTGACTGATCAAACCCCCCTGGGTGCCTATAAATAAACGTGGAGTGAAACTCCATAGTCAGCTCTAAATACTGTGGCCACTCACACTCCACTGCCCACCTAAACTTATCACCCAGCAACTCCTGAACTCTCTCAACCTGCCCTAACCTCCTAAGCAACTCCCAGTCAACCCGCTTACTTTCTAACAACCTCACATTCTTCAGCGCCTCAAATTTCATAAACTCGTACGATCCTACCTCAAACCGCAACAACGGACTCTGAACCAACCTATCACTCTGTCCATGTGGGGTCCCAGCATCCCTATACCTAATCTCCCGAAGCACTGGAGTACCCGGCTGCTCCGATGCAGCCGTCTGCGAACGAGTAGTGCGCCTCTTGCGCTTGGTGCCTGACGACGTTCCTTCACCTGACATCCTGTTCACAACGAATCAAACAAACACGCAAAACAGGTGAACCGTTAGTAATCACAAACTATTTTTGTTCTTTTTGAATTTTTTTGATTTTTTTTTTTTTTTTTTATATATATATAATAAAATAATATTATAATAGTGTACAATCGGACGACGGCCGTATAGCATTTCGTTCGCGGCCGTCGTTCGATACAAGTGCATATCACACAACAACTCGAAACTAGGCCAACCTCACCCGAATGGAGATTGAGTACGGGCGACGCGGCCTAAAATCGAACGGTGCAATAGTACGCGCACGACATGACTTAACAAGACACAACTACGACTCGAAACACACTCATGGACCCTAAACGACGCGAAACTAGACACTACGACACTTAAGACTCATTTTACAAAAATTTACAACATATACCCCCTCCCGGCACCTTGCTCGCCCCCGAGCAATCCGAAGTGCCGAGAAATCAAGACTAACCTCGAAGCGTGGAAGCAATGGAGGCCATTCGCGCAAAATAGGTGAAAACGGTACTTTTTTTATGATATGGCGCGAAAAACCTCCCCACACTTATCTTAAAACAACTGTCCTCGTTAACTAATATGGCCACAAAATTCCGCGGACAAAACTACCCCCTTTTATTACCCAACGTCACATCCCGTTCGCACGCCTCTCAAAACAAGCAATCATCAAATAAACCAACCCGGGCCCTTCCGCACCCTCGCATTAATTAAAAAGCAAATCAGTATATGGCATGGCTACTTGACAATCCCGAAAACGTCGAACGATGGTCGATACCCAACAAAGTACTATAGTGCAACTGCAATAGACTGACCCGACGCATAAAAACAATCTACTGACCTAACTTTAAAACTCACTGACCTGACTCAGAAAAAAAAAAAAAAAAAAACTAAACTGAACTCGACTCCAAACATCGGACTTACTACGGACCCGACTCAAAACACTGACTCGACACATAAGAGTAATACAGAAATCATACCTTTTGGCCGAACCGAGTGAACAAAAGTATGCTAGGGGGAGTCAACAGGATGGGTTGTGTGCGGTGGACAGTTGACGGCGGTCGGTGCAACAGGTGGTGGCTGAACGGTGGTTATGGTGGTGATGGGGTGTAGGAGGTGACAATCGGTGGTGTAGTTGGTGAGGGTGGTGGAAAACGGTGGTAGAAATGGCGGTAGTGGGTGGTTGAGACGGGTGGCAGGTGGATGGATGGATGGTGGTAGTGATGGTTTCAGAAGGTGGGCAAGATGGTGGTGACCGGAGGTAGAAGTGGGTGGTGGTAAGCGGTGGTTGATGGCGGAATACTGTGGTGGAGAGGGTGGTTGTGGGGGGTTTGATTCGCCGGAGAAGGGTGTCAAATGGGTTAGGGTTTCAAATGGTACCGTTTTGGGGGTTTTGAAGGGGAACCGACTGAGATGATGTACGCGACCCGCATGAAGTGTGAAACCAATATGAGGCGGGTCGCTTCATCTTTATTATTTTTTTAAATCTTTTAACAACCAGGCGACCCGCGTGAAAGATAATGGAAAGTAAAGGCGGGTCGCGAGTGTTTGTTGATTGCTGAAAACGTTTGTAAGTCCAGGCGACCCGTGTGAACTAGGGAATAACCCTACGCGGGCCGCTTGGACAGTGCAGAACTGCAGTTTTGTTAACAGTAACAGCATGTTTCAACTACAAATCATTTTCTTTAATTCCCATTTTACCCCCTGCGTTAATTTCCGAGTTTTTAGCGTTAAACGTACCTGCATCACTGTTGGTTGATCGATGTCGGCTCCGATAAAGGCGATGAATCCTGCAAAAATACTCAAAACACACACACGACGCAAAGACACACAAAACGCACAAAAACTAAACTAAAGACACGACACGGACAACGACGCAATATACAAACTCTACACTTGAGTTTTCACTCAAGAACCTACGTGGCGGTGCTAGGCGGGTCCGAAAGAGGAACGGTTTCCTCTTCGGTGGTATCGATGGGGCCTCCTATGTAATGCTTCAACCTATGCCCATTTACCTTCCACACATGCGAACTCTCCTCATCAAACAACTCAATGGTACCATACGGGAAAACCTCCTTTACGACGTACGGCCCGGACCACCTCGACTTCAACTTCCCGGCGATCAATTTCAACCTCGAGTTGAATAATAGCACCCGATCGCCCACTTTAAACTCCTTCAACTTCCGCAACTTCCTATCATGCAACGCTTTCGACTTCTCCTTGATACTCCAAGAGCGATCATATGCGGCGTCACGAAGCGCCTCTAACTCATGGAGTTGGAAAAACCGTCTCCTAGCGGCCTCGGTCAAATCTAAATTCACCGTTTTGAGCGCCCAAAGAGCCCGATGCTCTAACTCGACCGGTAAGTGGCACGCTTTCCCGTAGACGACCATAAACGGTGTCGTCCCTAATGGCGTCTTGTAGGCGGTTCGGAAAGCCCACAACGCATCGTCCAACTTGTCGGACCAATCTTGCCTACTCTTCCCTACCGTCTTCTCTAAAATTCGCTTCACTCCCCGATTTGCATTCTCCACTTGACCTCTCTAAGCACCTCAATCAACCTCGACTTCTCCTCCTCTGTCAACTTCGACGAAATGATGACAGGCATATCCGGCTTCTCTCCTAAGAACGCGTACTCGAGATGGGATGGAAGAACCTTAAGTTCTAAGGGCGGTGGAATCTCTACCGGAGTACTCTCATCACTAATCGCGTCTAGCCCTAATGGCTCAGCACTAACCTCATCGCTCTCATCTAAACACTCCTCCTCTACCTCGTCTACCTCATCCTTAGAATGCTCGTCAACACCTCCCTCACCTACCAGATCGGCTCCACTAATGTAGTCGAAGCACGTGTCGACACAAGACATGAATGAATTAAGAAAATAGACAGAATGACACGGCCCACTAACATCATCTCCACAACTAGGATGCTGCATCGCTCTATCGATCTCAAATGTGACAACCTCGTCACCCGCACGAAGAGAAATCTTACCGTCAAAGACGTCAATGATCGCCTTTGCGGTTCGAAGGAATGGACGGCCAAGAATAATAGGAACTCTCTCATCGGCCTCCATATCAAGCACAACGAAGTCTACTGGGAACACAAACCTATCGACCTTCACCAACAAATTCTCTACTACCCCTCGAGGATACTTGACTGATCGGTCAGCCAAGGACAAAGACATGCGCGTGGGGGTAAGCTCTCCTAGACCAAGACGCTCATACAACGAGAATGGCATCAGATTGATGCTGGCTCCTAAATCGGCTAAGGCGTGAGAAGGGGTAGCGGCTCCCCCGAAGAAACATGGAATCGTGAATGTGCCAGGGTCGGTCAACTTCTCTGGTAGCTTATTCAAGACTACCGCGGAACAACCCCCTGTCAGTGGAATATTCGAAAGCTCACCGATTCTCTCCTTACGCTTCAAAAGATCCTTAAGAAATTTCGCGTATTTAGGCATAGACTGAAGCGCCTCGATGAACGGAAGATTTATCTTCAACTGAGTAAACATCTCAAGGAATTTCCCGTATTCCTGAGCATATTTCTGCTGCCTGGCACGGGCGGGAAATGGAAGGCGGGAATGATCAATCACGGGTGCCGGCCGACCTCTCGTCGGCTGTCTCTCCACTCTCTGCTCTACTGGCGACTCCTCGGCGTGTGCTGTACTTGCTGGGGCTAGCCTCGTGTGCACCTTGCCTGGAGCCTCCATCTCAATCTCCTCATCAACCTCTTCCTCTACCTCTTCGACCTCTCTCTCTCTAGCTACCTCTCCTACACTCCTCCCACTACGGGTCGTAATCGCCTTCGCTGACTGATTCGCTGGATTCGGGAAAGTGTTTCCCGAAAACTGACCCGGTGGGTGCTCCTGTAACTGCTGAGCAATTCCGCCTACTATCCTCTGAAGGTCGAGGAGGGCGGCCTGCTGATTTTTGAACTGAAGGTCATTATTCTTATTGATTTGCTCCTGATTTTTCATGAATGCATCGCTACGCGTCATCATCTGAGCAAACATCTCCTCTAACCGACTCGTGCTAACCTCAGGGGCTTTCGCACCACCCTGACTCTCCTGAGGCGGTCCCCTATTCGAAAACTGACCACTAGACCCCGACCCACTGAACTGCCCTGAACTAGACTGCGTGTAAATACCGGGCCCTCTACTCTGATACTGACCAGAAAACCCAGGAGGGTTTCCAGACGAACGATACCCACTCGAATTACCACTACCTCGCCAGTTGGAACTAGAATTATTGAACGGATTCGTGGGACCCCTAGGCTGACCAGCTATATACTCTACTTGCTCAAGAGTGAGCGTGGGGCAATCTATGGTGTCGTGACCTCCTCGACAAACTTCACACCTATCGACTTTCTTCTTTATCTCACTCAACTCCTGCCTCATCTCCTGCCTAATCTCCTCTTTCGCTCTCTCGACTGCAGCAGCTACCGATGAATCCAAGCTAACTTGGTTTACCCCTCGACCGGCCGAGGTGGTACGCACAGGAATGGAAGTCCTGCTGGTAGTGCTGTAGTCCATATCGGAGTGGGCAAAACTCTCAAACAAATCGTTGCACTCTGCAACTGTCTTCTTCCCCATGAGCTGACCTCCTGCTGAGGTGTCGAAACGAGCCCTAATCTCTGGAGTAAGTCCATTGTAGAACTTCTCCACTAACGCCCAATCAGATAGACCATGCTGAGAACAACGGGTGATCAGGGTCTGAAAACGCTCCCAAGCCAGATGATACGGCTCATCTGGCTCCATACGAAATGAGTGGATCTGGTCACGAAGGCGAGATGCCTTGGCTGGCGGAAAATATTTGGCTAAGAATGCATCGCGAAGGCCTGCCCAAGTACGGAAAGTGCCAGCAGGCTGGGAATCGAACCAGACGGCTGCGCGTCCAGCGAGTGAGAACGGAAAAACCTGAAGATACCTAGCGTCAAGATTGACACCCTCAATGGAGAAGGTGCTGCAGAGACGAGTGATGCGATTGATATGAGCGGGGGCATCCTCGTCGTCACGACCATGGAACTGGCAGGAATTGGTGATGGCGGTCATAATGTAGGATGGTATCTGCCAAGACCGATCGTTCGGGATCTCAGGAAGGGTGATGGGGGAATTACCACCGGCGAAGCCGGTGGTAGCCTGGTCGTAAACTGTCCTACGGGCCATGTGAGCTACGGGTGGTGGACTAGGTGGGCGGGTGGGTGGTGGGGAATTGTGGGGTGAAGATTTTGGTGTAAGATCGAAAAATGGGGTGGACTGAGAAAATGAAGTAGAGCTAGAAGCACGTACCTCAGACGTAGATGACGAGAAGGAAGACCTGAGTGCAAGCGGCAACGGCGGCGGTCCCTGCGAGCGCGTATGGGGCATCCACTGCAAAAACCGAAAACAAACAAGTAAGAAGACTCTACTAAACGACTCGACTAACTATAAAAAGACACTAAAAATACTTAGACACCTACGACTCAAACAAAGAAACAAAATAGCACGTAATATGTCAAGTAAGTCCAAACAAAGTAATCAGCGCAATCGCCAAGAGTCCCCGGCAACGGCGCCAAAAACTTGATGTGCTGAAAATGGGTTAAATAAAACTAACTAAAATACCCTAATTCTAGACTCTCTAAGCTTTAAATTTATAAACTAAGACTCGACCTAAACCCTAAACACACAATCGGCAAGTGAACCGTTCGAATGTAGTAAAGCTAAAGTAAGTCCGAGTATCGAACCCACAGGACTCTACTGACTACGCTAAGACTCTATCTAGACTCGGACTGACACGACATACTAAATTGTTTATTAATTTGGGGGGGTTTCTAAAAATCCTAAATAAAATAATAAAATAATAATAGCAAGCAAAACACGAACACAAGCAAAGGGTCTGATCAGTGAGAATGAAGACTACCTAGGCTAGACGCAGGCTAAACTCGGAATGGATTCCTAAATGATAATGATGTGGTGTGAAACCGGGATCTTGAAGTTCTCACCTCTAGGGAAATCTAAGGACCCCTAATCCCTCTCAAGAGCACACTAAGATTCCATAGAGGTTGTTAAATTACCGGTTTTCTAGATTTCTTGTCCGTCCTCTAGTTTCTTGAAAGTGCTTATGTAAGACGCTCTACTTTGCCGCGCGAACGTCTAAAGCAACTATGGGTTAAATCTTGGCTTGATAGACAATGGGCAATTAATTCCTTTTAACTACTCCTAGACCTACCAATATCCTCGAGCCTTTCCGCGACGAGTCTAGCAGCACACTTGATTTTAATTAATTACCGAATATTATTCCTAAGGTTACTAGTGCACTTTTTCACCCTAAAGAATTAATGACCTATTATGTGATATAGACACTCACCTAAGTCAAAAACCCTAATTCAACTCTATTACGTGATAAAGACCGTCACCAAGAATTGAATGGAACAATTAAACGATTAACTAAGAAATCACAAGCATACAAACGCACCAAGACAAACTAACATAGTGTTTACAATGCAAGAAAAATCACAACCACATCAATAATCATATAAAAATCCAATCTTCATTATGCCATAGTCATCGCCTAGGTAGTTTATGAGTTTTAGCCGGAAAACATAATCAGAAACAAAGTCAAAATCAAGGTATCAACTGAATTCATCGTTAACAAAGTCTAAACAAACAAAGAATGCAAGAAATAGGTGTATAAAACCCGAATCTTCACTCCCGAATGCTCAAGAATGCTTTCCCGATGATTCCCAGCTTCCGGTATGCTTCCAACACGATCACAGCCTTCAATCAGCAGCCAAAACAGCCCCAAAGATGCCCTAGTTCGTCAATAATCGGCTGCTGATGCGAACATGTGTTTTTATAACCGAAAACCCTAACTTGCCATGCAATCCTCGCAAGTCTGCCGACAGAACAACTTTAGGCGGCCCGCGTGGAATATTAACTTGATCTTATGCGGGTCGCCTAAGCTTTAAACACTCGAATTGTTTTACAAGACACTCGCGGCCCGCCTCAAGTTTATGTCTAAGTTTAAGCGGGGCGCGAGAGAATGCAATAACCCTGATTCTTCATTAAGTCAAGGCGGCCCGCTTGGGAATGCTCGTTTAGTCAACGCGGGTCGCCTGGAAGCTCCAGAATTGCCAATTTTCTTCGTTTCAGCTCCCGACTTCCTCGGTTTCCGTGCCAGCCTTTCGCCATTCCAGATTCTGCTCGTTTTCACTCCTTTTGGCTGTAAAGACCTGGAAACACAACTTAGATCAATAGTATGTACATTCTAAACTAAAACGACACTAAAACTAACTAACTAACGACTAAAACCGACGCGAATACCGATGTATTTTGCAATACATCATCTAACTTTGTAGCCAAAAAAAAAATATTACTTTCAGCTCGGATGCAGTCAGCTTTATCAGAAACCAACTTCGGGAACATGGAGATGTTCAGGTAAGTTGTAGCCATTGACCGATTTACCTTGGAGTATCAGTTTTTATATGCTGTTAATGTATTCTTGCTACAGGTTGCATCTGAAGCGCTAGCTCAAATGGCCTTGGTAATTAATGAATTGCATAGATAAGTTTACCCTTTTGACTTTATTTATTGCCTATGTATAGTTAGTTCTTCTCACTTTGTTCTATTTCAGAACCAGTATTCTCAAGATAATGTAACCATTGTGATCGCCGATTTGGGGTATGCATTTTGCAAATTGTATGAGATTAACTAGTGACCTTTTGTTCTAAATTTTTGTTTGTGGTATTGATAGGCGGACGGATTGGAGGAATTTACCTATACAAGAACAAAATATTGCGTATGAACTGATCCAGGCTTTTGCAACGATTGGTATTGTGTCACTTGGGATATGGATGTCATCTAATGCTTCGTTTTGAAACCTAATTTAACATTGCAACCTCTGTATATAATCAACATATATTTTCCCTTGTGTTGATATATCAATGTTTACTTTTATGTGTGCTTGCATTAAACGAATGATATCTTATTTTACAAGTATTTCAGATAACTTTATTTAAATATCATGCATAATAGTAATATATTAACAACCCAAAGTTTATCTATAACCACATTAGTCTAGTACGACGGTTCCCTGGTTGACGACCCTTCCTTGGATCATGCTTGGGATTGGATCCTGGATCATTGTAGACCAGATCAAGCCTTCTTGACTCTGTATAGGTTTGGTGATGCAAATTGCTATAGAAAACAGACAATAGCATGTATATAATTAGAAAATGAAGAATATAATTAATACCTGAATGTGTGCAAAGGAGTAATAGAAAGGAAAGTAGAACAAGGTTGTTTGTGTAAAAGTGCATAGCCATGAAGAAAGTTTTGATGAAAGAGCGAGGTTACTTATACTGGATGGATAGGATTTCTATTAATATCCAGTGTGACCTTACCCTCTCTTATCATCCAGACATATTTTTATGCTCTACTATTTTTGTTTGTTTGGTTTAAACTATGATCTTTTAATTATTTTTCAAACCAAAGTTAACAATCTTACAGTTATATTGTTTTATTTACGTTTAGTATATGATAAAATAAATAAATAATAATGGTTTGAGTAACTAAAACTTTTGGAGATAAATGAATGATAGCTTTGTCACTAGAACAAAATTTCTTATTATTTTTTCAGCATATCCTCCAAAAAAAAGTGGTCTTTCTAAATAAACTAACTTTTAACATCCATTTATATACTATAAAATTACTTGTTTACCACTAAGAAAGATATAAAACAAATTACTTGTCACTAGAACAAAAAAGTGGTTGTTTTTTTCTTTTGGTTGTGTTTTAGTTTACAGTCTTGGGGTATGCCCCAAGTCTGAACTAGTGTGGGGTTTTCCACGCTACTTGTTTTTATATGTAGAATCATCGGAGTAACCCTTTACCAAAAAAAAACAAATTTACCATCTAGTGTGACCTCTTCATTTTCATACTATTAATAATTATCCAGTTTTATGGACATAAAGGTATTGTACGTTATGTTTGGTGAATTTTTCAAAAAAAAAAAAAAAGTTTGGTTATACATGGGACATTATCTCTATGTAAATTAAGAGAAGATAAATAGTGACTTTTCGTCCTTTAATTTATTTCGCCATTTAGTGTAAACTTTCATTTGCAAACCATTTAGTTTGATCATTATATTCTTTTTCTTTTACTTTAACCAAATTACTTTTCTAATCTTAAATAGTTTTTTAGCGAACACGTTAATACCGTTTAAGACATATTTTTTAACTTTTCTTTTTCTTTGCTATAACGAGTGTGGCGAAGTTTTTTTTAGTTTAGTTTTTTTAATGAACGCGCCGATACTCTTTTGAACATAACGAGTGCACCAAAACTGACCGAGTTTCTATCGTTTTCTTTTTTCGTTTACCTTTGTTATTTACTATATTGTTTTACCTTTTCTTATTATTTTTATGTTCAAAGCCGAGTTACGACACAAATTGCATAACACATTTAGATATCATTTTATTTAATTTTACGAATTTATGTATCGGTTGTCATGATGTGCTATACGTTCTGAATTCCAACTGCGTCCCTGCGCAACATGCGGGTAACTACGGCCCTAGTTATAGTTTATTATTAGGGAAAATAGCCAAAATGGCCTTGACCCGGTCAACTTTTCCAATATAGCCAATCCAGACGTCTCCACAAGACGTCTCCACACACCCGTAACGTCTTAAGACGTTTCATAACTTCCCAATCTGGCACCTTTACAAGCTATATAATTGGGCCCCATTGTACATGCATGATGAGGTAGGTGAACCATTGATGACATCTGCTTTTATCACATCACTCACTCACTACCTTTAGATCCAAATGGGGATCTCATGTCACCACAACACGTGTCATGGTTACTAGTAACATTTGTATGTATGGGGGTATGTTTGGACAACCTACATAGTGGAGGGGGGTTTTGGAACTATTGCCTCACTCACATCACATGGGTGCACAAGAGGTGTACTAATTTGGATGCACGTGATCTGACAAAAAGTAACCACAAAGGCAAATTCTTTTCCCAATGCTTTAATTTGCAACCAGCTCTTTATGAAGCTCTCTCCCCAACTATTCCTCTTTCTTCTTCACCGAGCACCACCACCACCTTCACCAAGCACCACCACCACCACCCTCACCAAGCACCACCACCCTCCACCGAGCACCTCAACCCTCCACCACCACCGTAAACCACCACGGCACGGTCACATACCAACCAACCACCACCATCACCTACCAACAATCGTCACTCTCCGCCCACCACAACCACCACCCACCACAAAACCGGTACTAACCTGATGAAGAAACAATGTGGTGGTGACGTTAGTCGCCGTAGAAGAAGAGGTGTCGTCGGAAAGGAGTTGCAGGTTAACGGAGGTGGTGGAGGGGTTGGACGACGAAGGTGATGGTGGCCGGAGGACTCGTCGGAGAAGATGAAGGAATTACAGTTGTGTCAGAAAGTGTCGGAAAATGAATGTGAAAGCTAGTTGTAGGTTCCGGTGAATGAACGTGGGTAACGTCTCAAGCCACCTTCAGACGTCTCGGCTAAGACGTTACGGTGAATGCTTAAGACGCTACGGTGAATGCTTAAGAGATGTCACTAGGTTGTCGGAAACGTGGAGCCATTTAATTGGTGAATGCTTAAGACGTTACGGGTGTGTGGAGACGTCTTGTGGAGACGTCTGAATTGGCTATATTGGAAAAGTTGACCGGGTCAAGGCCATTTTGGCTATTTTCCCTTATTATTATCTTTATTTCTATCATTATTTATTTTCTAATTTCTTTGTTTTTTATTATTTATTTAAATTTTGTAATACCACATTGATTTATCATCATGAAATTTTATACACGGCGTCATCATATGCGTGTGTAGTTCAATGTTTTTAAATCTTTTTTCTCATTTGATAGGTTCGTCGCGACTCCGTAAGACCAAAATCGATTTAGTTTATTCTTTTCTTTGATTTACGTTTCGGTCTAATTTCTTCGCATTAACATGTTGCAATGGGCGTGTGGTGTTCAACGATTTTACGCTCGGTGTTACCTTTTCCATTTTTATATATTATGTTTTACGAGTTTTTCCGATGTTGGTGATCGCCGATAGTGGTATAGTATCGGCGCAACCTGATCCGGTTTTACGTCGCAAGGGGCTTACCACTATTTTTTTTAACTACAAACATTTTCAATATTGTTTCGCTGACAGTGGTATAGTGGTTCACGCTTTTTTTTTGCGCTTCTCGTCTAGGCCCCTAGCCCAACAAATCGCCCTGAGTGCGCCTCGCGCCTTTATTTATTATTTTTTTTTTGAACGGCAAGGAACGACGTGCCAACCACCATGACACCGGACGTTATGGCCAAGGTCGAGTACTCGATCGCCGCCAGCCCCTTGACTCTCCCCAGATGCGTGGAAACCCGACCTCCACCCGCCCGAAGGCACGATAGTGGATAATCGGTAAAATCTCGTCTCTCATCCAAGTCGAACCGGCGACACCTGTATTCGCTGAATCAAACCTACGTCACAAGGAACACCAATTTTTTTCAAACTACTCCACCACTGCCTCATTCGCGCCTTTAATAACTATGGATTAAAGCCAAGCAAGCAAGCAACAAGTAAAGTTGTTTGATTAAAGTAACCTCAAGTTCCAAGTAAAAAAGATGATAATTGAACATGTTTCCCGTCAAAGAAATGAGCATGAGAATGCCGTATGGAAGGTAAAATTGATTGATTGAGGGGAATCCTATCCTATCCTATCCTATGATTAGGTCTTTTGAAATTGAATGAGGGGAAAATTCTAGGACCGCGATGGTGTTGACATTTGTTCTGATGGCTGAATTTGGGGAAGTTGGCAGGCAGGGGTAGTGAAGGAAAGAGGAAAAGCCTGCCTGCCTGCCAGACTGCTATTTCTCTATACAATTCTCGATTGTTTGTGTTTCTGAAACTTGTGTGCTGCTATTTATTAATTATTATTATTATTATATGTGAAACTACAATTTAGATGATAGGAGTAAGTCCCCGAATCACCGGTTCAAATAAAACGGTCAAATAAAAGATAGATCTACGGTTCGTTTTGGATACAGATACACCACCAAAACCAACAGTAGGGCTGCGAATCACTCCCGAAGATACAGAAATCACCACTCCGGTTATAAATTCGGGTCTAAGAACACCACTCAATATGCCACAATTGAGCTAGCATAGACACAATC
This sequence comes from Helianthus annuus, assembly GCF_002127325.2. Classification (NCBI taxonomy): domain Eukaryota; kingdom Viridiplantae; phylum Streptophyta; class Magnoliopsida; order Asterales; family Asteraceae; genus Helianthus; species Helianthus annuus. The sequence goes on from NC_035439.2 coordinate 149,355,925, forward strand.
AATTTAACTCAAAATCCATTGAGATAAACCAACCAAAGAGAAAAATCTCATACTCAAAACACACTGTCCTCCTCTTTTACATTCATTGATCCTAATTAATATAAAACAAAAATACGGTTACCTAAAGAAATTAACTACCTACCCACTATGTGCCCATGCACTTAATTCTAAAATTAAATAAAAAGAAAATACATAAAATAAATGAAACATGGGAACTTGCATGATAAACTGATCGTGGGTGACTGCATGATTTTTGGAGCAAGTTGACCCAGGTTGGCGACCCACCCATTGTACATTGACGGGTTCGTGACTCGACATACATCATTAGATGTCTAAATTTCAGCCATTGTGAAACAAAACCCTGACCACTCAGTTGATTTTATTAATAGTTAGATACGTAACAAAATTGGGTTGGACTGGTGATGAAAAACCAACTGAAGAAACAACGAAAACAAAAAGATATTAACGATATGAATTTGTAAAACAGAGCTCATGAATAAAATGAGAGTTTATTATGTACATTAATTAAGCTTAAGGAATTCCTGAAAAGACAGACGTACAAAAACGCCTTGGAAGACCTGTTTCATGCCAAGAAAAGCGAGTAATATATCAAACAGCTTGCTCTTGCTCTCGGCTTTTACCTTACCCCATGTAATGTAATGTAATGTAATGCAATGCAATGCAATCAAGAAGCAAAAAAATGCAAATTGAGAGAAAATGGCCTTCGATCCTGAGCCCCACTTCCAGGTTGTGCATACAAAAATCAATCATTCAAAACCACCATGATTGAGGACCACTTTTAACCACTACCTTTAAACGAGAGTCCTGCAATCAGATACGCAGCATCTTCAACCGGCCCACTCACTCCGGTTAACTTAAAGCGTTACTGGCAACCCATAGTTGAGGAACGATCTGATATGTCCATCCCACCCTGCGGTTACAATAACCAGACCCCACAAATGACATCCAGCCGACCTCCGCCAACATGATTTGAAAAAATTGTATTGGGATTTACACAATGGAGAATTGGAGGCTGGAAGCTTTTCTTCAGGCCAGGTGGCGGACCCCTTTTGATTAATGGACTCTGGACCAAGAGAGAAGTAACCGGGTGAAAATGAACCATCTTGCAAGTTCCAACCATTTTCTTTCAGACCACACCATGGTAACACAACTGATGCATCACTCGAGAAAGACTCAAAGGACCTAACTGTCTTTTCCTGGTCTTCCTTTTCATTATTACACTTCCATATATATATGTTTGAGTCTTCACATGCTGACACTATGTGTTTCCCATCTGACGTGAACGATGCACATACCTGGTTCCCACCGTTTCTTTGGCCTAGTATACACATTATTATTAGAGTTAATTGCTCGGATGGTCCCTGTGGTTTCAAGTTTTTTCACGTTTAGTCCCCACCTTTTGAAAATAGCATGTATGCTCCCTATGGTTTGTCATTTTGTTACTCGGATAGTCCCTGAGTAGATGTTAGTTAATTTGAAAATAGCAGGTATGCTCCCTATGGTTTGTCATTTTGTTACTCGGATAGTCCTCAGAGTAAATGTTGGGGGACTATCCGAGTAACAAAATGACAAACCATAGGGAGCATACATGCTATTTTCAAAAGGTGGGGACTAAACGTGAAAAAACTTGAAACCACAGGGACCATCCGAGCAATTAACTCTTATTATTATTTAATCATTATATACATACATACATACATAAACAGTTGAGATTTGAAAATAAAGTCATACCCTTGTATTTGCCTATCACGTTGATCCCATGAAGAATTCTGACATGGGAATCCGCACATGTGACCATTACTTTGCTTGCATCTTGTGGACAGAACTACACAAAACATTTATAAATGTACCCGAAATTTTAACAAGATGGAAACCACTAATTATGATCATGATATTCAATAAAGCTATGAATTACCAACCTGAAAGCCAATTATCCTCTTGCAAGCCCACTTCTTTTTACTATTTAAGCAAACAGAAGCTTCCAGTTGAAACTGATTATCTATTCAAGTAAAAGACACAAGAGTTAAGACGAGTGGATCCTCAGGCCCCCTCAAGATTTACATATATTAGTGGATGGATGCAATGACTTCTAATTGTATACGCTACTAGCACCGAGCCAAATATCACCCACTCGATGTGAAAAGGACATTTCATCCAACTAAACCCTATTCATGATAATTATTCGAAATACAAGCCACAAGTATTTCAAACAATGATGGTAGATGATTTGACCACTAGAAACAGCGCCTATTGATATCGTCCACAAAAATTTTATCAGTCTTACTAAAGGGTGTTTTAGACAAACTATGTGCTCGATAAAGTATACCTGACAAACTGAAAAACCGGCAGCAGCCTGTCACCGATCCAATAATTCCACCCTAGTTAAGAAGACGTTTTCAATAATCTATGTAGTATTTTGACTAAATCAACAAGAAAAATGGCAAACCTTTCCATCAGGATTGTAAGTGACAGCAGTGATTATTTCTCGTATGTCTGTCCAATCAACAACCTGGGAAGACCCAATAGACCATATACGAACCTTCCCATCAATTGACCCACTTATGAAATAAGTATCATCCACAGGGTTGAACTGAACACATGTCACTGCATGCAGTTTTTCAATCACATACGATATGTTTTCCTCAGAATAAATCATGATTTAGGGGTGTTAGGATCAAAATGACTATCTGTTTCTAGTGTTTTTCACCTAGCTACTTCCTACAATTATTATAGGTCTAATAATCAATTGCACCAAATCTGATTATGAGTATACTTATTTAAAAATCCTTACTTTAACTATCAAGTTGATAGTTACAATCTCCTACATGTCGCAATATGGATTATTCATTTAAAACACCCCTTATTTGAATAAGTATCCTGAAAACTGAGCGTACCATAGTTGCTGTGTGGAAAGACTTTAATGCATTGATCGCTCCCAACTCTCCACAAACAAACCGTTTGATCAACCGATGATGACAGCAGAAGCTAAAATGATAACAGTATGAGAACATGTGTAACTTTATAATAATTCATAAAATGAGTAGTGTTCAACTTACTCACATTGTGACTGGACCATGAGAGATCCAAGACCTCACCTTTGTGTCCATGGAACTCATGAACAGGCTTCTCCAGTATCCGAAACACCTTTGGAGGAACAATCACACAAGCCGAATCCGATGTTTTTCTTAGTGTTTTCAGCATACTCAACTTGTGTTTTTCAGCCACCAAAGGCGAAATTTCAGAAAGAGGATTAACCGTAAAGTATATGCAAGAAGGATCCATATCTGGAATGTCAGTATCATTGGATCTATCATCTTCCACAACTCGCCAAATCCTGACAACCCCATCTTCTCCAGAAGTAGCAAGATATCGGGCGTCTTGACTAAATTTCATGGTCAAAATGGAACCTTGATGAGCTTGGATATCTTGTCCAATGAAAACAGCAGAGAGTTCCTTGAGCTGTTTCTTATATTGGCGGACCTTGACCCGTTGAACCCTGGTTCTAGCAGCGTCCCTAAAATCATCATGAAATCTTGTTCGTTGAGGGTCGACAAGACATGCCATAGAGCGTAATCGAGTCAAGCATTGAGTTTTGAGTTTGTTGAGGAGGGTTGTAGGCATAGTGCCAGCAACCTTGATTTGTCTGTGTACAAGTTTCTGAAGCAGTGGAGAAGATGAATCTTCAATCTGTTTACATCCCTGTTGATTACAAATGAAATTGTCCCTTGATGCAGCAGCATCATCAGAATTAAGAGAGGAGATTTCATCTTCATCATCTCTCAAGACAGCATCACTACTGGATGATTCTATAATCCTCTGATCATCTGATTGGTTTTCATGATGATGATGTTGTAAGGTTAAATTCATCATGAATTTAAGAAAGTGTTTCTTTCGATGTTTAACGCTTGTGGGAGTGGTAAGCCAAAGATGGTAATGGAAAGCGTTATAGAGGGAATCATGGTGAGATAAAGCATCAAAAAAAGGATAATCTTGTTGTTGGTCTGGGTTAGAGGCAAGCATGGTTACTTCAATTCAATTCAGCCCATAAGGAAGGAGGAGTTATGCAATCAATGTGCCTGCCTGCCTTATTGGAACAACAACAGCATACCTACCTAATCAATCAATAACAGAACAGATCAATTAATTAGTCCATAAAAATAGATGTATTTCAATCCTCCACATACTGCGTTGAGAATCATGAATCATAAAATAAAAATTGCAACTTACTAGATAGATGTTGAAAATAAGGAAGGAGGAGCATAAAAGAAAGAAAGAATCCAAGAGGTTGAATTTGGGGGAGAAGAAGAAGAAGATGTTGGTGAAGGAATGGAATGGACCGAGAAACGAGAAGTGTAGGCTGTCGTCATGTCAATGGCCCCCTCTCTCTCTGTAAAAACTTAAAACACATCTCTTTCTCTACTTCTTTTTCGGTTTCCATAAATCTTCTTTTTTTTTAAAAGCAGATTCAGTTTCTCTATTTTTTTTTTTTATCTTTTCAAATAAGATACATCCATTTTTATCAACACACTTCTAAGAATCCAAGTATCCAAAAATAAAGCCATATGTTTACGGAATATATTCATAGAAAATTATATCTTAGGCTGCGTTTCTTCACAAAATCTCTTTCAAATCAAAAGAATTTGAACAATAATCAACTACTACAACCTATAAAAACTAAATTCAAATTTTTGGTTTACTTCTTTCGCAATTTAAATAAGATGATAAATTCTTTTGCATGAAAAGATTTGACTGAATTATTCCATTTAGAGTTACATTCACAACTACTCAACAAGGTCCTATGATTAGTTTAAGGTGTTATAAAACTCAGTTCAGTCTAATGGTTTACAATACAACTCTATAAATACTTAGATAAAAGTTTTTAAATAAAATAATCATAGAATTGAGAGAGCTTAAAAATGATGTTCTTAAAGAATTTATAGAATGGATTTAAATAGATTAATGAATATTTACTCTGTATGGAAGATAATAATAATAATATTATTATTATTATAGCTTTATGAGTAGAAAATAAATGTATTACTTGTTAAAAGTATATTTTATTGGGGAAATAGACTGTATCACCCTTAACTATGCAAAATTGGTCAATATCACGCTCAACTTTCAAGTTGGCTCCCACCACTCTCTACTCGACAAGTTGGTGTCACTATCACCCCTTCGTTAAAAAAACACTAACTGAGTTAGTATTTTAAGCCTATGTGGCATTTAAATGATGACTTGGAAGCACACGTGGACAGAAACTTGATATATCATCTGTTTACCATCAATTCAACCATTTAACCCTAATTCCCAAACAAACTCATCTTCTCCCCCATCAAATTGGTGACGAAGATCAATTGCAGGTAGAGGGTCATCGCCGTTCTTGCCCTAATACCTCCTCCCCATAGCCGATCTTGCCCTAATTGCCCATTGAAACATTCAGTCAACATGTCGTCTTCTTCTACCTCTGCTGTAATTTGAAAACCTAAAGTCTTCAAGGTCGATTTGGATGGAAATGTGTACTGTCATCACGATGTTGTTGCTGTTCTTCGAGTAGCTGGTCGTAAAAGTGAAAGACATGGTGAAGAATTTTACGGCTGTTCTCACTGGCCTGTAAGTTGAAATTGCATATCAATTTGGTGTTTAGGAGATATTCCATTGCAATTTCCTTATAGTTGTTGTGTTTTGTAGAGAGGGGATTTCAAATTCTTCCTCTGGAAAGAAGATGTTGATAAGATGTTCGTTGAACGTTCATACGACACCTCAACTCAAGTGACGTTTAAAGACCTGAAGATAAAGAACCTTGAATTACACAATATGTTGTTAATAGAAGAGAACAAGAACTTGAAAGCAATGAGATTTGACACAAAGACGAAGTCGAAGAAACCATATGTGCTAACCTTTGTAATTGCAATTGCCATATTGTTGTATTTGTGGAATTAGTATTTATTGATAATGAATTGTTGTGGTATTTAGTGTTTATAACCATTTGTGCCCACTTGTTATGAAATGAAGTGTTTTGTTACTTTGACTCAACTGGACATCTAACTTAATGTACATGTTGACCATACTTGCAAGTGACTGAAACTGCATATGAAGCCAAAATGGCCACTGTTTGAGCCAAAATTCAAAAACTGTGTAAAGAGAAAGTGGCCAAAGTTTGACCAATTTTGCAGTCAAACTGTAACTAGGTGCAGAATTGGCCAAAGTTTGACCAAACTACAGTCAAACTGTAAATAGGTGCATAATTAGCCAAAATATGAACCAAAGTGCAACTGCACTTGCAAGTGACTCAAACTGCATAACTAGGTGCAAAATTGGCCAAAGTTTGACCAATTTGCAGTCAAACTGTTACTAGGTGCATAGTTGGCCAAAGTTTGACCAAACTACAGTCAAACTGTAAATAGGTGCATAATTGGCCAAAATATGAACCAAAGTGCAACTGCACTTGCAAGTGACTCAAACTGCATAACTAGGTGCAAAATTGGCCAAATATGAACCAAAGTGCAACTGCACTTGCAAGTGAACTTGTAGAAACAGTAGACCAAACTGTAAGTTGAATTTTGGCCAAAGTTTGACCAATTTGCAGTCAAACTGTTACTAGGTGCATAGTTGGCCAAATATGAACCAAAGTGCAACTACACTTGCAAGTGAACTTGTAGAAACAGCAGACCAAACTGTAAGTTGAATTTTGGCCAAAGTTTGATCAATTTGCAGTCAAACTGTTACTAGGTGCATAGTTGGCCAAAAGCTCCCACCAAAGTGCAACTGCACTACCAAGTGCACTTGTAGAATCACCAAACCAAACAGCAGAATCACCAAACCAAACTGCAGACTGACCAAAACATACCAAACAGAAAGCATGGTCATCATTTTTTTAGTCAACCTATTAAAGTGAACACAATGACCATAATGGAATATGTACACCAATATGTGACTCAATCAACAACAGAAAAAGTCAAACAACACTGAAAAGTCAAACAACACAGAAAAAGTCAAACAACATAGAAAAGTCATACATTGACTACTTAACTTGTCCCACATTACTAGAAGGTGTTTTTTTGTAACGCCCTGCTTTTTCATACTTTCCATAATTAGAAAGCTCGCCTTGTAATGCTATTTTTGGAAATCTTGTATTATTGTAGTCGTCTTTTCGTTGTAAAATCCGAGACTTGGATCATAAATAAAATTCGTATTTCTTTAAATTCGCCATCTACATATTCATATATGTTCATACGTTGGAATTCATTGCACATCGAATCCTTATTTGTAATTCATACTTATACGATACTTATTCACGATGCATGTCCATGCTTGTCCTCAAATTGTTACCTAAAAACCCCTAATAATATGCTTATTTATACAACAGTTAATCATCTAATATGTGACATATACTTGTCACTTACAAATATGTTACATACTTGTACATTACACTTTTTACCTAGTTAAATCATGTTTTATTTCATATTTCACCTTGTTACAAGTTAAGGGAAACATTGTTGCATATTATTACACAACTTAATTAACAAAATTACTCATTATAATGTTTTAAAAAATAAAAAAAATAAAGAAATATGGCAACCCCAATTCAGCAAAATTCAGCCCCATATAGTGGGCTTTGTGGGCTAGTTTCAAGGTGTAACCCCTTCTAAACACTTCCAAAGCCCAACCCATTGAAACCCTAATCCTTCCCCCTATAAATACCACTTATAACCAGCCTCCCTACCACTTTTGCAACACTAAAAACTCTCAAAACATCCTCCAAACCGTAGCTGAAAGCAAGGGTTCGAGCAGATTGACACCCCTTCACGAAAATGAGCATAACTCACTCATTTCTTAACGAAATCACTTGATTCTTTTTCGTACTTACTTGGATAATCATGGGGTTCGATTCCTAGACTTCTCCTTGGAGAAATCAGACCTGGAAATGCCCCGAAATCGTCCATAAACTTTCTGTTTGTTTTTATGTTCATCAAAAACTTGTTTAAACCTATGTAACTTGTGTTCAACACATCTCATACCTATGTCCTAATGCTTACAACTTATCCCATGGTTGGTTAAGCTTAAAAACAAGGTTTAGACATTTGAAATCAGAGGATTAAACCTCATAAACTTGGTGTTTTGTCTAGGGTTTCAACCCACAAATCATGTCAAACATAGTCTTTGATACATGAGTGATTATGGAACAACTTGGGTTGTCCAATCATACAATCCTCACATGATTTGATGATTTCTATTAGTTAGTTTACTTTACCTACATGTAATGACCTTAGTTCATGACCCTCCTTGGTTGTTTTTACATCAAGTGTAGTGGTGAACATGAAAGGGGTACCTAAATGGAAGCCTTGTCTTCCTACCCCATCCATGACACCCATGACTCAACTTGAGGTACCTAAATGAAGATGTAATCTTCTACCTCTTACTTGAATACTTGAACATTTGGATTTAATAATATGTGTATATTATACAACCTAAATACTATCTATGTACACTTGAATCTTTGATGTTGAAATCATATTCATTTGTCAAAGTAGTAGGTTATCATCTAAGGACCTAAACCTTGTTATGATTCTTATGGGTGTTCAACTCATGAAATCATTATAACCCTTGTGGTTACCAAGTGTCATACAAGTGTTATGTGTGAAGATGAATATTTTGAAATAATATTTTCATGTCACTTTCATTCCGAATCTCGACTCTAAACATGCTTGAACTTAAACTTTACGCATTCAACCTTCCAACCTCGTCAACTTTGTCACATTGGATAGTCGGAAAACATATACAAACTTTGTGAGTATACTCGTATTTCCCCCTTTTACTTTTACCACTTTGGGGTGTAACATGTTTATCTATCAACAAACTTACACATGAACATTTTACTTAAACACATGAACATTCCTATAACATACTTGTATACGTGATGACTTGATGCTTTAAACTTGGATTTATCTTATGTGTTGAATTTATCATTAACTTCGTACGAGCCAAACCGTGACATATGTAGCGCTATAGGATTAACGACCCGCCCCTTTATCTCGGTTATGTCATGAGCATATTGCGTTTCCTTGGTTTGATATGTTAGACACATACCATATTTAAAGGCTTATCTTGAATCACATGCTTGCTATGAGGAATTGTTCAAAACTTATCTTTTGCTATGTACGTACCAAACTTGTATACTCGCCTTTGCTTTTGCATTGAACTTTATTTTAACATGTTACAGGTGGATGTTGACGATGCATGGAATCTAGTAGGATGCTTAGATACCCACTTAGAAAGAATTGTATTTGTATTGTATCATTTTATTATTCATGTTGTTGTACTTTGTTTCAAAACCTTGTACTTGATTCTTTAGAAATGAAATGAAATGAATATTTAAATACTTGTCACAATTATTAGCGTTATGATGTCTCGAACAATCTTCACACTTCGTCTCATCCCGATGTTTCCGCCATTGGTTGGGGTGTGACAGATTGGTATCAGAGCCATAACTATAGGGAATTAGGAAAAGTAGGAATGCTTTCACCTAGTCTATAGTTTTAGAACCTTATCCGTATGCTTTGCTTGGACTACTACATGATACTTTATTTGTTACTTATTTATGCTCTTTTAAACGTGTATGTTACTCATGTGTAATATTTGACATGTTATTCTTACGCATTAATGCTTGTTTTATTATGTGTTAACACTTGTTTCGTTGTTCGATTCTTTATGTGTTATTCTTGACGTATTTCTCTATGTGTTAATACTTGTTTTATTTCATTATTTAAGTACCATCCTTGATATGCTTTCTTATGTGTTTATACTTGTTTGTGTACTTCCTTCGATATACACTTCCCTCATGCATTTTACTCGATTATTCTAAATCCGACAACACTCATATTGTACAAATGAGACGAATTCACGAAAATAGGCGTGAAACCCACAATTTGGTGAACGACTCTCAATCTACCTATCCTTTTTTTTTACACGAGATATCGCCATTAAGCTAGGAGTGAAATCCACATCTTAATGGTAAATCTCAAATTTCAAATTCTAGTGGACCCTCGTCAACACGTCGAAATTAAATTTTGACCCGACGAGTACCAACCACACTTAGGATACGAAATCGTCAAGTTAGGGGTGAAACCCGCACCTTGTCGACTAGTTCCACTCCTTGGCTTTTTTTCATAAATCCCGCCAAGTCTCAAAATTTCGATTGATTTGGGACATGTAGTAACCGGAAGGGTAAATACCGTTAACCGACTTGTCGGCGAGAGTATTTTACCTATTAGGCCAAAGCATGCTCCTCAAATTCAAAAGACTTTTCGACCACTTTGGTTAGTCAAAGTTCCGTTTCGGAACACTCCAAACTTTGGTCAAACATGTGTTTCTATTGTTCATTTTATACGATGCAATCTTTCAACCTCGAGTTTACCTTTGATTTCTCTTTTCACACGCACAACATATCGAACCTTTTCGATACAATTATATATGCATGATTTTCGTATAATTTAAATTCATATTCCTTGTAACAACTAGTGGAGAGGTATCATCGAGATTGGAGTGATTTCCTTACCTTGACGGTTAACTCCACTCCCCCTTCTTAAAAACGACCTCACCAACGAGTTAGGGGTGATTCCCTTACCTAGGTGATCGTTACCAAAACGTCTCTTCAAAATATCTTATTATGCAAACTCGATCATATTTTATACCCAAACTGTTTATCATTATTCAAAATACCCACTCATACCGATTTCAAAATACATTGATTTGTCAAAACGTACTCAACTCATATACACGAGATTCTTAATCATGTCTTAAAACGTTTTATTACTCAAACTTCAAAACCTTACGAAATGCTACCTATCAATTTAATCGGCCCAATGAAACTCTTGCCCATGAACTTCGTATTCGACTTAATCACTAAAACTTGCTCACATTATATCGTCATACTAGAGACTTCCATTCTTAATTGAAACCAAACCAACCTTTCTTAATTACCTATAGGATCTTATAGATATTATGAGATCGTTTTACCAAAGAATATTTCCAACATCAACGAACCATTTGTCAAAACCCTTTAAAATGAACACTAAGACCTTTGATAAATCCCTTTTCCAAGGATCAACGTATTCACAAAAACTCCAAAATTTCTTGTTAGATGAAACGAACTTACCTTTTTCCTACACCTATTTTTCAAAACACGTGGGCAAGAAGACTCCATGGGGACCGACCATCTTCGGATCTCGTAAACTCTTTTAAAACAAAGGTAGCATTTCCATTCATTACGAAATGCGATATGCATGACCAATAAGTACTTTATATCCTCTTACATATGCAAACTATATTCTACCCTTTTAAACCAAGCTCAATCTAAATTTGATTCAATAAACTCAACGTTTCGTTTAAACAACTATACATGCATATTATCGTACACATTTTGGTCGATACCTCGCGATAACATCATTTATGTCATTCGTATCTACATACTCGACCTTTTGAATGTTTTATACACTTAGATCCGTGGTGTCCCAACAAACACTATATACGCAATATTTATTTTTCATACCTACACCTATGTTCATACGTTTTATGCTTGTACTTATACGCATACTACTTATACGTTTTGCGCTTCTACTTGTACACATACTACTTACACGTTTTATGTTTATGCTCATACATACATGCGTATTCATACTTAAACTTATGCTCATACTTTCATCCTTACTCATGATTCATACATTCGTACCTATACGCGAGCGTAACCCGAGGGATTCGCTTGCGTGGGCCCCACACATACTTAAACATGGACTTGCTTATATACTATATCCTTGTACGTGCACATTCCAAATTTTTATGTATACCCCGATTCATACACAACTAGTACAAGCTATGCGGATCATGCGACGATCAAAATAATCACGGGTGCACACGGGATTATAGTGATAGGCGTATGAGAACCATAGAGTGTACTACTGTGAATGGTAAGACACGGAACGTAACATGACCCCGAGTAACGAAACGGACGTAATATGGTTAAAACGTGGTGGATACGCCGCTGGTACTTCCTATATATAAGTGTTTTCACCATGTTACCAAACTTTCGTAAAACGTGCCATGAGAAATTCAGTGTTTTACAGACCTCTTGGACCTAATACAAGCTTTAAACAACTCACAAACGCATCACGTCCGATTATCCATGACGAGACTTCATCTTTAACATGCAACTTTCATCTATCTAATACCCATATCACTCATATACTTGCGTTCTTTTGGTGTCAATTGTTCGCCCCATGCTCCTATTTCCTTCCTTCCATACGCACCTCGGTCACAATCAAGCTCACTCAAGCATTCGAATCCTAACTTACCTTATTACATTTAGAACCGATTTTCTAATTTTAGCCATTTCAAATCATTTTTACCTATCCACGTTTACCCCTGCTTATGCCTCAAAACCATTTTATCCCGACAAATCATTTTACAAACTTATTTTCCCAAAAATCTTGTACTTTTCGAAACGTTTCAAAATCTCAAGTCTCGAACTGTTACCAAAACTCTTTAAATCTGCCTCTTAAATAAATTTCGGGACGAAATTTCCTAAAGGAGGGGAGATTGTAACGCGCTGCTTTTTCATACTTTCCATAGTTAGAAAGGTCACCTTGTAATGCTATTTTTGGAAATCTTGTATTATTGTAGTCGTCTTTTCGTTGTAAAATCCGAGACTTGGATCATAAATAAAATTCGTATTTCTTTAAATTCGCCATCTACATATTCATATTTGTTCATACGTTGGAATTCATTGCACATCGAATCCTTATTTGTAATTCATACTTATACGATACTTATTCACGATGCATGTCCATGCTTGTCCTCAAATTGTTACCTAAAAACCCCTAATAATATGCTTATTTATACAACGGTTAATCATCTAATATGTGACATATACTTGTCACTTACAAACATGTTACATACTTGTACATTACACTTTTTACCTACTTAAATCATGTTTTATTTCATATTTCACCTTGTTACAAGTTAGGGGAAACATTGTTGCATATTATTACACAACTTAATTAACAAAATTACTCATTATAATGTTTTAAAAAAATAAAAAAATAAAGAAAATATGGCAGCCCCAATTCAGCAAAATTCAGCCCCATATAGTGGGCTTTGTGGGCTAGTTTCAAGGTGTAACCCCTTCTAAACACTTCCAAAGCCCAACCCATTGAAACCCTAATCCTTCCCCCTATAAATACCACTTATAACCAGCCTCCCTACCACTTTTGAACACTAAAAACTCTCAAAACATCCTCCAAACCGTAGCTGAAAGCAAGGGTTCGAGCAGATTGACACCCCTTCACGAAAATGAGCATAACTCACTCATTTCTTAACGAAATCACTTGATTCTTTTTCGTACTTACTTGGATAATCATGGGGTTCGATTCCTAGACTTCTCCTTGGAGAAATCAGACCTGGAAATGCCCCGAAATCGTCCATAAACTTTCTGTTTGTTTTTATGTTCATCAAAAACTTGTTTAAACCTATGTAACTTGTGTTCAACACATCTCATACCTATGTCCTAATGCTTACAACTTATCCCATGGTTGGTTAAGCTTAAAAACAAGGTTTAGACATTTGAAATCAGAGGATTAAACCTCATAAACTTGGTGTTTTGTCTAGGGTTTCAACCCACAAATCATGTCAAACATAGTCTTTGATACATGAGTGATTATGGAACAATTTGGGTTGTCCAATCATACAATCCTCACATGATTTGATGATTTCTATTAGTTAGTTTACTTTACCTACATGTAATGACCTTAGTTCATGACCCTCCTTGGTTGTTTTTACATCAAGTGTAGTGGTGAATATGAAAGGGGTACCTAAATGGAAGCCTTGTCTTCCTATCCCATCCATGACACCCATGACTCAACTTGAGGTACCTAAATGAAGATGTAATCTTCTACCTCTTACTTAAATACTTGAACATTTGGATTTAATAATATGTGTATATTATACAACCTAAATACTATCTATGTACACTCGAATCTTTGATGTTGAAATCATATTCATTTGTCAAAGTAGTAGGTTATCATCTAAGGACCTAAACCTTGTTATGATTCTTATGGGTGTTCAACTCATGAAATCATTATAACCCTTGTGGTTACCAAGTGTCATACAAGTGTTATGTATGAAGATGAATATTTTGAAATAATATTTTCATGTCACTTTCATTCCGAATCTCGACTCTAAACATGCTTGAACTTAAACCTTTACGCATTCAACCTTCCAACCTCGTCAACTTTGTCACATTGGATAGTCGGAAAACATATGCAAACTTTGTGAGTATACTCGTATTTCCCCCTTTTACTTTTACCACTTTGGGGTGTAACATGTTTATCTATCAACAAACATACACATGAACATTTTGCTTAAACACATGAACATTCCTATAACATACTTGTATACGTGATGACTTGATGCTTTAAACTTGGATTTATCTTATTGTAACACCTCGAAATTTTGTGTCCAATAATGTGTTAACACGTGTCATTAGTTTACACGTGGCATTTAGATTAAATAAAGGACTAAAGTTGACAAACCATGAAAGTATGTAAATTCGAGGGTTATAAATGTCAAACAAGGGTAAATATATTGTATAGTAACCCTAAATGATGCTCGTACCTTCAAACGAATAAATCATGGATCGTACGGAAGCGAAACGCGGAAGAAAGTGAGAGATTTCAAGCTACAGGGGTTAACTGTGTCAACATGTTTAATTATACCTCTGAGTGACCCTCTGACGAACCCGAGGCTTTGTAACAGTAAAATACGCTCACTAGAATGCATTATATAAATTTCGCGAAGTTCCGTTTTAAAACGAGAAAGTTATGATCAAATTCGTATGAGAAGGGTTAAAAGCGTCAACAATATAAATTAAGGTTTTTCGGATGATAAGTAAACTATCCGGGGGCTTAACAATGCGGGTAAATAACGCGAGGTCCTTAATTGTAATTAACCGAGGGCCAAATCGCAAAGTTACCCCTTCAAACCCGAAAGGTCAGGTTATTAATTACCTAGATTTCCTTAATCATTACAAAAAGATTTAAAAAGATTGCTTCTTAACCCCTTACGGACCGTAAAGGTCATGCCTTACGGACCGTAAGGGAGCGCATGATTGCTTTTGATCCGCCTCTGGCTTACGGACCGCAAGGCCAAAGCCATACGGTCCGTAAGCGATGCCCAGCGACAGAAATGTTGGCTGTTGGCTGTTTTAAGCGGCAAGACAATTAAAGATGGGTTTTCCAGAGGCATGGGCGCCCCCTACTCGACCCATAGCACCTTAGGACACCTGCCCATCATCCATACACACTTGTAGACCAATGTGTGGTGATCTTGAAGCCTTTCATGCACTATAAATAGACACTCATTGTTCACAACTTAAACACACCTCAAACACACTTCTCTGCTCATTCTTGAAGCTCCAAAGCTTTCTTCTAACATTTCTAAGTTGTGCACAAGTCTCTGTAAGTATGCCAAACCTTTTATGGCTTTGTTTTTGCTTAGTTTAGCCTAAAAGTCAATCCGTCGTAACTAACGATTGACTTTGCGATAAATCACAAATGGTCCAGTGAATTGTCGGATCAAAAGTAGTTATGTGTTGGTATTTATGTGGGTAATAAACCCCTAAAAGGGGTTCCCCTGATCACCACTCTAACTAGTTCAAATGTCGAGTCAAACGAATGCTTAAAAAGTCAACAGGAAGTCATTTTGCGACTTCTTGCATAATCTGTAATGTAGATGATGTGAAACCTGTTTGAACACTTATAAAACATGATATTAAGTATATAAACTTGTCTAAACTTGTTTGATTCGACCATTTGCTATATTGACCCGGTTCGGAGCCGAAAGTCGCAAAAGTTTGACTTTTGCTTTGACTTCAGCTCTGACCCGTTTTAGTGAGGTATAGATATGCCTTAGGACTCTCTTAGGACCAGGTTACATGATGGTATAACCCTCTGTGACCGGTTCGTTGTTTGTCCGAGTCTTTTACGCATTTCCGTTAATCGCTTAAAAGTTGACCGTAACACCCTTTTTAAAATAAAACGAGTATTTTGGACACGTGAACGGACCATCACCTTGATTACTAAATTCTAAGCATGTCCTTAAAGTTTCACGCCAATCCGAGGTCTAGAATGGGAGTTATGCTAAAAAGCGCAATTTAAGTAAACTTTTGTAATAAACGGCGCAGTTAGCATAACGCCTATCTAAACCAAGATTTCGACACCAAAACTTTTACCCACTGCTATAAAATAATATTTTGGGATTTTTAAAGATTTTTAATTATTTTTATCTTGCTCATAACCTGCGGTTATGGCTACGGTTCGGTAAATACCGAATACGCCCTTTTTGGCCATAAAATGAGTTCTACAAGGTCTGTTGACCCGATTCCAATTGCTACTGATTTTAAATAATAAATAAAGCATTTTAGACTTTATAAACTATTCGGGAAACTCAGATTTCCTGTAGAACTCGGAAAGCTCTTTAAAAAGTCTTTAAAATGACCGAAAAACCCCTACGGGGCGATATATTAACTTAAACTCGTTACGGGCATCACGGAAGGTATCCTACTGATACCACAACCTCTTTAAGGCATATTAACTCAGGAAACAAGCGTAGGACTCTCACGGTTACCCGTTACATAAATTAGCCGATACGGGTCAAACCATATTATTTTGACCCCAAAATTCAGAGTGTGAACCTTAAACCTATATAAAACAAGTCTCTGAACTTGTTGGGTCAGAATCACACTCCATTCCCGGTTTTCGCCTTTTCGCGCGATTAAACCGCATCTATCTTTTGAAACCAACCGGTCTAGGCTACGGCTAATATAAAGACCCGTTAGGATTCTAATAGGTTATTTAAAACCTTCGTTCCAGAATAGGAGCCCCAGTAAAAGATATCTGTGATTTATTCAAATAAGGACAATACTTGCAAAGGTAAATGCTTTTAACTTATCTTCCGTTATACGGGCTTGGGATACGGTATAATATTTACCGCTTGATTGAGCATCAAATCTTCCATCGCTTAGGTGGTTAATTGGATAATTTGATCGGCTCATTTAAACAGTCTTGTTACTTAAAAGCCTTTGGGGGGTTAATGACCATGTCCCGGATATCCTTGGCATCATTCGAAGAAATGGCCACGACCTCGTGTAGGCGTACACCCGGCATTATGTCTATATTATTAAAAGACGTAGCCGTTGGTTTACCCACCACGGTTTTACGCAATGTGGTGTGTCTATTGATCTTTAACCCGGACAGGATCCGGGCTACTGAACGCAAAGAAGGAACATGTAATTCGTTCACAAGATTATAATTTTAAATAATTTTCCCAAGTTATAAAAGAGTTTGTGCCTTGTGCATTCAAATCAATTTTAATAAACATTTTTCAAAATGTGTCGGTTGAATGTATTTACCAGTGTAAACTGACGTATTTTCCCAAAAGATTAAGTGCAGGTACTACACGTAATTGGCTGGTAATAGCTCCCTAGCATCGTGAAAAGTCTCGCAAGCTTGATGCTGTATCTGTTGAACAATACTTTATTATGATTTTGATCCCCTGTGGATACATTTTACTTTTGTAATACACTCGATATTACAACCAAAGGTTGAATTATATTTATCTTTATGCTTCCGCTGTGCATTCATATAATTGTGTGGTTTGACTATATTGTTGCCAACTACGTCACGGTAATCCCCAACCGGGCCCACCGGTGATACACGTGGAAAACGGGGTGTGACAGGTTGGTATCAGAGCCAACATTGAGTGAATTAAACACTATCCTAATGTGTTTAATCTCAGTGACACAATTGCACATACTTGAGTCTAGACAAGAACTTAGGACAAGTTCGAATGGTTATTCCATTTTCATCTTTATTTCCATTATGATTTTTAATAAGTTTTGAAGCAGGAAACATGCCACCTGTAATTTTCCGAGGAAGAGGAAGGGGAAGAAGAGGCAGAGGAGAGATCGTTACTCACAACGACCACGAAGCTGGACCGTCAAATACAAGAGCTCCTTCGATGACAAGGAGTGAAGAACCACAAAGACGGAGAAACCTCTTCGAACCAGCGAGGCATTCGACCTCTCACAGCTCGACGCCATCGTACCGTCACTCTTTCGGACCAGATTCCGAAAATGATCCCAACAACCCCCAGCCATCCTATCTACCTCTACAACGCTCGGTGTCACACCGTGCTTTTGGCGATCCCACTCCATATTTCAGAGGTCAGTTTAATCCAGCTGACTACATTCAGGAACCTGCAGGATTTGTTCCGCTAGGACCACAAGATCACTTCTCGGAAGACCACATGGACGAGGATACGGATCCAACAGAACCTGCTCGTGGTACGCCCACGCATCCAATAGAGATCTCTGACGGATCTTCATTTCATGGGACACCTTATCAGGGCCCAGATAGCTTCATGGCATTGTTCAACCAACATGAGTGGTATTATACGCCATCTCAGCAGGCATCGCAGCAACAGCAGCAGCATCCGCGAGATCCCTCCGAGGATCCACATTTTGAGGCAGTTACGCCACCGCCTCCGCCACCGGCTCAACCAGTAATGCCAGATCCGCCAAGGCGTAGAAGATCAGGCGCACGGATGTCTACCCGAGGAGGGGAATTTAATTTCAGCACCCCTCGCCACTCGAGTGCAAGTCACTATCCGTCAGTACCTGAAGAAGGGCCTTCAAGCCCAGCACAAGAGGCGAACTCTGCACCAGTTGCACCATCTTCGCCACCATTTGGGCATGACCACCCACTACCGGCCTACGCAACGGCATATAACCCGTTCGAGCCGTCGTCGCAAGCGCATTACAATTACAACTATGAGCGCGACCCATATGTGGTAGCGGCAAGGTATAACGCCCGCTATCCCGACGGAAATCTAGGGATACCGGATTACTCAGCTCATGGGTATCCAGCACCACCTAGACCTCCAGTTCCGCAACCAGCACCTCAACGACGTTTCTCTCCTCCTGAGCAGGAAGAGATACTCCAATGATTGGATCGTGTGGAGAGAGAGTTCGAGGAAGAGAAAAAGAGCCACCGAGGATTCCTCAAGGGCTTGGCAAACCTACTAAAAGGCAAGAAGAAGAAACGTGACCATTAGTCTTTATAGATATACTAATGTAATTTCTATTTTTGAAATAAGTCCCTGCGTGGACATTTATCGTATTTTAGTCCCTACGTGGACTTATCCGTTGTCCCTACAAGGACACCTGTCTTATACTAGTCCCTGTATGGACCTGTCTTTTGTTTAACCTTTATGAAGGTATGTACTTGTTTTAAAGACCCATTTAGGGCAGTGTGTAGTTGTATTTGAAATTATGGAATGTTATGTTATGAATTTTATTTTTAATGTATATGAAATAAATCAAAACCATTCCTTTTCAATTGATCTGCCTAAATAAAGAATCTTAAGAGTGAAACCTAGCCTGGTGTCTTTAAAAGATCCGGCCAAGATGGTAAGACCTAATTAAAAAGATTCAGATTCCCTGTTAACCTCTGTAAGCATGTTAACAATCATGGCAGATGTGATTCGTTAAAATTGCACACATCATTCTTATACAATAATCCTTTAAAGAATTTCAAAGCCCAAGTCAATGATATAATGAATCATGGGTTAAATCATCAATAAAGGTGATCAAATTATTAAACATCCATTAGCGATGTAGCGCCTACGGGCCAACCTTATTAAACATCCATTAGCGATGTAGCGCCTACGAGCCAACCTTATTAAACATCCATTAGAGATGTAATGCCTATGGGCCGTAATAATTGTCTTATAAAGACAAAAGACAGTGGTGGTCTATGACTCCCTGTCAGAAAGAGATAAAAGAACTACGGTTCAAATCTCCATGCCTTGATTCTCTGAAATCACGGCTAATATTATAAAACATCCTCGTGATCAGGCTTTGTGCCGCCAATATTATTGTTATAGCTAAAATAGGATATATTCAAATCCTAAAACTAAGTGAGTAATAAGTTAACCAGATATGGTCTCTGTTACCATGGTTAACGAATTGCCATAAAAGTCAATTCTATAATAAACTCCAAAATAAAATCTTTGTTATCTTCTGTCACAGATACAAGTTACCATGGCAGACCCCAATGGAGAAAACAGCCATACAAATGAAGATGACTATGATAACGCGCAAGTGCATTTAACAGGCGCCCAGTTAAAGGCTCTGATCGACAACGCTGTTCAGGCAGCTTTAGATCGACAATATACCGAGTCTCAAAGCAGAACCGTATCAAAACCACCCTCCAAACCAAAGACACACTCCAAACCACTCTCCAAGCCCAAGAAAGACGACGATAATCACTCGTCCGATGAGAACAGCGTTCGTCGTGAACGAGAGTATACTGATGCGTCCGGTGCCAGGGGCTGCACCTACAAGTACTTCGTGTCTTGTAAACCCCGGGATTTCACAGGGGAAAAGGGTGCCGTCGATTGTATAACCTGGCTGGATGAGATGGACACCATAGTGGACATCAGTGGGTGTGCGGAAAAGGATGTGGTTAAGTTCGTGTCGCAATCGTTTAAGGGCGAGGCCCTAGCTTGGTGGAGAGCGTTGGTTCAAGCAACGGGAAAGTCTGCTCTGTACAAGATGACATGGGAGGAATTTATTTCTCTCATTAAAGAAAATTACTGCCCTCAGCATGAGGTGGAGAAGATAGAGTCCGATTTTGTGTCATTGGTAATGACAAACCTGGACTGCCAGGCCTACTTGACGAGCTTTAATACGATGTCTCGCTTGGTTCCGTATCTTGTAACTCCAGAGCCAAGGAGAATCGCTCGTTTCATCGGGGGTTTAGAACCCGCTATAAAGGCGAGTGTGAAGGCCTCTCGGCCAACGACCTTTAGGTCTGTGACTGACCTCTCCTTGTCCCTCACTTTGGACGCTGTCTGTCTGAGGACGCTAAGGAACAAGGAGGCAGAAAAGAGGAAGCGTGAGGACGACAACTCACGAAGGTCGGGAAAGAAACACCGTGGGAACGGTGATGGCAAGAGAGGGGCGGAAGCGAAGAAAGATGGGCAACAGTCGGGAGAGAAGCCCAAATGCAAAAGCTGCCAGAAGTTTCACTTCGGTAAGTGCAGGCAAGGGTCGAACTCACAGTCCCAGCCAAAGTCGTTTGCCTGTGGACTATGCAAGTCTAGGGACCACAAGACTGTGGACTGCAAGAAAATAAAGGATGCAACGTGCTATGGTTGCAACGAGAAGGGGCATATCAAGAGCAACTGCCCTAAGAATGCCAGAAAGGTGGAAGAAAACAAGAAGACTAATGCGAGAGTCTTCCGTATGGATGCAAGGAAGGCAGTGCAGGACGACAATGTTATCACAGGTACTTTTCTCGTAAATAATATTTTTGCAAGAGTACTTTTCGATTCAGGCGTTGATAAATCCTTTGTAGACCAAAAATTTTGCAAGCTATTGAATATGCCTATCAAAACCCTAGACGTGAAATACGAGGTAGAGCTAGCAGACGGCACAGTAGAAACCGTCTCCACTATTCTAGAGGGATGTGAAATATCCATTAAGAACCACTCTTTTCCTCTATCTCTACTTCCCTTCAAACTGGCGGGTTTTGACGTTATTCTGGGCATGGACTGGTTATCCCATAACCAGGCCCAAATCGTTTGCAACAAAAGACGCATAGTGCTAAGGACTCCGAGTGGTGAATCGCTTACCATTCGAGGGGATACACAGTATGGATTGCCCGAGGATGTAACTATGCTCAAAGCATCTAGATGTTTAAAAAGAGGCTGTGTCATTTACATGGCTCAGGTAATTATTGAAGAACCCAAAACAAAAATAGAGGACATTCCTGTCATTTCTGAATATCCCGAGGTTTTCCCCGAAGAACTACCTGGGTTACCCCCAGATAGACAAGTGGAATTCAAGATCGACATAATTCCTGGAGCAGCTCCCATTGCTAGAGCACCCTACAGGCTAGCTCCGACTGAAATGAAGGAATTAAGGACCCAGTTGGATGAACTATTAGCAAAAGGTTTCATCAGACCTAGCTCATCTCCCTGGGGAGCACCTGTCCTGTTTGTTAAGAAAAAGGACGGATCGATGCATCCCAAGCTTGCGAGACTCGCGAGCTAAATAAAGTCACCATCAAGAATAGATATCCGTTGCCAAGAATCGACGACCTGTTCGATCAACTACAAGGGGCGAGTTACTTCTCAAAGATCGACTTGAGGTCGGGCTACCATCAATTAAAGGTCAGAGATGAGGACGTGCATAAAACAGCATTTAGGACTCGCTATGGTCACTATGAGTTCCTAGTGATGCCTTTTGGGCTCACAAATGCACCGGCTGCGTTCATGGATCTCATGAATCGCGTCTGCAAGCCGTACCTGGACAAATTCGTCATCGTCTTCATCGACGATATCCTTATATATTCGAAGAATCAGGCTGACCACGAGAAACACTTTCGTTGTATTCTCGAATTACTACATCGTGAGAAACTCTATGCCAAATTCTCTAAATGCGAATTCTGGCTACGAGAAGTCCAATTTTTAGGTCACGTTGTAAGCGAGCGTGGTATCCAGGTGGATCCCGCTAAGGTAGAGGCGGTCATGAATTGGCAAGAGCCAAAGACGCCTACCGAAATTCGTAGTTTCCTGGGGTTGGCTGGATACTACAGGAGATTTATTGAAAATTTTTCAAGGATTGTTGCGCCCTTAACTTCCCTAACCAAGAAGAAAGAAAAGTTCATTTGGGGCCCGAAGCAGCAAGAATCTTTCGAAATCCTGAAGCAAAAGCTAAGCAACGCTCCTGTGTTGACGCTACCGGAAGGTACAGATGAATTCGTAGTTTACTGCGATGCATCACACACAGGCATGGGGTGTGTGCTTATGCAGAAAGGCAAGGTTATTGCCTATGCTTCGAGACAATTAAAGGTGCACGAAAAGAATTACACCACCCATGACTTGGAGTTGGGTGCCGTTGTATTTGCACTGAAATTGTGGAGGCATTACCTATATGGTATCAAATTTGTGATCTATTCTGATCACAAAATCCTTCAACATCTGTTTAATCAGAAGGAGTTGAACATGAGACAACGTCGTTGGATGGAAACCTTGAATGATTATAATTGTGAGATCAGGTACTATCCCGGCAAAGCGAATGTAGTCACTGATGCCCTGAGCAGAAAAGAAAAAGTGAAACCTATTCGAACCAATGCCAAGAGCATTGAAGTCAGAAATAACCTGATTGAGAGGATATTAGCTGCACAGCGAGAGGCTGTGTTAGAAGCTAATTATCCTAAGGAGAAGTTAGGAGTAACTGAAGAGCAGTTAACTCTTAGCAGGGATGGAATCTTGAGATTGAATGGACGGATATGGGTTCCGATTTATGGAGGACTACGAGATGTTATCCTCCAGGAAGCCCATAGTTCCAAATATTCTGTCCATCCTGGAGCAGATAAAATGTATCAGGACTTAAAGGCAAACTATTGGTGGATAGGTTTGAAAAAGTCTGTAGCCGCCCATGTAGCAAAGTGCTTGACTTGTACTCAAGTCAAAGCCGAGCACCAAAAGCCGTCTGGCTTGCTACAACAGCCTGAACTCCCCGAGTGGAAGTGGGAGTGCGTAACTATGGATTTCATTACCAAGTTACCCAGAACAAGGAAAGGAAACGACACAATATGGGTCATAGTCGATAGGCTGACTAAATCAGCTCATTTCTTACCCATCAAGGAGACGTATAGCTCCGATATGTTAGCTCAACTCTATGTTGATAAGATTGTGGCCTTACACGGCATACCTGTGTCTATTATCTCCGACAGGGATACTAGGTACACGTCTCATTTCTGGAAGAGTTTCCAGCAATCTTTGGGCACGCGTTTGAACTTCAGTACGGCTTACCATCCACAGACGGACGGTCAGAGTGAGCGTACCATTCAAACGTTAGAGGACATGCTACGCGCATGTGCAATAGATTTGGGTGGTAATTGGGATAAGAACCTACCCCTAATCGAATTCTCCTACAACAATAGCTACCATCCAGCATAAAGGCTGCGCCTTTCGAGGCATTATACGGTAGGAAGTGTAGATCGCCTGTTTGTTGGGCGGAAGTGGGAGAGGTCCAATTATAGGACCAGAGATAGTTTTCGAAACAACGGACAAGATTGTCCAGATTCGAGAGCGTCTCAAAGCTGCCCGAGATAGGCAGAAAAGCTACGTTGATCCGAAGCGTAAGGATTTTCACTTCGAAGTATGTGAAAAGGTGTTGCTTAAAGTATCACCCTGGAAGAGGGTGATGCGTTTCGGCGAGAAGGGCAAACTGAGTCCGAGATACATAGGACCTTTTGAGGTCATTGAACGTGTCGGGTCAGTTGCCTATAAGTTGAACTTGCCAGAAGAGCTCAATGGAATTCACACTGTGTTCCACATCTGCAATCTAAAGAAGTGCTTCGCCGATGAATCATTGGTGATCCCACACACATATGTGCATATAGATGAGAGCTTGAAGTTTGTAGAGAAGCCTTTGTCGATTGAAGACCGACAGGTGAAAAAGCTTCGAAGAAAGCACGTACCGATTGTAAAGGTCAAATGGGATGCCCGTAGAGGTCCCGAATACACGTGGGAAGTTGAAGCCACGATGAAAGAAAAATACCCTTATTTATTTGAGTAAATCTCGGGTCAAGATTTATTTTAAGGGGGTGAGGATGTAACACCTCGAAATTTTGTGTCCAATAATGTGTTAACACGTGTCATTAGTTTACACGTGGCATTTAGATTAAATAAAGGACTAAAGTTGACAAACCATGAAAGTATGTAAATTCGAGGGTTATAAATGTCAAACAAGGGTAAATATACTGTATAGTAACCCTAAATGATGCTCGTACCTTCAAACGAATAAATCATGGATCGTACGGAAGCGAAACGCGGAAGAAAGTGAGAGATTACAAGATACAAGGGTTAACTGTGTCAACATGTTTAATTATACCTCTGAGTGACCCTCTGACGAACCCGAGGCTTTGTAACAGTAAAATACGCTCACTAGAATGCACTATATAAATTTCGTGAAGTTCCGTTTTAAAACGAGAAAGTTATGATCAAATTCGTATGAGAAGGGTTAAAAGCGTCAACAATATAAATTAAGGTTTTTCGGATGATAAGTAGACTATCCGGGGGCTTAACAATGCGGGTAAATAACGCGAGGTCCTTAATTGTAATTAACCGAGGGCCAAATCGCAAAGTTACTGTCACGGCCCCTGACCCGGTTTGACCCGTTTCCGGAGCCGCGGGACAGAAATCCCGTGATATTTATTTAATTTAGTTTAGCAGCGGAAATTTTAACATCAGGATCGTTGTAAAGCTAAAAACTTTTCCCGATTATTTTATTTCACAACTCGGGATAAACCCCGATAGTTTAAAATACATAAGTTTTAGTGATAAATCCTTATTTCAAAACATATTTCTTTATTTTATACTGAGCCACTATTTTAAGCTTGAAATGCTCCTTAGCACTTTTCCTGATTTACAGCAGATCTCCTGAAACATGTTTGAAAAAGGTTTTGTCAGCGGGAAATACTGAGTGAATCATTCTATTTACTGAAAACGACACATTTGTTATAATTTACAGTATTAAGAGTTTTTACATATGTTTATTATCAACCAACTTTCAAGAATAGGTATTTGTCACAGACCAGCTCTGTGACTGTGGTCATATCACCATTGGCTGTCCCAATGAGTGACGTATGTCACATTTAGGCTCGCCCACCTAATGTGAAGGAAACAATAATAATAATACTGTGCACAATACCCCACATACCGGCTGTAATTTGGTGATTACATAAACTTAATCACTGTAATTATAACTCTAAAAAATGATTTGGAGTATTGTAAAACAGTTGATAAAAAGAGAATGACTCACATTGCAGATTTAGTATGGATAGAATATGATTTAGTCCTGTTAACCTAATTTCAACAATAATGCACACAAAACAGGGTTAGTGATCAATACAGCAGTTACGATAACTCACGAGATCAAATTCTCACAAGGAACGACAAAGTGCGATACTTAAACTCATTTATCGAATTAACGACAAACGACAAAGTATCACCCTAATGTGGGCAGCACTTAAACATTCTTTGGATATATTGATCTCGGAAAATGAATCGTAATAGCGATCGAGTAATTACCCTGTTCCGCGGCAGCGATTCGAGTGTGTGTGTGTGTTTAAGAGTAGTATAACAGTGATATCTCGACGCCTATAGCAGCTTTTTACGTCGTTTTAATTCCCCTGTGCAAGTCCCAAGGTCGGCTATTTATAGTCAAAATTTAGCCTTGCTTACGGACCGTAAGCCTGATCCCTTACGATCCGTAAGGGATACCTATAGGTCCTAGACTTGCCATGCACGGGAGTAGCTTGAATGAATCAATAAAATTAACCAATCAGCTTTAAGCAACGAAATTTTTAGATAATTATCAACTATGGTTTGCCCCCCCTCTTAGTTTTAGGGGCCCTGATCCTGATTCCGATTGTTCCGGAAATTTTAGGGTTAGTGCGTAATCACTTGGGTTTCTCAATTAAGGTTTCCTTATTGACTAATTATCATTCTAATTATTAATTTTAATGAGAGTTGTTACAGTTACCCCTTCAAACCCGAAAGGTCAGGTTATTAATTACCTAGATTTCCTTAATCATTACAAAAAGATTTAAAAAGATTGCTTCTTAACCCCTTACGGACCGTAAAGGTCATGCCTTATGGACCGTAAGGGAGCGCATGATTGCTTTTGATCCGCCTCTGGCTTACGGACCGCAAGGCCGAAGCCATACGGTCCGTAAGCGATGCCCAGCGACAGAAATGTTGGCTGTTGGCTGTTTTAAGCGGCAAGACAATTAAAGATGGGTTTTCCAGAGGCATGGGCGCCCCCTACTCGACCCATAGCACCTTAGGACACCTGCCCATCATCCATACACACTTGTAGACCAATGTGTGGTGATCTTGAAGCCTTTCATGCACTATAAATAGACACTCATTGTTCACAACTTAAACACACCTCAAACACACTTCTCTGCTCATTCTTGAAGCTCCAAAGCTTTCTTCTAACATTTCTAAGTTGTGCACAAGTCTCTGTAAGTATGCCAAACCTTTTATGGCTTTGTTTTTGCTTAGTTTAGCCTAAAAGTCAATCCGTCGTAACTAACGATTGACTTTGCGATAAATCACAAATGGTCCAGTGAATTGTCGGATCAAAAGTAGTTATGTGTTGGTATTTATGTGGGTAATAAACCCCTAAAAGGGGTTCCCCTGATCACCACTCTAACTAGTTCAAATGTCGAGTCAAACGAATGCTTAAAAAGTCAACAGGAAGTCATTTTGCGACTTCTTGCATAATCTGTAATGTAGATGATGTGAAACCTGTTTGAACACTTATAAAACATGATATTAAGTATATAAACTTGTCTAAACTTGTTTGATTCGACCATTTGCTATATTGACCCGGTTCGGAGCCGAAAGTCGCAAAAGTTTGACTTTTGCTTTGACTTCAGCTCTGACCCGTTTTAGTGAGGTATAGATATGCCTTAGGACTCTCTTAGGACCAGGTTACATGATGGTATAACCCTCTGTGACCGGTTCATTGTTTGTCCGAGTCTTTTACGCATTTCCGTTAATCGCTTAAAAGTTGACCGTAACGCCCTTTTTAAAATAAAACGAGTATTTTGGACACGTGAACGGACCATCACCTTGCTTACTAAATTCTAAGCATGTCCTTAAAGTTTCACGCCAATCCGAGGTCTAGAATGGGAGTTATGCTAAAAAGCGCAATTTAAGTAAACTTTTGTAATAAACGTCGCAGTTAGCATAACGCCTATCTAAACCAAGATTTCGTCACCAAAACTTTTACCCACTGCTATAAAATAATATTTTGGGATTTTTAAAGATTTTTAATTATTTTTACCTTGCTCATAACCTGCGGTTATGGCTACGGTTTGGTAAATACCGAATACGCCCTTTTTGGCCATAAAATGAGTTCTACAAGGTCTGTTGACCCGATTCCAATTGCTACTGATTTTAAATAATAAATAAAGCATTTTAGACTTTATAAACTATTCGGGAAACTCAGATTTCCTGTAGAACTCGAAAAGCTCTTTAAAAAGTCTTTAAAATGACCGAAAAACCCCTACGGGGCGATATATTAACTTAAACTCGTTACGGGCATCACGGAAGGTATCCTACTGATACCACAACCTCTTTAAGGCATATTAACCCAGGAAACAAGCGTAGGACTCTCACGGTTACCCGTTACATAAATTAGCCGATACGGGTCAAACCATATTATTTTGACCCCAAAATTCAGAGTGTGAACCTTAAACCTATATAAAACAAGTCTCTGAACTTGTTGGGTCAGAATCACACTCCATTCCCGGTTTTCGCCTTTTTGCGCGATTAAACCGCATCTATCTTTTGAAACCAACCGGTCTAGGCTACGGCTAATATAAAGACCCGTTAGGATTCTAATAGGTTATTTAAAACCTTCGTTCCAGAATAGGAGCCCCAGTAAAAGATATCTGTGATTTATTCAAATAAGGACAATACTTGCAAAGGTAAATGCTTTTAACTTATCTTCCGTTATACGGGCTTGGGATACGGTATAATATTTACCGCTTGATTGAGCATCAAATCTTCCATCGCTTAGGTGGTTAATTGGATAATTTGATCGGCTCATTTAAACAGTCTTGTTACTTAAAAGCCTTTGGGGGGTTAATGACCATGTCCCGGATATCCTTGGCATCATTCGAAGAAATGGCCACGACCTCGTGTAGGCGTACACCCGGCATTATGTCTATATTATTAAAAGACGTAGCCGTTGGTTTACCCACCACGGTTTTACGCAATGTGGTGTGTCTATTGATCTTTAACCCGGACAGGATCCGGGCTACTGAACGCAAAGAAGGAACATGTAATTCGTTCACAAGATTATAATTTTAAATAATTTTCCCAAGTTATAAAAGAGTTTGTGCCTTGTGCATTCAAATCAATTTTAATAAACATTTTTCAAAATGTGTCGGTTGAATGTATTTACCAGTGTAAACTGACGTATTTTCCCAAAAGATTAAGTGCAGGTACTACACGTAATTGGCTGGTAATAGCTCCCTAGCATCGTGAAAAGTCTCGCAAGCTTGATGCTGTATCTGTTGAACAATACTTTATTATGATTTTGATCCCCTGTGGATACATTCGACTTTTGTAATACACTCGATATTACAACCAAAGGTTGAATTATATTTATCTTTATACTTCCACTGTGCATTCATATAATTGTGTGGTTTGACTATATTGTTGCCAACTACGTCACGGTAATCCCCACCGGGCCCACCGGTGATACACGTGGAAAACGGGGTGTGACACTTATGTGTTGAATTTATCATTAACTTCGTACGAGCCAAACCGTGACATATGTAGCGCTATAGGATTAACGACCCGCCCTTTATCTCGGTTATGTCATGAGCATATTGCGTTTCCTTGGTTTGATATGTTAGACACATACCATATTTAAAGGCTTATCTTGAATCACATGCTTGCTATGAGGAATTGTTCAAAACTTATCTTTTGCTATGTACGTACCAAACTTGTATACTCGCCTTTGCTTTTGCATTGAACTTTATTTTAACATGTTACAGGTGGATGTTGACGATGCATGGAATCTAGTAGGATGCTTAGATACCCACTTAGAAAGAATTGTATTTGTATTGTATCATTTTATTATTCATGTTGTTGTACTTTGTTTCAAAACCTTGTACTTGATTCTTTAGAAATGAAATGAAATGAATATTTAAATACTTGTCACAATTATTAGCGTTATGATGTCTTGAGCAATCTTCACACTTCGTCTCATCCCGATGTTTCTGCCATTGGTTGGGGTGTGACATTTTTAGACAAAACATTAGAGTCATACATAACATTGTCTACTTAATTAAGTCATACATAACAGTGCCACAAACACAAAAGATCACATATAACTTCAGCCTTGATTAGTCTTTCTCTTTCCCTTTTGACTTGACTTGTTGGTTCCCTTTTGAGTAGATTTCTGAGTTGCCTCTTGAGTGGACTGCTGGGTTGCCTCTTAAGTGGACTGCTGGGTTGCCTCTTGAGTGGACTGTTTTGTTGCCTTTTTAGTTGACTTCTTCTGTCTCTTTGGAGCAGAACCACCTGAGACACAAACTTTAAGCCATGTAATTAACAAAAGAATAAATTTAAACTTAATAACATTTACCTTCAGTTGTTTTCCCCTTCTCAGTGCACTTTCTTTTGTTGTGACCTCTAGCCCCACAGTTACTACATTTCATTATAACCCCATGCTTTGTGAGTTTCCCAGGCCTTTTTGGATCTTCATGAGGATCCCTCTTCCTATTCTTCTTGGGCCTACCAGGAGCAGATTTGATTGGTGGTGGATCCATTGGCTGATTGATCTTGGTCCAATACCTTTCACTAGGCAATGGAGGTATTGAGAACTCATAAGCCTTCATGTATGTATCTTTGTGATAACACACATCAACATAGTCTTCAGCATTCTTATGTAAAAAACCAGCAATAGCACATACATGTTTACAAGGATATCCCCTTAAATACCATTTTCTACATGTGCAGCTTCTCTTTTCTAGATCCACAGAGACATCATCAAAATCCCTTACTTGAAAAACTTGATATGATGAGGGATACATCTCACATCTATAAGAAGCAGGTTTTGAAAATTCAAGTTTTTCCTGGATTTTAGGGCATATGATAACATCTCTGGCAGCCATTTCTGTCCTTTTTGTCACTAACCTACTCATGACCTGAATCCTTATATCCTCTAACATATGAATTATGTGTTTTGACCTTGTATTAATGATAAAACCATTAAAGGTTTCTGCCATGTTGTTTACTATTACATCACACTTGGTGTGGGTGTTCAAATAGCACCTGTTAAACCAGTTGGGATTCTGCTTCAGTAAGGCCTCTAAAGCATCAGGATTGATTGATTTCATGTCTTCGATTGCTTGTAGAAGATTACTTATGGTCTCTTATAAAGGAAATTCCAACATATGATCTTTTAGAAGATTTAATGTGCACCAATTTAGGGAACAAGCTCAAATAAAATATTCAAAAGTATGTGGGACCCTTTGGGGCCGTTTACAACATGAGGGAGGGGGTAAAAATGTAAATTTTGAAAGATGGAGGTTTAAAGTGCAAACTAGAAGGTTTAAGTTAGTATAAGTGTGTTTAGGTGTTTTTATGATTTTTAAGGTGTTCTAGCATCAATACTAGTTTAATATCATAAAAACATTACTTCTAGTCAAATTTTGATGTCCCAGTCGGTTGTTCGGTTCGTTACAGTTCGTTAAAGTGCTGAATTGCGCAGTTTCACTAGGTAAAAAGCACTTTTTATGGCAGTTTTAATTCCTGACACTTTGTAAATTATTTTGGACAATAAAACATAAATTCTACCTGATATTAATGTGTTTAAAAGCTGATTATAGCTGATTTATAGCTGAATTATGCAGATTTCTGCATTTAAAGTGCGTTTCAGGTGCTTTTTAGTGCATATCTTAGCTTTCGGAGTGTCTATATGTTAACCCTTGTATGTACTCTTGAGTTTTAACATTTTCTTGTTGTTGTACCTACACCTAGGCCCTAATTTTATTGCCTGACTGCTTCCTGCAAAGTTGTTGACATATTGTGTCTTACCGGTGAGTCTACTAGTATTTCTGACGCAACGCTCTTGTTAATGCATAAAGCAATGTTTTGTAGTATAATACATGCATGAATTCACTTGTATAGTATGCTATCAGATAATGTTGACATTAAAGCACATAATTACAGTCATTAAATAATAATTAAAGTGTACGGAAATTACTGGTTTGGTGCCAGTTGTCACAGGATGAGCTCGGTACCGACCGGTACCGGAACCGAAAGTACTGGTATCGAAAATCCTCAAAAGTCTGTACCGGTACCGAATATACCCGGTACGGTACGATTAGGTACAGGTATTTGAAGGTAAAAACCGGTACCGAAAATGTCAAAAGTCGGTACCGAATCAGTACCAAAAAAATACCCAGTTCGATAAATTCGATACATGTACCGGATCCATTTTGCTCATCCCTAGTTATAAGTAGGGGGAAAAGAAAGAAACATGTGACTGACTACTGAGAGAGGGATGATGCATCATCTTCCGAAGGCGTTTTGGAGGTCAGAGAATGAATCAACGCCGGTGACTGATCTGGTCACCTCACTCGATGATCAAAGACTCTACAGAGAGGTCACCCTCGCCCTACGAACCGGACTCCGTGACGCCCGCTCCGATTTCTCCTTCCTTCGTCTACGCGGCCTTCGCAGCATCCTCAAATTCCTCCGGTCCGTCGCCGCATCTGATTCAACCATCAACCTCTTCTCTCACACCCAATCCATTCCCGATCTCCAAGTTGTACCCGTTCTCTTCCAACACTCTTTACACGACTTCCAAGACCAGATTATCACCAATCTGGATCACATTTTCAGCGTTCAACCCTTGAAGATTACCAGCCCTTCTACCGATGCTGAAGTTTCACTTGCACTTAGGGTTTTGGAAGGATCTTGTTTACTCCACAGGGAGAGCATGCTTCTCGCCCATCACTTCAAGGCAGTTCAGGTTCATTTTTTAATAACTTATTATTTGTGACATCAGAGTAGTAATTAGATATTTAGATTTGATTTAATTTAATTTGTGCTGCTGCAGGTTTTGATGAACATATTAGCAACACGAGGAGTCCTTGAGCAAGGCGCATGCTTAGATGCTCTTATCGCAATAATGATGGACTCATCCATTAATCAGTTGGTATCTTTCTTTCTTTCTTTCTTTCTTTCTTTGTAAACTAATAACAAACAATACACTTCAGGCAGGGGATTTCACAACAGCTACTCACTCACTCACTCTTTGTGGTTGGTTGGTTATACCAGGATTTTGAGGCATGTAATGGTATTGAAGAAGTTGCATTGCTTATACGCGACAAACAAGTAGATGAAAATTTGAGGTATGCTTCTTTACATTCAAACTAAAATCATAGCAACAATAACACAAAACAAAACTCAAGCATCCTACATCTAACCCAAACTCTTGTCAGTGATTTCTTCCTGTAATTCAAAGAGGAGTTGTGACTCCCAATCTCCACTGTTCTACCCCCATTGCTTTTATCAATATATCCGCAACTTGTTCCTGTCTTTAGCATGCCTTCTTCAACTCCACCTGTTTATCCTCAATCCAGCTCCTGATAAAATGGGATTTTATATCAGTATGCCTGCTACTACAGTGACACACCTGGTTGCTAGTCAGAAATATGCAGATTTGCTTCTCCTTGTTCCTGCAGTAATCCTTTCCCAGCCACATTAACTGGCATACAGCTGCGTTTCTGCTTCGGTGGTTGAGAAGGCCACTACTGCTTGCTTCTTAGAGCTCCACGACATTGCACCTTTTCCAATGGGGAAAACACTTTTATCTTCAAATGAACTTGCCCACTCACTATCGGTATACCCTTTGAGATTAGAACACTTACTATGTCATAACCCCAAATTAGTAGTGCCTGCAACACTCTTATTCCCGCCCCAAGATGGTATATATATAGCTTCCACATGAACTCACATATCACACTTACTACAAATGCAATATCTGGACAGGTATGTGTGAGATAGATTAATACTAGACTCCTAGATTTATATCTTCAGCCAAGTGTGCTTCTCATTGAAATTTTTCATTGATGTTCATTGGTGTGGGGGTCACTTTACATGACATCATACCAAACTTAGCTAGAAGATCTTTTGCGTATTTTTCCTGAGATACATGTGCTTTTTGAACCACCTCTATATCAGACATTTCAAACTCGGTGATCGTTTTTTTAGTTCACTTAGAAGAGTTCGTATAGATTATATCATCCATAGAGAGACATATGATGATAGAATCCGTATTATTCTTCTTAACATACAATTATTCAAAGCAGGTTAATTTTTACTTCTTTCATAACCATGAAGAGCCAAATAGTTATCAATTCTACATACTATACCATACTGGGGCTTGTTCTAAACCATACAATCTTTGTGCAGTTTGTGTACCTTGTCTTCTTTGACCTGGGTGGTTGTACATCATAAACTTATTCTTGAAGGGATCCAATTTCACATCAAATTAATACACCGTCTACCCTTTTTGAGCTGCAAGTGAAACAACCAATCAATTTTTTTTTTTTTTGAATCTGGCTCGCAGTTAAAATTGCAAGTTGATGGGCAAATTCATACTACTAACACATCATCCGAGGGTAACAACGAAGATTAGTTAAGAGGGTTCAAGTGAACCACCTGATTCATTTAGCCCTGGATGTATTTGAACCACTTGAGCCCTCTTAACTCTTCTTCGTTTTTAGTACTGAGACTTGCTTTTTGTTATTCCCTTCTCCTTCAATAAGGGCACATCCTGGACTTGTATTAATATTCACTCCATGCTGTTTGTTTAGTGAACTTCACATCTCTACTTGTTACTATACACCTTTTAACAGGATCATACAAACAATATGCTTTGGAATTAGTAGAATAGGCAATATAAATGCATCTGCTAGACTTAAGAGTCTAGCTTCTTTTTTAAGTGTATGTATAAGCTAGACATCCAAACACCCTAAGATGACTTATGGAGGATACCATGCTTCATCCGGTATGCCTTCTTGGACTGCCTTTGTAGGTGAAAGATTCAGCAAGTATACAACTGTGGCAATTGCCTCACCCCAAAAATGATCAAGATGTTTTTTTAACTTGTTTCTTATCATTTTGACAACCGTACGATTCTTCCTTTCTGGTTTCTGCTACTCCATTATGTTCCACAGTATACGAATGATCCAAAAAGAACTCATTGAGTGCCTTTGAACAAAATTCGCTTCCACGATGGGTTCTCAGCGTGGCAGTCTGTTTTCCAGATTCTTTTACCACCTTCACTTTAAACCTTTTGAAGGTTCAAAGCTCTTAGATTTTTTTAAATACACTCGACTCATATGTGTAGTATCATTGGTAAGCAAGAAAAAGAAGTTACCTCTGAATGATTAGTTTGCAATAGGTTCACACGCTAACCGAAGCACACAAGAAGATCGCTATGTGGAGGAAACAAATGTCTTGTCTGCTTTCCAAGTATACACCCTTCAGAATCTGAAATACTCGCTAGGTAGTGACCATAGCGACTATGCCACAGGTTAGAGCCACCTGGCGTCTCAACAAACAACACTGAATCCAGCCTTTATAAGCTGTCTCACAGAAAGCAAACTGGATCCCAAATCAGGAGCAAACTATAGTATCATGTGGTGACCATCCTCCATATTTACTTTCCTTCCACCTGAATGGCGCTTTCTCATCACCCCCAATTCTCTAAACAAGGAACGTTGCCCCGTCATTTGATTTGCTGTCGATAAACCAAATGTTGGCTATAGAGTCATCACCACCGAAAACCATAAAAAGCCTACATTCGTCTTGTTCCCACTACTGCAGACTGCGGTTCGTACCCTGGTGCTATGGTTACATATATAACACTGTACACCTTTCTTTCCTCGAACGCTTGAAAATCTTCCACCTCTACAACCCCAACCACGTGTCATTATCCTCTTGTACCATCTACTTCTCTTGCCTGGAATGCATGCTCTTTCTCACCATGCTCTACATTCCGGTTTACTTTATATTGCTGTAGCAACATGATTCCATACTGTGAGTAGGCTTCTTAACACTGTTGAGGGAGCGAGTATCACACATGGACTTGACGTCTCCTGTTTCTTAAGCTGCCCTAAACTGGATGTTACTTCCTGTAGAATACTTTCTGAACTGAACAAAACATTAAATTGCACTGCTTCTGTTTGATCAACTGTAATGATCGATCGATAATGGGGCTGACCTGATTTTGATGATGGGCTGCGCAAACAAATCTGATCACTACTGCTGTATGATCAAAACCGGAACAGTAAGTCGATCTCACACGAAAAGACAAATAAAAAACACAAGAATTTAACGTGGTTCGGGCTAAACGAGTCAATTCTATTTCTGAGGTGGTGACCGACAAGGATTACAATTACATAGGGGGTGTATTATAGGCTAAGAAATTAAGTCTAAAACTTGGGGCCAAAGAAAAACTCCTAAAATAAACCTGCTGGTACTTTGGCAAGCTGCCAAAGACGAATAACTTTAGGGTTAGGGCCGGCTGACCCCTCCTCTATTCTTGTAACCGAAAAGTCGAAAACTAATGATTAGTACCCTTGACGCTAACACTTGTAACTGATTTCTTCCTACGGTTAATTCAACATGTCACAACTTGTTTAATTAATTTCAACATAATAGGTTAGGAGCGTTAGTTTTTAGGATTTAGGAGATTGAGATTCTCTATTTTGAGTATTGTAGTTGGTTTAGAAGTAGGATCACGATATTTAGTTTCATCAGAGATTTGGAAGAGAGTTGCTTGCTTCTATGAGATCAGTAGCTAGTATTGAGGGCTTGAAGCCTACTATACTTGTATTTGAGGAAAGGAACTATAGCATTAGCATTCCTTGAGATTGAGGTCCTCCATTGCTTTGCGTTGGATCTAGTGGTTTGTCAAGTTTCTAATTAAGCATCCTTCATTAGCTGATAATTGAATATGAAAGAAGAAAAATAAAGTAGGTGAAAATAATGTGTTATTTATTCATAGCCAACACTCATCTATCTCTATATTTTTTTTTTGAACGGCAAATTTCTTTTATTCCTGTCGTCTGTGGGACTTGAACCCAAGACCTCCCCCTCCCAAGGTGTTTAAAGGCTTTACTTTTGCCAATGGATCACCACCCCATTGGTCTATCTATCTCTATTATTAACTAAAACTGACATATATGAAATTGAATATTGTTGTTGTGCATCAGGATGAAATGTGGAGAGTTCTTGTTACTATTAATTGGGCATGTGAATGGGAGAGAAGGAGCACCCATGGCAGGCATACATGACGACATAAGGCGTCTCCTGGGTGAGAAATCTGCGTCTTTGATATGGGCAGCAAGTCAATTTGGTTCCACTCTCGATCCTGATCAACGACTCATGGCTCTTCACATCCAAGCTCGCAGGGTGCTCGAGTCCCTAGATCTCTATTGATCGACTTTTCACATCCCTTTGTTTAATAAACATTTTATTTAACATCATTTCACTTGTATATTAATTAAGAAGCATGATATTTGTCATTTGTATGTTCCATGTGGGTGTGGTTAATGTCGACTTCCAACGAACCTATCTATGTATATTCCTGCACTTAATATCGACTCCATTCATTCAACCTATTTTTTTATATGTTACAATATTACTACACCTTGACGTGTCCGCTCGTATTCTTATCTTGTTTTGCCATCCTAATTCCTAAAAGTATACTAGAAGGCCCGGATGATGCAAGCTGCAATCATATGAAACTTCCGTTAGGCATGATATTACGTAACTTCTCTGGTTCAGATTGGTCTTCCATGTAGCATAATGTGTATTTTTTTTTTTTTTACTTTCGTCGGGTCACAAGCAAGCTCCAGTCATATGAACCTCTTGTTACAGGGCCGGAAGCTGTCACCAACCATAGGCATGATAATGTGTGTGCGTATAGTTTAGGGAGAGCTGAACGGGAGAGGGGAATAACACCAACCACTTTCTTTGGAGTTGTTCACACCTCTAATCTCTTATTTTTGTAGCCTTTATATGCATTTTACCTTAATGGGCCAACTATTTTGAGTATACAGAAAATAGGTCGACTAAGTGGGCCTAAAAAATTTACCCATGACATCTTGGTTTAGTGTAGAGGTGGCAATCTTGACCCAAAGCCTTTTAAGTGGGTCACTTTGGGTTGCTTTT
Source organism: Helianthus annuus (assembly GCF_002127325.2). Taxonomy (NCBI): domain Eukaryota; kingdom Viridiplantae; phylum Streptophyta; class Magnoliopsida; order Asterales; family Asteraceae; genus Helianthus; species Helianthus annuus. The sequence continues at coordinate 149,393,851 of NC_035439.2, forward strand.
AAAATTATATGGGTTGGTTTGGGTAAGATATTTTAACTAAATGGGTCACAATGGGTCACTTAAAATTCCATCTTGTTATTTTCGGGTCAAAGCGGGTCGACAACATTAAAGAAATGGGTCGATGTGGGTTAGTGTCTTAAAGAAATGGGGCATGTTTCGGATCGGAATGGGTTTCGAGCCGGCACCAAGTATCCGCACGAGACGGGTTACAGCACGAAACGGGTTTTGGATCGGAACAGGTTCAGTTCAAACTGAGTTTCCGGGCGAGACGGGTTTCGGCACGACACAGTTTTTGGATCGGAACGGGGTCGGGTTTCGAGCCGACACGAGTTTCAGCACGAGACGGGTTTCGGATCGCAACGGGTTATGGGCCGACACGAGTTTCCGCACGACGCGAACCGTTTCGACGCGTACCGTTTCGACGTGTACCGTTTCGACGCGAACCGTTTCGACGCGTACCGTTTCGACGCGAACCGTTTCGACGCGTACCGTTTCGACGCGTACCGTTTCGACGCGAACTGTTTCGACGCGAACCGTTTCGACGCGAACCGTTTCGACGCGAACCGTTTCGACCCGTACCGGATCGAATCGAACGGTTTCGACGCAACCGTTTCGACCCGTACCGTTTCGAATCGAACCGTTTTGACGCGAACCGTTTCGACGCAACCGTTTCGACGCAACCGTTTCGACGCAACCGTTTCGACCCGTACCGTTTCGACCAGTACCGTTTCGAATCTAACCGTTTCGACGCGAACCGTTTCGACGCGTACCGTACCGTTTCGACACGAACTGTTTCGACGCAAACCCACTCTCAACATTTTTTTCTAACTATTTTTCATTCATTTTGGTTTTAGACCAGGCTGTTTATTTATTTTGAAAAAGCTACAGCTATACCACAACCGCTTTGGTTCCAATTTCTTTCAGTACCAATAATCGAATTTTTGAAATTACAAAAACAGTAACCATGAACCATCTAAATATTGTTGGTTCAAATCCAATTTCTTTCAGTACCACTTGTATAAAGAACACCCTTTTGGGTGACTTCCAGAACTTTGACCAAATTTTAGAAATTGCAAACGCAATGGAATTGCAACCCGACCCGAAACCCGTTCTGACCCGAACCCATTCCGACCCGAACCCGTTTTGACCCGAACCCGTTCCGACCCGAACCAAAGCAACCCTTTTTTTAATTGACCCGTTTTGACCCGAACCCGTTTCGACCCAAACCCGTTTTGACCCATGACCCGACCCGACCCAACCCGTTTGCCAGGTCTAGTTTAGTGGTATAGTGTAATGAGATTATGGGTTAAATCCTTGTAAGTACAAGGTAAAAGTGTAATTAAGGTAAAAATTTGCCATGCCCAAAAAAAGGGCCTAAAATGATCAGAAGCAGTCCAAAATTAGGTCATCAAAATTTCAGAAATAGTTACGAACTTACGATGGAAACAAAATAATAGACCACACGGTGTGGGCGTGGTTTTGTGGTGTTTAGGCCTTTTCACGTTGGACACACCACCCTGGGAACGGTGTGGAAGGCAACGTTGTTGTTGGGGTGGCACATTTTCCACCGGCGTGGAGGTAAAGGTGGTGTCGACGTGGCGTTGGGCAATTGGTATGGATTATAGCCGTTGGACCAACAACAACGTTACTTTTCCACGCATTTTACCTTAATGCACATGTAAAATAATAACACCGTTTCATGCTCCTTGTGATCTTAATATTGGTTGATGTCAACAAATCCCATGCTGATTCTTTCACTAACCGGTTATGATATTTTATATTGTATATCTATGTTTATGGGGAATCTTTCCTTGTTTTTTTTACTGCTCCCCACCTACTTTTTCATTTACTTTTATTTTGTCTTTTATACAAAGGCCATCAGAGAGAGAGAGCCCCTTCCCTCAATTCTCGTCTTCGTTACTTCCTAAGTATTTTAAACTTTTGTTTAGTAGTCGAATTGTAATATGACATGACATGATTAATAAATTTAGTTTTCCATTCCAGTTGTTGACTGACTATGGTTAAAGGAAGAGGCAGGAGGAGGCAGGTGTATTTATTTCCATGAACGGCTCGTGATTAATGCTTTTGCAACTCTACATAGTGTTACCAAAATACCCCTGTAAGCAAACAATATAAATACCAAAGGTAACCTCATCTTTCATTTCATTTATAAACAAGTAAGCATTCTCTTCTCTCTCAGATTTCATCTATTTTTTTTTAATCAGTTAATTAATAATATGTCAGTCAGGTGCAGCAGCTGCAGCAGGCATGACGAACAAAACTTTTGTATCTGATCAAGTTTTTAAGCACAACCAAACCCAAGACTGCTGGCTCATCATCCAGGGAAAGGTAAGGAAAACAAACCAAACCATTCATGTGATGTGAACTGATGTGAGTGATTTCAAACCATCAACTGACTGCATGCATGCATGCAACAGGTTTATGATGTAACACCGTTTATGGAGGACCACCCTGGAGGTAGTGAAGTCCTGCTTGCATCAACTGGTTTGTTTGTATTCACACCTTCACCTTCACCTTTTGTAACATTATTATTATTATTATTATTATTATTATTATTATTATTATTATTATTATTATATAACACAACCATACTTCATTTTAATTGCAGGAAAAGACGCAACAGACGATTTTGAGGATATTGGGCATAGTGATGATGCTAAAGCCATGATGGACAAATATTACATTGGGGACCTAGAGAAATCCTACAAAATTGCTCCCATTCATTATGCTCCACCTGCAGCTCCTACTGCGTCTGCTGATGATAAAACTTCAGAATCTATCATTAAGATTCTACAGTTTCTCGCGCCTCTCTTCATCTTCGCTTTGGCTTTTGCCTATGCCAAAAATTAATCTGCTTCATTTTTATTGTTGTCGAATCATGAATAATTAAGGGATTGGTTGCTTTATGTCTGAATTTTGATAAAGAACTATCTGGTTTTACTTTTTCAAGTATTTTCTTACAAACATCCAAGTTGCCATAAAAAATGAATGAAAAAGCCAACTACACACCAAACCCTGGAAAATGAAAATGAAAATGAAAAGATGACATCACATATTTTCATACAACAGAACTGAACTCATTTTGACATAAAAGATGGGCAAACTAGAGTTGCATTTCTCAAAGTTAACTCACAAGCCGTTCATGGGCATAATGGACATCGTTTTCGTTTTTATATCCGATTTGGTTTGTAACAGGTATAGATATAAACTAGAATTTGAACGAACCGACCCATTATCTAATTTGTGTAGAAGCATGCAAGAAACAATAATAGTTGATATTCAATTTTGGGTTTGTTGATTCATCCTCAATTTTGTTATGTGTTTGAAAGAAACTACAATAATAATCGTCCTCCCCCCACCAAAACGGAAAAAAAAAAAAAAAAAAAAAAAAAGTAAATATGGCTGGCTGATAGAAGGTTCTGATGAGGGTAGGGTAGGTTGGGGGCATCCAAAAGAAAAGAAAAGAAAAGAGAGTTACAATAAGTGAATAGCAGCAGCAGCAGCAGCAGAGGCTATTTATGATGTGGTCTCGTCTCACTCAATCTTGTCATGAACCGAAACCACCAAGTCATGGGCGTCATCTAAGAGCTTCCACACATCCAGTTGTCCTGCCATGTTATTGCATTCCCTTACAATCTCATCCATGCTGCTGTACTTCTCTATTATCTGCTTCCTCCTCTGCAGCACTGACGCTGCTATTGCGTACAGCAACAGATCCTCCGTCGGCGGGGCCCTCTGCCTTATCTTGTTCCATCCCGACTTCCCTATTCCCGCCCTGATTGCCGCCTGATCCGCCCACATCACCTCCCATAGACATATCGTCTGTTCAAAACTTAGCTCTCTCCTGAACAGCACCACCACCATCCTGTACACGAAGAAACAATCCTCCGCCTGCACCTTCTCCAAGTGCTTATACAAATGGGAGTCCTTAGATTTTATGATTTTCGACACTCTGCTCAACTGCCTTCTGATCCCCGTCTCATCAAGCCTAAAGTTGTGTCGTGCCTTTCTCATGAACCCCACAAAACACCAAAACGCTTCATGATCCTCTGTCATCACCGCGATTATCGGAGACAGTAAATCACTCATCCCTTGGCAGTAGCCTATTTCAGGATCGTGTAGTGCATAAGCCTCAAGAATGGCAACCAGCCGTGAAGCATGGAAGATCCTGCATGCTTCCAGATGCTCATAGTCTTTTAATCCCACCGCCTCAGCAGAACGCAGGGCGCGTTCCTCAGAGACATCTGCCTGAGTTTTGGAGTATGGGATCCAATCTCCATTGGCACGAATTGCATCAAGGCGGATGATCCGCTGCCAAGTGGAGAAATCCTCCGTTAATCGAAGCTTTGACTGGACTTCACTTGACTCTTCGTTTTCCTCCTTGATATCTGAGGAGGAGGGGAAAGTTTGGCTTACTTCAGCATCCTGAGAAGAGTCTGAGCCAGTTGAGTCGGAGTCGGAAATGTTTGGATCTATGAATCTTGTTGAACCACCAATATCTTCCAATACTATAGGATTATCCGAACACACGGGAGAGGAATTTATTTCCTCGCTAGAAAGGGACTCCCTGGCGCTCACAACATCCTCTGATTCTGCAGAGTCCATGCCTTGGATGAATGCATCACTATCCCCATTGCTGATGCTTTCACCTGTATTGCACCTCAAAAGTTTCCTGCATTGCCTCCGCAACTTTTCGTAATTCTTTCTGCAACATATATTTAAAAAAAAAGTTCAGTAATACCATGTGCAATGACGGTCAACAACAGAATATCAGATAGGCATACCTTCCTTGGGTTCTTAATTTATCTCTTTCTTCTTTGCAACTATTCAACTCATAACTGTAAAAGAGAGCAAAAAAAGGTTCAAAACACATGGAAATGGCAACAGGCCGTTTCTGTGTAATTTAAAAATATATACTTACACTCCAAGTAAGAAAGGCCAAACCTCCGACCTGATACTTGCATCAACTCCCTAAATGTATGTAAGTAAATAAATAAATAAGGAAAAAAGGACAAGTGAAACTTTAAACTAAGTAGATCACATGAAAGCTGAACACACCCCACTGCGAACTTTTTTAAGAAACTTAACACCATCTCGAAGCTTTCCATCTGGTGTAAAGAAGCTTTTCCACTGCTGAGGAGTGAGTGCGTGTTTTCTTTTCCTACGTGACCATGGTGATTTTAGGCGTCCCCTAAAATCAATCAACAATACCCATATCAAATGAAATATAATTTACAGCAATCACAGCTCACTAATCAAGACTTTGTCCTCTATAAAATGAAAACAGGGGTGCCTTCACAATGCCATGGGTTCATTAGCTGAGAGGAAACTTGTTTAAATGATCATTGATGGTAGTGATTTTTTGCATATCACGATTGCTTTCTATTTCGATTTTTGTGATGGATTTTTCGGATAGCCTTTTGCTTCAAACTTGTTATTTGTCTAGTTACATACACACAGAAGTTGATGAAATATTGATGTATGATGACACAAGACGAATAAGCAAAATTATGAAGAGAAAACAATGCCTCCACTTAGCTGCTTCAGATATTGAGGAACAAATATACTTGTCTAGTGCCACAACCACTTGGAGATAATATGCATAATTTCTGTAACTAATCCACACATGTGTGGTAAACTCTGGGTGGATGACAGGAAAGGTAGGTTCAAGTATAAAACAAACAAGAGATGAGATGAGATGGTCCGGGGTGGCCTAATCTTAGTTCAAGGCAACAATGAACTGTTAATGGTCTACAACTTAAGGCAAACATAAAGCAAGGGAAAGATGAAAGGAGAAAGTGTTCCAGTTCAATAACTGCGACTACAAAACTCAACAAGATGATGAACTTGGGCACTAACTAAAGTGACTACTTACTTGTATTGACATCTAAAGTTACTTGTTTTGGCCTTGCTTTTATTATTATTATTCTGATATTCCGGTATACATATCTTGTTTTTTTTTTTTTTTTGAATTCATGAAAATAAGTTGCAGAAAAAAACATATCTTTTAGCAGAATCCCGATGGAGTTGAGCAGGCATGTTTGTTTGTTATGTGGTGAGGTTGAATAGGCAATAAAGAAAGAGACTGGAATGTAAAGGGAAGGGAAGGGATGGATGAGATTTGAATTGAATTGAAGTGAGGGATTGGGATGAAAGACTCACCGATCGGAGGAGGAAGCAGCAGCTACGAATAGAACAGATCTCAATTGAACCCACGAAGACGAAGAAGAAGAAGACGACGAGTCAGAGGAAGTTTGACTGCGTCTAAGGGCTTTCATCAATCCACAACTTGTACTTGCGGAGAAAAGAGAGAAATTTCTAGGGTTTGAAGATGAGGTATGTTTGTTACCTACCTAGTAGTGGAGTACATAACAGCAGCAGCAGCGACTACAAGGAGGGCGGTGATGGCGAGATTTACTACTCCGGCATTTGAAGATCCGCCGCCACCTAGCTTACTCACGATGATGGTGGCTTCTTCAACCATTAGTGAGCATCCAGGGTAATATCATCCACCATCACCATCAACACAAATTGAACCTTTACTCTCTCTCTCTCCCTCTAGTGGTGTGGTGTGGTAGTGGTGGTGGGTGGGTGGGTGGGTGCTGATACTGCCACCGGGCATGTGATCATTATATTTATTTAACTCATCAACCTTTAATTTCACTAATTACTACTCTTTATTACCGCCAAATCTATTTACTACCAAATACAACATCCTCCTATCCTATTTTCTTCTAAAAAAAATACTACACCAAATATTTATTTAATTTAAATATACATAATTTAACTAGGACCTAAACGACTTTGTTTCTCGACATAACAATGCTTGTCGAAAATTCTCTCTAATTTCTTTCATTATTTCCTGAATTTCCTATCACATCCACTAGCGGTTTCTACAAAAGAGACCACAAGGACATTTCGATAGCGACGTCCAACTAATGACGTTTCGTGAATTCTCCTCTGCTGCCACGAATGATCAACGTGGAGGGGACAAAGGGGATATTCTAAAAGTGACGTGTTTCCCGATACTTTCTCACCATCCCGCTATAAATACCACACTTCTCCTTTAGGTGAATTCATTCCATTCTCCGTACTCTCGTTCTCACTTATACTCATAAAAAAGAGATACTTACTCTCACGTTGAAGGGTGATTATGAAAAGAACCCCCAATCTCTCATTCTCGTGATGAGCCTAACGATATTTTAGTTTTGCATATTTAACCATCATCAAAAGCTCATCATAAGCAGAAGTATTCCAACCTGTCGAACCTAGTTCAAATTATCGCTTTGATATAGGGTTTCTTCATTGGCGTCATATGTGGAACTCGAACTCACGATTCACTAAGGAAAATGATTGTACTAATTATGATTTATGTTTTATGTTTAAGACATGTATCTTTATATTTAGATCACCAAATGGGTTTTGACGCCATTCCAGCTATAGCTGGGTGGTAGAGGCTTTTGCCTCTTGGAGAAAAGACCAGGGTTCAAATCCTGGCATGGGGTGTAATTTAGTATTTATTGTGTATTTTAAAAGTAGGAGTAATGTAACCTTTGCCATTTAAAAAAAATGGGTTTTGACATAGTGGTACCATAGACAATGGGCTCGAACTCTTTAGGGCTTCATAGTATACTTTGTTAAAAGAAATGCTCAATGAATGATATAAAATACATCACTAAATTTCAACAAGTCACAATAACTAAAATGTGCATTAAATTATAGCTATTGAGATCATTCGTTAGATATTTAACGTGTGATCTATATTTCGCAATTTTTATTATTATAAAACCTGGAATTTATAAGAAAAGTCAACCTTTGTTTTAGAATATGGATTAGTAATGACTAAGACCATGTGTAGTGGGGCATTATGGGGGCATTATAGAGCAAAAAAAATGCCCCCTTCACCATTACATAGGGCATTATAGGGGAAAAAAATGCGTTGGCGTTTTAATGAAAACGCCTAATATCAATTGTGGAAGGTTTGAATGGGTTTGACTAGCCAATGAGAAAATACTATGTTTTTTTTTTGTTTAATGATTGGTAGGGGCATTATAGGGCATTATGCCCACTACACCACTTTTGCTATAATGCCCAAGTGTGACTAGGATGCCACATGTCAGATAATGCCCCATGGTGGAGACATTATAAATTGTTACCACTACACATGCTCTAAGGACGTTAGATAATCACATATATATATATATATATATATATGTTAAAAACATAAATGATTTGTGTAGACACACAATCCAAAGGTCACAATGTGTTTGGCATATTTGAGATGCCATTATTCTATTTATTACATTCGATTATATGTCATATGTTTGGGTTAATAATAAATAATTTTGTAAGTGTTATTAATGATAAAGAATCGATTACATTTTGCATGCCATAGCATACGCTTTTGCTTTACCTTTCTTATTCTCACTTTATCTTTCGACCGCAACATCATGCTTGATTTTGTTGACTCACCATTTCCCCCCTTTTCTTTTCTTTTTGTAGGTTATATTTACGATGATCCAATTGCAATGATTTTAAATCAAATAGTGAGTCAAACGATTCATTAGTTATCATTCTTTAAATATATTGTTGTTTAACAAAGAAGAAAGTAAAGTGAGGATGGTTGCATATGAGATGAAATAACAATTAATTATGTCTTTTTTTTATACATCAAATTTCAGAATATATAGAGAGAAAATAACAAAAGTCTTAGGCTATCAGCATCACTTCGTTCTTCCACCAGCCCGTGGCTGAGGTGGACAGGCCCGTCCAAGGGACCCGTTTGTTCGTCGCACCTAGCACGTCCTCATGGATTCAAAATGGTGGGCCCCGGTGATATTTTTTTCCCATTTTTTTAATAACTTGTACACAACATGTTTTAATCGCTTTTACACCATATTTATTTTTAATTTTAAAAACATCATATATTTAGCTTTTATTTTTTATACAGTACTTAAATTCATATAACATATTTTTCTTTACATGTATTTGTTTTATACTAAGTTAATTAAAGGTTTTATACATAACTTCATTTAGTATAAAAAAATAAGTTGATCATAAAAAACAATGTAAAAGGTGTTAATTATGTGAAAATGTTAAGATTTGTAAGAATGTTTGTAAGAATAATGAGAAAATGAGTGTTTATGAAGAATTAGTGAAGATCTAATTTACTATTGAGTATATTTGTAAGTTTTTTATAACTGAGTATGTTTGCAAGTTTTTATAACTCAATGTGGATTAAAATTGTAATATTAAAAAGTAAAAACAATCCCTAATTGACATATGAAGTGGGCAAGGAAGACAGGCCACGCTTTGTCAAACAAATCGATAGGCATGGCTACTTTATTTTTATTTTATTTTTTTTTCCAAAAAAATCATTATAGACCAGACGGTGACGACACAATCATATACCATAATCCACTTTCTAAGAATAGATATTGTAGAAAATTACCTACGGATTTCAATGTTTTGGTTTCAATATAAAAACCGCACAACATTCCAACTTTAAAAGAGAAGGTTATGAAATGTTTTTTCATCCCAAACAAGTTGAACAAAAATTAAAAGTCTTCTAATTCATAATCGACCACATATTGGTGTTTAAGTTTATAAAAGTATCCCAAACAAGTTGAACAAAAATTAAAAGTATTCTAATTCATAATCGACATAAAAGGCTTATTTATTCCGGATTATTTTTTTTAAATAAATAATCACTTTTTTTTTCCAGATTTAATATTGAATCAAAATATATGAATTTACATCGAGATAGAAGGTAAACAGGCAACAAGTTGCGTCGCTACCCCTTTTTGAATAACAAAACTAAGTCTTTTAAAAACTACGTCATAGATCTCGTGGTCATAACATTACTACGCGACCTGAAAAAACAAGACGACAAAAATATACAACCCGAAAAAACATTAAAAAAATAAAATTGACATAATAATAATAATAATAATAATAATAATAATAATAATAATAATAATAATAATAATAATAACAACAACATCTACTTATCATATAAATTAGATTGTTCATTGACATTTAAAAGGTTATTTTATAAAGGGTTATTGGATTTTATCACCCCTAACTATCGGCCTTTGGCCGTTGCCACCCGCAACTAATACTTTGACATCCGGCACCCCTAACTTGACTTTTTGTTTGTGCTGGCACCACCCAGTTAAATCTTTACTAACTGGGTTAGTTTTTTTTGCTGACGTGGCCATTTTTTAATGACGTAGCTTGTTTTCGATCAGGTGTCATGATGAGGTGGCCAATTATATATAATAAATATCCCCAAATTCAATAATAAAAACAAATCATCATCATCTTCAAACCCTTATCAAAGCCCCGTCTTCATCTTCATCACCGGCGATCTGTTCTTCGGCCGTGTCCGGTAAGAGAGTCATGACAGTTACTGAACCGTGTTCATCACCAGAACTAGTCATGACAGTTACTGAATCGTGTTCAAACCCTTATCAAAGCCTCATATTCATCTTCAAATCATCATCATGTTCATCACCGGTAAGAGAGTCCTCGCCTACAAACTCCTCTTTTTCCGGCCAATCTGTTCTTCGGCAAACATCCTACCGGAAACCGTCGATTTCCGGCGAGCAATAGTAAGCTGGGAGGTGAAAAAGGGGAGAAAGCAGGGTTAGTAGGTGTAAATGGTGCGGGTAAAACCACACAATTAAGGATTATATCCGGTGCGGAGGAACCGGATTCGGGGAATGTGATTAAGGTGAAACTGAATATGAGGATATCGTTTTTGAGTCAGGAGTTTGAGGTGTCGGAGAGTAGGACGGTTAGGGAGGAGTTTTTGGATGCGTTTAAGGAGGAGATGGAGGTTGCGAAGCAGTTGGAGAAGGTGCAGACGGCGATTGAAGGTTCGGTGGAGGATTTGGCGTTGATGGGGAGGCTTTTGGATGAGTTTGATTTGCTGCAGAGGCGTGCGCAGGCGGTGAATTTGGATGTTGTGGATGTTAAGATTAGTAAGTTGATGCCGGAACTTGGGTTTTCAGTTGAAGATGCCGGAATTTGAAAGCATCATTTGAGAGACTCCATGAGAGAGATGATGATGATGCCTACTTGTGCCACGAATTCGCCACGTCATCCTGTCCAACTCATCAGCTATGTGCCACGTAGGATCATAAACAAACTCAGTTAGTAAAGATTTAACTGAGTGGTACCAGCACAAACAAAAAGTCAAGTTGGGGGTGCCGGGTGTCAAAGTGTTAGTTGCGGGTGGCAACGGCCAAAGGCCGATAGTTGAGGGTGATAAAATCCAATAACCCTTTTATAAATATATATTATTTCAAAGACATGGTTGTAAAATGTTTGGGGTCTCCAACCACGATTAATATTTCAAACAAAACAATACTTAGGATCGAATAGCTTTAATTATAACATTACAATTACATAGTTTCTTGGGCATGAACCTGACCCCACACTACTTACAGGTTACATCATATACAAAATTAAGAACGAAGGACTAATGGGCCTATAGCTCGTCTTGTCGTAAAACCATGTGAGCTTGGTGAAACCAATTGAGCAGGCAACACATTAGGTACCATTGCCACGCCTAAAAGTATACCAGAAGTAAATCCTAATCAATAACTATTATTTAGTAACTTCTCTTTGTGAGACTATAACTAATTGTACATGCTTCAATAGCAAGATGACTTTATATATGGTTTCCTTGGGCCATAGGTGTGATGTTAACTGAAATTGCACACCAGTTCCTCCTTGTATTAAGGGACATCAAATATTTACCTTTTGAGGAAGATGATAAAACCAAACAATCGGATGAGAACCCATCGGAAGTAAAAAAAACATTAATAACCGATCTAATGCCTTTAACCGACAATTTTGTCATATCTCCAAGTTTCCAGCACTAAAATATTTACTATAATATTAACAAAAATATATGACTTACATTGTAAATTGTTCTTGAATTCGGGTTGAATGTTCAATTGTGATAATCAATTGGTGAAAAGTTATGGTACAAGTAAATTGTGTAAAGTTATCGACATTGTACCGATGGTGAAGACCATAATTTGGTTACGCCTAAGAACAAGTTAAAGTTTGTGTTGGTCAAACTTATTGGATTTCGGGCATTGGACCATAATTTGGTCTATGTTTTTGATATTGGGACAGTTTGGTAAACTTCATTTTCCCTTGTTCCAGACCCGATGAGCGAAGCGAAGCCAAGATGGTTAATATATAGGAATTGAAGAGCACCCAACAACATAACGGTCCAATTTAAAGTATTTTTCGGTCAGAGTTTCGGGTATTTTTGAGTAAACCCGATTTCTACTCATCATTTAATTATTACATTACAATAATATGCATTTTACATAATGTAACAGGAAATTAAACTTTCAATTTCTTAATCACATCATTATTTTTTTTATAAAATTTTGTCAGTTGTATTATTATATTTTTAGCGGTTCAAGTGTAATTATTTTATATTGTTTCTTGATACCATGATGTACCCCTTCAAGGCTTCAATGTATGAAAAAAAAATTAAATAAAAAAAAGGCTAAGGTTGCAAATGGATAAAAAGAAAGAAAATAGAAGTAATTACTTTGTCAAACCAAATTTTGATTATGAAATTCCAGGTGTCAACCAAAATGATAATTTGACTTGGAAGATATTAATAGAAAAAGTATATATGCCGTCTCATTGCGTATGATCGAAGACAAAGAAGAAGATGCAACTTCCTTTGACACCCTTGAACTTTATGCGTTGCCGATTATACCCCCTAGGGTTGTAAGGTGTATATATACCCCTCCCTTGTTGAAAGTTGAAACTCCGCTCCCAATTAATCTCCCATCCATCCTATCTTAAAGAAAGATAGATATAATACATATGCTGCTGCTGCCATGAGCAACATTCCAACTTGTTTGACAGACTCTTGCTTAACCACCTTTTTACTTGCTATTTCCGCTTCGGATCCCTGGCCTTTCTCTATCCTATCGTCCTAGCCCCCACCCCACCCCAGCTGTTCATTTCATTTCATTTATAAGTAAGTAGCTAGTGATCGATCATGGGAATTAGCGGAGGAGGAGGAGGAGATATATTATCAAAAAAAGAGGTGGGCATAGTACCGAAAGGGTGTATGGCTGTATTGGTTGGGCATCAAGGACAAGAGCAAAAGAGGTTCGTTATTCCTGTTATCTATCTCTACCATCCGCTTTTCTTAGACTTGCTCAAGGAGGCTGAGGAAGAATACGGTTTTCATCACCGCGGACCCATCAACATCCCTTGCGACGTCCAACAGTTTTCCAACGTTGAAGGCTTGATCAAGGAAGATGATTTCTTCTACAACCACCAGCATCACCATCATCACCACCACCACCACCATCACCACCACCACCACATCTGGTGCTTCAAGGCTTGATGATATATCCACCTCGCATCGCATGCATCTTGTTAAACATATCTAATATAATTATTATGTATGAATATAATTTGTATTTTGAGACATTAATTAAGTGTGAATATGATATGATATATAATTAATTACCAACTGCATGCCATGATCGATGATACTGATAGATTTAGATGATCAGATAGATATTAATGAGAACACATGAATTGAAATTCAAAAATGGATTGCTTAAGATCAAGGGTAAGAGGTGGACCATACGTCACCACGCACGTACATGATAAGGAATGAATACATAGGAGCCAGCCAGCCAACCCCCTTCCTTAGAATAGATTTTAAATATCTATAAATAAATCATTTTGTACGTATCTACAACCATTCTCCTCTCCTGTCTTATAATTAACCATGTATCATCTAAGCTTAAAATATCTATAAAGAATTTTGTTTCTATGTACAACCAATCCTAGCTTCCAACCATCATATCTCTCACAAAACCATTCCATTTATTGTTATCTATACACACACACACACACACACACACATGTATTTGTAATACATACAATTAAATTCATTTATGCATAAAAGTTTAACTTTTATCTAAAGTGAAATGTATTACGTTGTTTCAAATTAAAAAAAAAAAAAAAACGAAAAGAGAAATGGAGCTCGGATAATTGATGGAAGCTGTAGCCTTTAGTTCAATTTCTTTGTGGTGGGGTTGGAATTCTTCCTGTTATTGCATCCTTTCATTTTATTCCATTTATTTTTAAACAAAATAATAGTATTTAGAACTTTAATGAATAACATAAAAAGCTATTAGTTTAATAAAAGTAAAAGGGATTAATAATACTGTTTAATGTTTCATCACTCTTTTATATATGATGATTATATTTTATATTTATAATAAAAGGAAAAGGAAAAGCGTGTTATTGATATTAATGGAAATAGAAATGGTGGGATAAAGCAAGTTGGCATAACATCAAATTCACCCGGAAAAAGAAAAGGAAAAGAAAAAGTTGGCATCCCATCAATTGTGGTTGTGGTTGTGGTTGTGGGTTCGATTCAACACTCACTACACCACACACTTGTACTTAATGATTTTTTTCCTTTTACTTCAATCATCTATGATTTTCTAATTATAATTACAAAATCCTAGTTGCGTTTCATATACGGAATTTAGTGGAACTCAATTGAATTGAAGTACACATTTGATTCGCATAATTTTAAATCTCAAATCACAAGAGTGGTTGTCGATGATGCTACATCTAAGGCTGCAAATAAACCGGATATTTAGCAAAAAGTTCGTGAAGTTTGTTTGTGTTAGGTCGTTTAATAAATGAACAAACATGAACAGATGTCACATATGTTTGTGAGTGTTCAATACCGTATTCGTTTATATTTGATAATTTATTAGAAGTTTTAATTTTTATGTTTTATTTAAATACTTCAAAATTTCAACTTATAAAATATTTAATGAATATTCATGTATTGTATATTATTATAATTATTTAATTTTTGTGATAAAAGATGCTAATTTTATCTGATATTTATTTTATGTTCGTTTCTATTCATGAACATTTTTTTATGTTTGTTTGTGCTTCTTAGTGTTCATGAACGTTAATAACAAGCGAACACAAACGGACACGATCATGTTCATGTCCTTAATGAACGAACATGAACGAAAAATTTGGTTGGGTAGGTGTCCATTAACAGTTCGTGAACACATTTATTTTCTTTACGAACGAACACGAACAAGGTTGTTCATGTTTGTTTGGTTCATTTGCAACCCTAGGTACAACTCTCATCATCTCTATGCTTAACTTAACATACCACACCTTAAAGTTAAAAATTGTTCTTGTTGTTCCTGGTCTCACTAAAAATATGTTACGATAACCAGATTTGTTATTGATCATCCGTTGTCATTTTTTCATACTTTGGTTTATCTCTTTAGACTTTGACATCACACACCCTTCACTGTATGCTTCCCAAACCGCACTAGCTCTTATCTCTCATAATTGTTGCTACCAACTCGCGTTCACTTTCGTTCTCCCGTCTTGTATATCCAAATGACTCTGTTTTCTCGTATTTTTTTTCCTAACCACAACTTTTTTAGTAAACGGTTCATTGAAATGCTTGTAATGTTGCATAATCTAGTCAATTACCCTTTTCTCCATCTATAACCCGTAGCACTGTCCTTTTACATATTATCCACTGTAATATTTAGAGACCTTCTCACGCTGCATCTCGTTTAGATTACAGATAATTCATCATCTTTATCCGTCATTTCACTTGGTTATACCCTTAATCACACATTGATGTAATTCAGGCATTACCAACCGAATCTCTTGCTCCTACACACGCCAACAAAATGGGGCCACAGAACGTAAGAATTGGAACCTTACGGAGATGGCTTCTGCCCACATCTCACATGTCCGTCCCTTTACCAAAGAAATACTCGTATGTTAGGTATACCACCATAATTATTTTTGATAAATCGTTTACCTCGTGCAACCTTAACCACTTTTCTCCCAAGAGCTACTATTTTCACTCTAAACTTGATTACTCCATTTTTCGTACCTTTTGATGTCACACATATACCTACTGGCATGTCATCTTTCATGGGACTAACTTCTCTATACCTTCCTCAACCGATAACCCTTCACCACCCACCACTATCCTACCACATCTATCTATCATATCACCCCATCACACTTGTGCCATCCACAACCCGTGTATCCGCCACGACTGAGATGGCTTCCACCTCACCACATCCTCCTAATATTGTACCGCCCCCTCCCACTACACACAATTCCGTCCTCACTCCAAAACCCTCTATTTCCATATCCTTAAACTAGCACCCCATCCTTCTCATCATGGATCACATGACCACACACGTCAACATAAACTCGTCCTAGATTGTGTCCTCCTTTCCTCCTCTACCAACTCCCCCACCAGTGAGCGCAAATACTTGTAGCATTAGCCCAAGTACTTGTAGCATTAGCCCAAGTACTTGTAGCATTAGCATTAGACATGCATGCATCCGTTGGACCCTGGTCAAAAAGTTGATAGCTTCTGGCACTAGAAAACCAAATGTATCAAAGGCAAAAGGGACAAAGACATGATGGTTCTCTTCGCAAGCTTTAGCGTGCTTATCCACTTTCTTTGATTCTGCCTTTCATGCTGCTTGTCCAGCTATAAATCCGTTTTCCCTTAAACCAACCAAAGAGGAAACCCTCGTGAAGTCCACATAAGCATGCTTCCCCCCAACCCAGCCAAAGCTCATTTTCTTTTAGCATATTAAGATAGTAGTGTATCACAGACAATCTATCTATACTATATAACAAAAGAAACCATATGAGGGACACATGTCATTCTATGGAGTAATCTCCATGAGATTTGTCCGTCTAAAATATTATATTATTAATTAATATAAGGATAATTAATTTGAAAAATATATATCTTGTTTATTTAAATCTTATTTTTTAAATAAATAAATAATTTGTTTGATTAAGATTTCAAATATATTAAGAAAGATATTAGATAATTAATAATATAAAGACACCTAGGGATGTAAATACGTACCTTATGAAATATTGATTTTATCATGCATAAAATTTTAATATTATTAATTTATATCTAGGGTGAGGATCAAATATGAAGTTTATTTTGGCAAGGAAGGATATGAAGCAATAGGATTAGGACATGTGGCAAAATTTAAAATAAAGAGAAAGGGTATTTTAGTCAATCTTATCCTTTTCTTCTTCCTTCTTCTTCCCAGTAACATCAAAACCCACCATTTTCAAATGTCACACCCCAACCGATGGCGGAATCATCGGGGCGCGGCACTGAGCGAAACAGATTGTTCAGAAGTCTCCACAACAACTATCATACAATTCAGTTATATAACACGTCCCATACCGTGTCCCAAATAATAACAAGTTATCATAGAAATCAACTAAACAATATGGGAACTGTTCCGACAACTCAAATTCTTAATTATTACAGACCGAAGTAAATATTGTTTTAAGACTTCTAGACGGCTATCCGTAAATCTTACTGACTACAAGTGCCAGTACAAGATCTACAGATAATTATGGCCCTGGAGCAGGTACGTGGACTCTGTCCTAAGGTCACAGGCTCCTAGAAGCTTATTATTGCTTCGCTTCCCTAGCAAGCTAGTAGCTTAAACACCTGTCACATACGTTAAAATAAAAGTCAATACATATAATGTAAAGGTGAGTACACAAGTTTGATATAGCATATAGAGTTCGAATAGTTTACGCATAACCAAGCACGTACACAAGGGAAAACGATGCATGTAAATTATCGACATGGGACCATCGATACCAACGACTTCGAGTTGACTGTCCGAGACAGTTCGCAATACATGATTACCACCGTAATCCATGCAAGTAATTGTCCTTAGCAACCCCTGACTGAACGGGTGCTGAGTCCAAACTATAGTACTACGTTGCTAAAGCAGGTAGATAGCACTCCACGTGTAAACATAATAAACAACAATCATTTAGACAAGTAATACATGCAAGTAGGTTAGCGTTCAAATAGTTTGTGTTGTTCGTGAATTTGATAGATTACGTATGTAACACCCAAAAGTGCTGAAAGCAAAAAGGGATCGAGTATACTCACAGTGGTTGATGTGGATTGAAGGGAGCACTGAGAATAGGTTAGCCTGAATAGTTCGATAACACAACGATGAGTAACGCGGAAAAAGTAAACAATGAACTTGGATCGAGTAGGCCATTCGATCGGACAGCAGTTCGATCGAGTGGGCTGTTCGATTGGTTGAGAGTCCGTTCGAACATCCGTTCGATCGGCCGGCTGGCTCGATCGGCTGGTTCCTTCAAGTGGATTGTTTCTTCCTTTGATGTGAAGGATGTGTTTGTGTATGATGGTTTGTACTACCTTTCAGGTTGGCCGATCGAATAGCTGTTCGATCGGTTAGCCCAACCGATCGGCTAGCACTTCATTGTTTTCAAATATGTCACTCGATCGGTTGGCATGATCGATCGGGTGACATTCCAATGTTTCAAAAGTCTAAGTGTTTGAAGTATAGTATCTCATGATTCGAGCAGTACTGATTACAATCGAGTGGCGTAGTCGATCGAACAGTACTTCGTCAATACTACACCTCGTGGGTTTGGGGGACTAAGTGCTAGTCGATCGGTTAGCCTAGCCGATCGGCTGGCATAGTCGTTCGGTTGGGCTGTTCGATCGAACAGCCTAGCCGTTCGGCCAGCTTCTCGATTCGGTTAACCTATCACTTAATGTCACACCCCAACCAATGGCGGAAACATCGGGATGAGACGAAGTGTGAAGATTGCTCGAGACATCATAACACTATTTGTGACAATAATTTAATAATCCAAGTTTCATTTCATAACTTCAACTAGTCAACATTACAAGAAATTCCAAATACAACAAGTTTAACCAATACAACATGATAACATAACAAAATTTGATACAACATATTCAACCCTAACGTCTATATGTGTATCTAGGCATCAACGCTACTTCTTTTATAGCATCATCATCAACCTGTAACATGTTTAAAATACAATTCAATGCAAAAGCAAAGGCGAGTATACAAGTTTGGTACGTACATAGCATAAGATAAAAAGTGTGAACAATTCCTCATGGCAAGCATATGATTCAAGATAAACATTAAATATGGCATGTGTCTAACATATCAAACCAAGAAAACGCAATATGCTCAAGACATAACCTCAAGTTTACGGGCGGGTCGTTAATCCTATAGCGCTACATATGTCAAGGTTTGGCTCGTACGAAGTTAATGATAAGTTCAACACATAAGAATAACCCAAGTTTAAAGTATCAAGTCATCACGTATACAAGCATGTTATAGGAACGTTCATGTGTTTAACAAAGTGTTCATGTGTAAGTTTTTCAATAGGTAAACATGTTACACCCCAAAAGTGGTAAAAGTAAAAAAAAGGGGGAAGTACGAGTATACTCACGGTTTACAAGTGGTGACTTGAAGTTCCGAGAGCAAGTTTGTGGATGAATTAGTTCGGAGCACCTTGTCCTTCTACACAAGGAAACGTAGGTGTGTGAGTTTGGCGTATAACGGAAGATTATAGATTCGGGGTTTTTAAAATATAGAAAGTAACATAGGTGAAAATAATCATCTTGTACACATAACTCTTGTTCTTGACACTATTGAAACTCAAAAGAGTTGGTATGATTTCATGGATTCTAAGATCCATTAGAGTCGTAACAAGGGCATGGTCATAGATGATGTAACGTCCACTTAACAAATAACTATTAAGTCATCATCAAGTCTTAGTTACTTAGATGTATACATATAGAATAACTTAGATATTATATAGTTTACAAGTCTTAAGATTCAAGCATGAGGTAGGAGATTAATGTCTCCATTTAGGTACCTCTTTGTGTCATAGAATACATACATGAGGTAGGAAGAACAAGCTTCCATTTAGGCACCTCTATTGTTCACCACTACACTTGTTGTTATAAACAACAAGGAGGGTCATGAACATACAAGTATCAAGGTATTAACAACAACTAATCTATAGCAAAACATCAAGTAATGAGTGGATTCTTATGAAGGATAGCCCAAGCTAATCCAACCATCACACATTCAACAAGTTTCACACTTGAACATTACTTGTGGGTAAAACCCTAATTAAAAACAGAAAGTTTATGAGGTTTTAACCTCTGATTTAGATGTCTCAACCATGTTTTTAAGCTTAACCAACCATAAGAGGGGTTGTAAGCATTAGGACATTGGTTTGAGATGTGTTTCACACAAGTTAGATGAAGTTTGCATAAGTTTGAAACAAAACAGAAAGTTTTTGGTCAATTTCGGAGCAATTCCAGGTCTGATTTCTCCAAGGAGAAGTCTAGGAATCGAACCCCATGATTATACAAGCAAGTAGGAAAAAGAATCGAGTGAATCGGATAAGAATTGAGTGAGTTATGCTCATTTTCGTGAAGGGGTGTCAATCTACTCGAACCTTTGCTTTCAGCTACGGTTTGGAGGATGTTTTGAGAGTTTTTAGTGTTGCAAAAGTGGTAGGGAGGCTGGTTATAAGTGGTATTTATAGGGGGAAGGATTAGGGTTTCAATGGGTTGGGCTTTGGAAGTGTTTAGAAGGGGTTACACCTTGAAACTAGCCCACAAAACCCAACTATATGGGGCTGAATTTTGCTGAATTTGGGCTGCCATGTTTCTTTATTTTTTTATTTTTTTAAAACATTATAATGAGTAATTTTGTTAGTTAAGTTGTGTAATAATATGCAACAATGTTTCCCCTAACTTGTAATAAGGTGAAATATGAAATAAAACATGATTTAACTAGGTAAAAAGTGTAATGTACAAGTATGTAACATGTTTGTAAGTGACAAGTATATGTCACATATTTACAAGTTCAACATATGTTTGTAAGTATCACAAAGAAGTATCAAATGATCTCATGATTAATCGTATTATGGTGTATGTATAGTATGTAACAAGGAAATGCAAGTTTTCATTCATGATCAAAATCTCGAGTTTACAACGAGTACTAGAAGGAACGAGTACAATGATACAAAGCTTCCAAAATTAGCAACACGAGTAAGACAAGCTATAAATAGAAAGTACAAAACACAGGGCGTTACAGTCTCCCCTCCTTTAGGAAATTTCGTCCCGAAATTTAGGAAGACTCAGGGAAAAGATGAGGATATTTCGATTTCATTTCGCTTTCGAGCTCCCAAGTAAATTCAGCGCCACGTTTTCCTTCCCATCGAACTTTGACAATAGGAATTCGACTGCGCCTCAATTGCTTGGTTCCTTGGTCCACGATTTCGACCGGTTTTTCCACAAAATGAAGCGTTTCGTTGACTTGCAGGTCTTCGAGAGGAACGTGGAGTCCTTCGTCAGCTAGACATTTCTTTAAGTTGGACACATGGAAGACAGGGTGTACATTGCTGAGTCCTTCAGGCAGGTCCAGTCTATACGCAACCTTGCCAATCCTTTCGAGAATCTTGAAAGGACCAACGTAGCGAGGTGCGAGTTTCCCTTTCTTGCCAAATCGAACCACGCCTTTCCAAGGGGATACCTTGAGAAGCACGTTGTCACCTGTCTCGAATTCCATAGGTTTGCGTCCTTTGTCAGCGTAACTCTTCTGTCGGTTCCTGGCTTTCAATAAGTTGTCTCGAACCTGTAAAATCTTGTCCGTAGCCTCTTGTATAAGCTCGGGACCGGTGATTTGGGCTTGACCAATCTCGTGCCAAGAAATAGGCGAACGGCACTTGCGACCATACAATGCTTCGAAAGGAGCCATTTGGATACTCGTGTGATAGCTGTTATTGTACGAGAATTCAGCCAAGGGCAAGTATGAATCCCAGTTGCCACCAAAATCTATTACGCATGAACGAAGCATATCCTCTAAGGTTTGGATAGTACGCTCGGTTTGACCGTCAGTCTGAGGATGGAAGGCGGTGCTAAGGTTAAGCTTAGTACCCATAGCAGATTGAAAAGTTTCCCAAAGACGAGACGTAAAACGAGCATCACGATCAGAAATGATATCAATGGGCGTCCCGTGACGACAGATGATTTCCTTCATGTAGACCTTAGCCAATTTCTCGACTTTGAAGTCTTCACGAATGGGGAGGAAGTGAGCTGATTTGGTCAATCGGTCAACGACGACCCATATGCTGTCATGACCAGCTGTAGTGCGAGGAAGCTTAGTGATGAAATCCATGGCAATGCTCTCCCACTTCCAAACGGGAATTATTGGTTGTTCGAGCAAGCCAGAGGGACGTTGATGTTCGGCTTTTACTTTGGAACACGTAAGACATTTAGAAACGAAGGTGGCTATATCCTTCTTCATTCCAGGCCACCAATAGGAAGTACGCATATCATGGTACATCTTATCAGCACCAGGGTGAATAGAATATTTCGTGTTATGGGCCTCCTTCATCAGGAAATTGCGAAGATCGTCACGATTGGGAATCCAGATGCGATTGAGATAGTATAGAATACCATCGGGTTTGGACACGAGACTATTCTCAGCACCACATTGCATTTCGTTGTAGAGGTTACCCTCATTAACGGATGTATACTGGGCGTTACGTATGCGATTTTGAAGATCGTGGACGAGTTGGAAACAACGGATACTTTGGACGTGAGTTTTACGACTAAGGGCGTCGGCTACTACATTCGCCTTACCCGGGTGGTATTTGATTTCGCAATCATAGTCGTTTAACAATTCCACCCAACGACGTTGACGCATGTTTAGTTCCTTTTGATTGAAGATGTGTTGAAGGCTCTTATGGTCGGTGAAGACTACACATTTAGTACCATAAAGGTAGTGTCGCCAAATCTTCAATGCAAAAACGACCGCACCAAGTTCAAGGTCGTGAGTAGTATAGTTTTTCTCATGAATTTTGAGTTGCCTCGATGCGTAAGCGATAACTTTGTCACGTTGCATAAGGACACAACCAAGACCAAGGTTTGAAGCGTCGCAATACACAACGAAATCATCGTTACCATCAGGAAGCGTTAGGATAGGAGCATTGCAAAGCATGTCCTTGAGCGTTTGAAAAGACTCCTCTTGTTCGGGACCCCAAACAAAAGGTCTCTCTTTTTGAGTCAAGGAGGTCAAAGGAACAGCGATTTTCGAAAAGTTGGAGATAAAACGACGATAGTAACCAGCAAGACCAAGAAACGAACGGATTTCGGACGGAGATTTAGGTGCGACCCAATTTTTCACAGCTTCGATTTTTGCGGGATCAACGTGAATACCAAGTTTGTTGACAGTGTGACCAAGGAATTGAACTTCTTGTAACCAAAATTCACACTTGGAGAATTTGGCATATAGGTGTTCAGTACGAAGGAGTTCAAGAATAAGGCGCAAGTGTTGCTCATGCTCTGCTTGCGTCTTGGAATAGATGAGGATATCGTCGATGAAGACGATCACAAAACGGTCCAAGTATGCTTTGCACACGCGGTTCATTAAGTCCATAAAGACAGCAGGTGCGTTGGTCAAACCAAAGGGCATGACCACGAACTCATAATGACCATAACGCGTACGAAAGGCGGTTTTAGGCACATCTTCTTCGAGTACTCGAAGTTGATGATACCCAGAACGAAGATCGATCTTTGAAAAGCAGGTTGCGCCTTGTAATTGATCGAAGAGGTCATCAATGCGAGGAAGAGGGTATCGATTCTTGATAGTAAGCTTGTTGAGCTCACGATAGTCAATACACATACGAAAGGATCCATCTTTCTTCTTGATGAACAACACGGGAGCGCCCCAAGGAGAAGTACTAGGGCGTATGAAGCCTTTGTTAAGAAGCTCTTGAAGTTGACTCGAGAGCTCTTGCATCTCAGAAGGTGCTAAACGATAGGGGGACTTAGCGACAGGCGTAGCGCCAGGCACTAAATCGATGCGAAAATCGACAGAACGAGCAGGAGGAGGACCAGGAAGGTCTTCGAGAAATACATCCGGAAAGTCACGTACAACAGGAACGTCACTTATGCTTGGGCCTTTATCCTTCTTTTCCACGATGTGGGCGAGAAAGGCGAAGGTACCCTTGCGTAAGCACTTGTTTGCCTTGATACATGACATAAGCTTAAGGCCTTGAGAAGGCTTTTCACCATAGACGTGTAGAGAATCACCATTTGGAAGAGGCAAGCGAATAAACTTCTCAGAACAGACAACTTCAGCACGAACTCGCCCAAGCCAGTCCATACCTACTATGACGTCGAAACTACCCATTTGCATAGGTATGAGATCGATTGAGAATGTATGATCGTTAAGGATTAGAGAACAATTGGAGAGAACAGAATTGACATTGACGGTTTTACCATTAGCAACTTCGACAGCGAAAGATTTTGGCAACTTAGAGCGTTTACACTTGAGCAAAGACTCGAATTCTAACGACACAAAACTTTTATCGGCACCAGTATCAAATAGGCATGAAGCATAGACATGGTTAATGAGAAACGTACCAGTGATGACGTCGTTTGCATTTTGAGCCTGAGCTGTGGTGAGAAGGAAAGCTCGACCCCTAGCGGGTTCTTGAACCTGTTGTTGTTGTTGGGGTTGTGGCTGTGGTTGTTGCTGTCGAGGTTGTTGTGGTTGATATCGTTGAGGACACACATTGGCCATGTGGTTGGTATCACCACACGTGAAGCATGCTCGCACGGAAGCGACTTGATTTGGAGCCAAAAGAGCTTGGTTTTGGTAGGCCTGTGGGGGGATACGACAGTATGGCGAGAGATGCCCATACCGGCCACACTTGTCACACTTTCGACAATGAGCGTTTGGGGGGTGATGATATCGGCATTTGTCGCACTTTGGGTGCGTTCCAGTATAAACCTTGCGTTCACCATTGAAAGCAGGCACAGTTTGAAGGGGTTGTGGGTTTGGCGGAGTGACGACCGCGCAGTTTTGGCTTGAAGCCTTCCGCTTCTTGCCTTGGTTTCTCTTAGATTGCTGGGAGGGTTTAGACTCATTAGGAGAGTCAATGGTGGCTTGGTGCGCATTCTTTGTTGAAACCTTGTCAAAGGTTCCATGAAGAACACAATTGTTGTTAAGTTCGGTAGCTATGCGGTACGCGTCTTCAATGGTTTGAGGGTTGGCAGATGCAAGATGGTTTGTTAAGGAAGGTGCAACACAACGAATGAACTTGGCCACGGTTTTGGGGGCGGTTTCTACTTGACCAGGGCATAGAACACTAAGCTGTTTGAAGCGTGTAATCAAACCATCCATGTCACTCCCTTTTTGCGTGAGGTTCCAGAATTCATTTTCCAACTTTTGGAGTTCGTGAGGGGGACAAAAGTGATCCTTCATAAGTTGTTTGAGATCATCCCACGGCATAGCGTGTGCGACCTCGTTTCCTCTCTTGTTACGCTCAGTTGTCCACCACTCAAGTGCCTTTTCACGAAACACACCGGTTGCATTCAATGTTCTCAACTCGTCAGGGCAACCACTTTGTAAGAAGGTAAGCTCGATGGAGTCAAACCAATTCATCATGGCGGTAGCGCCATTCTTGCCGGTAAATTCTAAGGGTTTGCAAGCCATGAATTGCTTGAATTGGAAGGTGGCTTTGGGTTTGTCGGCCTTTGAGTCGACCGAACCATGTGGTGAATCGGTTTGGATCTTGCTAACAATGTCGGGTAGGACCTTTGCAAATTGTTTAGCCATAAACTTCATACAATCCTTTTGGGACATGGCGGAGGAGGTCGAACCCTTCTTTGACCTTTGTCTCTTGGATGAACTAGAAGACATCTAAAAGATTTGAAAGAGAAGGGAAAGGATGAGACTTTGATCATTAATTGAAAACAAGGTTCGTGTATGCAACGCAAGTAGATGTTCAAGTACCAAGTAAAGTTCACATAAAGCATAGGTTCCCAACACACATTCAACATGTATAGCACATAAGTTGCGAATAGGAAAATATAAATTTAGTTGGTTCATGAGAATTATTATTGTTTGTGATTGCGATAATGTGCGACATGATTAAAACGACATTTCGAAATGAATGAACGTTCAAGTATAAAATCACATATAAATTGAGATACATAAAAGAGAGGCTCAATAAAACATAGGAATGTTTCGGGTAGAGAAACGTCGACAATTCCAAAGTGGGTCGAAAGTCCTTTCGATTTAGAGATATTGTGCTTTGGCCTATAAGTAAGATACTCTCGTCGAGAAGCGATTAACGGTATCTTACCCTTCCGGTTACTACACATCTCTAAATGATTGGAACATTCGGGACTTTGGCGAGAATAAAAATCAAGGAATGGGACTTAATCGACAAGATGCGGGTTTCACCCCTAACTTGACGATTTCGTACCCTAAATGTGGTTGGTACTTGTCGGCCAAAATAAAATTTTGACACTTTGACAAGGGTCCACTAGAGTTGAAATGGAAATTACCATTAAGTTGTGGATGTCACTCCTAGCTTAATGGTGAAATTTCGTGCAAAAATAGATTAAAGGTAGAGTGAGAGTCGTTTACCAAATTGTGGGTTTCACGCCTATTTTGGTAAATTCGTCTCGATAATGTATCAAGAATATATAAAAATATAGCATAAGTGTATTTGTGTTTGCCTTAGGAAAGGCACATAAATTTATTAACAAGAAGTGTAGCTAGGAAGCATGTAAGATAGAGCACAAATGTTTTAAACAACAAATAAGAGACAAAGTTCCTAAAACTATAGACTAGGGCAAAAGCATGGCAATTTTCCTAATTCCCTATAGTTATGGCTCTGATACCAATCTGTCACACCCCAACCAATGGCGGAAACATCGGGATGAGACGAAGTGTGAAGATTGCTCGAGACATCATAACACTATTTGTGACAATAATTTAATAATCCAAGTTTCATTTCATAACTTCAACTAGTCAACATTACAAGAAATTCCAAATACAACAAGTTTAACCAATACAACATGATAACATAACAAAATTTGATACAACATATTCAACCCTAACGTCTATATGTGTATCTAGGCATCAACGCTACTTCTTTTATAGCATCATCATCAACCTGTAACATGTTTAAAATACAATTCAATGCAAAAGCAAAGGCGAGTATACAAGTTTGGTACGTACATAGCATAAGATAAAAAGTGTGAACAATTCCTCATGGCAAGCATATGATTCAAGATAAACATTAAATATGGCATGTGTCTAACATATCAAACCAAGAAAACGCAATATGCTCAAGACATAACCTCAAGTTTACGGGCGGGTCGTTAATCCTATAGCGCTACATATGTCAAGGTTTGGCTCGTACGAAGTTAATGATAAGTTCAACACATAAGAATAACCCAAGTTTAAAGTATCAAGTCATCACGTATACAAGCATGTTATAGGAACGTTCATGTGTTTAACAAAGTGTTCATGTGTAAGTTTTTCAATAGGTAAACATGTTACACCCCAAAAGTGGTAAAAGTAAAAAAAAGGGGGAAGTACGAGTATACTCACGGTTTACAAGTGGTGACTTGAAGTTCCGAGAGCAAGTTTGTGGATGAATTAGTTCGGAGCACCTTGTCCTTCTACACAAGGAAACGTAGGTGTGTGAGTTTGGCGTATAACGGAAGATTATAGATTCGGGGTTTTTAAAATATAGAAAGTAACATAGGTGAAAATAATCATCTTGTACACATAACTCTTGTTCTTGGCACTATTGAAACTCAAAAGAGTTGGTATGATTTCATGGATTCTAAGATCCATTAGAGTCGTAACAAGGGCATGGTCATAGATGATGTAACGTCCACTTAACAAATAACTATTAAGTCATCATCAAGTCTTAGTTACTTAGATGTATACATATAGAATAACTTAGATATTATATAGTTTACAAGTCTTAAGATTCAAGCATGAGGTAGGAGATTAATGTCTCCATTTAGGTACCTCTTTGTGTCATAGAATACATACATGAGGTAGGAAGAACAAGCTTCCATTTAGGCACCTCTATTGTTCACCACTACACTTGTTGTTATAAACAACAAGGAGGGTCATGAACATACAAGTATCAAGGTATTAACAACAACTAATCTATAGCAAAACATCAAGTAATGAGTGGATTCTTATGAAGGATAGCCCAAGCTAATCCAACCATCACACATTCAACAAGTTTCACACTTGAACATTACTTGTGGGTAAAACCCTAATTAAAAACAGAAAGTTTATGAGGTTTTAACCTCTGATTTAGATGTCTCAACCATGTTTTTAAGCTTAACCAACCATAAGAGGGGTTGTAAGCATTAGGACATTGGTTTGAGATGTGTTTCACACAAGTTAGATGAAGTTTGCATAAGTTTGAAACAAAACAGAAAGTTTTTGGTCAATTTCGGAGCAATTCCAGGTCTGATTTCTCCAAGGAGAAGTCTAGGAATCGAACCCCATGATTATACAAGCAAGTAGGAAAAAGAATCGAGTGAATCGGATAAGAATTGAGTGAGTTATGCTCATTTTCGTGAAGGGGTGTCAATCTACTCGAACCTTTGCTTTCAGCTACGGTTTGGAGGATGTTTTGAGAGTTTTTAGTGTTGCAAAAGTGGTAGGGAGGCTGGTTATAAGTGGTATTTATAGGGGGAAGGATTAGGGTTTCAATGGGTTGGGCTTTGGAAGTGTTTAGAAGGGGTTACACCTTGAAACTAGCCCACAAAACCCAACTATATGGGGCTGAATTTTGCTGAATTTGGGCTGCCATGTTTCTTTATTTTTTTATTTTTTTAAAACATTATAATGAGTAATTTTGTTAGTTAAGTTGTGTAATAATATGCAACAATGTTTCCCCTAACTTGTAATAAGGTGAAATATGAAATAAAACATGATTTAACTAGGTAAAAAGTGTAATGTACAAGTATGTAACATGTTTGTAAGTGACAAGTATATGTCACATATTTACAAGTTCAACATATGTTTGTAAGTATCACAAAGAAGTATCAAATGATCTCATGATTAATCGTATTATGGTGTATGTATAGTATGTAACAAGGAAATGCAAGTTTTCATTCATGATCAAAATCTCGAGTTTACAACGAGTACTAGAAGGAACGAGTACAATGATACAAAGCTTCCAAAATTAGCAACACGAGTAAGACAAGCTATAAATAGAAAGTACAAAACACAGGGCGTTACACTTAACACTTGGTTATTCCCGTTACTTGGTGATGTTTTAGAGATATTTTGACTACGAGTTGAACCACAAAACTGAAGTCCCCTCTTAGCCTACTGACTCGAGCAGGAATCACCCAAACTCGGTCAGAGACGGTTTGGAACCCAAGTTTAACGTTTAACCCGGAATCGGTATATCTCTCGGTAGAACCCGAATCTTGAACCATGTGTTTGTTTAGGATGGTTTATAAATCGGTTCAAGTCTCGTTTTCACCTTTTTGAGTGTAAAAGAGTTGAAAGATAGATGAAAACCCATCTTCCAATCCCTTTTCCACCGTGAAATGTTAAGATCTTTGGAAGATTTTAGGTTATTTATGTGGAAATCGGTTAGATCTAGCTTGTTCATGGTTGAATGAAGTCAAGAACATGAAGTTCTTGATGAACACCAAGAACACCATGATGACATCACTCAAGAACACCTAGATCTTGGTGATTTCATGGATGAAATTCAGATTTTGAAAGATAGAAAGATGGAGAATCGATTAATGAACAAAAACGTACAAAGATTAGAGTGAAATACTTACCGGTTTGAGAGAAATCTGAGATTTAGTGAGAAGAAGAGGCTGGTCGGTCAGAGCTTTTCCAAAAGTGGAAAGCTTGACAAGGACAGCCCTATTTATAGGCTTCCAAAAGAGGAAAGGGTCAGCTGATCGAACAGCATCCCTGATCGAGCAGCTGTCCGATCGAACAGCCTGTTCGATCGGCTAGCCTGTTCGATCAGGTTGCCCTGTTCGATCGGCTAGCCTGTTCGATCAGGTGGCCCTGTTCGAACGGCTTGCCTAGTTTTGAGTGTTTCGCGACGATTTTTGATATTTCGAGTTCGATGAACGATGATTTGAGAATGATAGAATTCCTAATCAAATTACTTTTAGTCCTAACTACTATATCTAACATACAAGCATCCTTACACCACGGTTTGGATTCGATTTCGATTGAGTTTGATTCACCTTCGATTCTTGATTGATTTGATTGATTCACCACACACTTTAACATAAAAGTAAACATGCACAAGTAACATATATGGCACACACACACGTATAAAAAGTACTAAAATCCCCACACTTGAGTCCGATGATTGATTTGGTTAGCTTGATTATTGATTGACTAGCTTTATTGCGTTGTTACTTCCTACCATTCACAGTCGGTCGTTGATTCACAGTCGATTATCGTCCGATTAGTTTGATTATACAACACTTACTCCAAATAATACGAAAATCAAAATGAAACTAAAATGAAATTAATCTTTATTAATCTTTAATTCCAATAACAGTCAACACTTGACTTTGACTTTGACTTTTGGAAAACACGGGGTGTTACAGTCTCCCCTCCTTTAGGGAATTTCGTCCCGAAATTAGGCCGAGAACCGTACATCGCCGTGTGATTTCACCAATTTGATGCTTCAGATCTATCTGAACAACTGCGGGTACTTGGCCTTCATGTCACTTTCGAGTTCCCACGTGAACTCCGCGCCTCGTTTGCCTTCCCATCGTACTTTTACAATAGGGATGCGAGAGCGTCTGAGTTGCTTGGTCTGTCGGTCCATGATTTCGACAGGCTTTTCCACGAAGTGTAGCGTCTCATTGACCTGAAGATCGTCGAGTGGTATTATTGCGTCGTGGTCGGCAACGCATTTTCGAAGGTTTGAAATATGGAAAGTCGGGTGGACATTGCTGAGTTCCTCCGGTAATTCGAGTTTGTAGGCAACTTTACCGATCCTTTCC
Source organism: Helianthus annuus (assembly GCF_002127325.2). Classification (NCBI taxonomy): domain Eukaryota; kingdom Viridiplantae; phylum Streptophyta; class Magnoliopsida; order Asterales; family Asteraceae; genus Helianthus; species Helianthus annuus. Next base: position 149,424,653 of record NC_035439.2, read on the forward strand.
AGAATCTTAAAAGGTCCAACAAATCGAGGCGCAAGTTTCCCTCTTTTGCCAAATCGGACTACTCCCTTCCAAGGTGATACCTTTAGGAGCACGTAGTCGCCAACTGCAAATTCGCGGGGTCTGCGTCGTTTATCGGCGTACATCTTTTGTCTGTCCCGGGCCTTTACCAAGTTTTCCCTTATCTGGTGGATCTTGTCAGTCGTTTCTTGCAGAATCTCGGGCCCAGTCAATTGTGAATGACCGACCTCGTGCCATACAATAGGCGAGCGACATCTCCTACCATACAAGGCTTCGAAAGGTGCCATTTCGATGCTGGAGTGATAGCTATTATTGTACGAAAATTCGACCAATGGTAGGTGTTTGTTCCAACTATCACCAAAATCGATAACACACGCACGGAGCATGTCTTCAATAGTACGAATCGTTCTTTCAGTCTGCCCGTCGGTTTGCGGGTGGAATGCGGTACTCAAATTCAGCGTCGTACCAAGAGCTGCTTGAAAAGTTTCCCACAATCTCGATGTAAACCGAGCATCGCGATCCGAAATGATGTCTCGAGGCGTACCATGATTCTTAATGATCTCGTCGGTGTAGATTTGGGCTAGCTTGGCCACCTTGTAGTCTTCTCGTATTGGCAAAAAGTGGGCTGATTTGGTTAGACGGTCGACTATAACCCAAATACTGTCGTGACCTGATGGCGTGGTCGGAAGCTTAGTTATGAAATCCATAGCTATGCTTTCCCACTTCCATACGGGTATCGGCGGTTGTTCGAGTAAGCCTGAGGGTCTTTGGTGTTCAGCCTTGACTCTTGCACAAGTTAAACAGCTACCAACATATAGGGCAATATCCCTTTTCATCCCAGGCCACCAGTACTTGTAGCGAAGGTCCTGGTACATTTTGTCCGCACCGGGATGAATGGAATATCGGGATTTGTGGGCTTCGTTCATGATAACCTTTCGCAAATCTGTCCTCCTCGGAACCCAGATTCGGTCCAGATAATAAAATATCCCGTTGGCTTTGCTCACGAGCTGAGTTCCATCGTGATAGATTCGTTCTTTCTTCAACGTACGCTCGTTAAAGCAAGCGTGTTGTGCTTCGCGGATGAGAGCTTCGAGGTTATACTGAGCCTGGATGTTTCGAACACCTATCACGTAATTCTTTCTGCTGAGGGCGTCTGCAACTACATTCGCCTTGCCTGGGTGATAACGGATCTCACAGTCGTAATCGTTGAGAAGTTCTACCCATCGGCGTTGACGCATATTGAGTTCTCTCTGGTTAAAGATATGTTGTAGGCTCTTGTGATCGGTGAAGATCGTACACTTTGTACCATACAGATAGTGTCGCCAAATCTTTAAGGCAAAGACAACTGCGCCTAGCTCGAGGTCATGGGTTGTATAGTTCTTCTCGTGGATTTTGAGCTGTCGAGATGCGTAAGCTATAACCTTGTCTCGTTGCATGAGAACACAACCAAGTCCAAGGTTTGAAGCATCACAATAGACAACGAAGTCATCGCTTCCGTCCGGCAGTGTAAGAACTGGTGCACGGCACAGCATGTGTTTGAGGGTTTGGAAAGCAGTCTCCTGCGCGGTTCCCCACACAAAAGGCTTGTCTTTATGAGTAAGGGAGGTAAGTGGTACAGCAATCTTTGAGAATCCTTCGATGAATCGCCGGTAGTAACCAGCTAATCCGAGAAAAGAGCGAACTTCTGACGGATTCTTTGGCGTAACCCATCCCTTGACTGCCTCAATCTTTGCAGGATCAACGTGTATACCCCGACTATTCACAATGTGACCCAGAAATTGAACTTCCTCCAACCAGAATTCACACTTGGAGAATTTGGCGTAGAGTTGGTTTCCCTGAAGCAACTCGAGAACCAATCGCAAATGCTGCGCATGTTCGGCCCTCGATCTGGAATAGATCAGGACATCGTCGATGAATACAATGACGAAACGGTCTAAGAACGGTTTACACACGCGATTCATCAGATCCATAAAGACCGCGGGTGCGTTGGTCAAACCAAAAGGCATGACAACAAATTCGTAGTGGCCGTATCGGGTTCGAAAAGCGGTTTTGGGTATGTCTTCCTCTTGGATCCGCAACTGATGGTAGCCTGAACGTAGATCAATCTTGGAGAAACACTGAGCACCTTGTAGTTGGTCAAACAGATCATCGATTCTTGGTATGGGGTATCGGTTCTTGATGGTCAGCTTGTTCAATTCCCGGTAATCAATGCACATTCGGAACGACCCGTCCTTCTTTTTGACGAAAAGGACTGGTGCGCCCCATGGAGAAGTGCTCGGGCGAATGAAGCCTTTTTCAAGTAACTCTTGGAGTTGGTTTGAGAGTTCTCGCATCTCAGATGGAGCGAGTCGATACGGAGCTTTGGCCACTGGGTTGGCTCCTGGAATAAGGTCGATTCGAAAGTCGATATCACGACTTGGAGGTAATCCAGGAAGATCATCAGGGAACACCTGAGGAAATTCTCGGACAACAGGAACATCCTTGACTTCAACTTTCTTTTTCTTGTCCGTCTCAGCTACAACAATGTTGGCCAAAAAGGCTCGATATTCCTTGCGGAGATATTTGCGAGCTTGAAGACAGGACATGAGCTTGAGATCTTTCGCAGTAGTTTCACCATACACACATAGAATATCACCACTAGCTAACACAAATCGAATCATCTTATCGGCACACACAACTTCAGCATGGTTTTCACGAAGAAAGTCCATGCCTACTATGACATCGAAACTTCCGAGTTGCATCGGAATAAGATTAATCGGGAATATATGATTGTTGAGCTCGAGAGTACAATCACGGAGCACAGAATTGACAGCAATGGTTCTTCCGGTAGCGACTTCTACTTCGAAAGGTGTCGAAAGATAAGAACGCTTACGTCTAAGAAGCTTCTCAAATTCAAAGGACACAAAGCAGTTATCGGCTCCAGTATCAAACAAACATGATGCATATATACCATTCACAAGGAACGTACCATTGACCACGTTGTTGTCAGCTTGAGCCTGACGTGCATTGATGTTGAAAGTTCTGGCGTGAGCGGCTTGTTGTTGAGGCTGTTGTTGTTGTTGCTGGGGTTGTTGAGCTTCTTGTTTCACCACCCTGTTCGGGCACCGGTTTGCGAAGTGGTTAGGGTCACCACATGCAAAGCAGGTCCGAACATTGTTTGCCGGGGCTTGTGCAACTTGAGGAGCTTGAGGAGCAGGGAGTAGAGCTTGGTTGGCATTGACTTGGGCTAGAGCTTGACGGGGACCATAGCGGCAACTCGCAGTGAAATGCCCGTAAACGTTGCAGTGGGCACAGAATCGGCAGGCCACACCCACCGGGTGATGATAGGAACATGTAGCACAGAGTGGGTGGGGGCCGGTGTACGCACGCTTCGCTGGCGGCGCATTGATCACTGGCGCTGAACGCTGTGGCTGTTGCTGCTGGGCTGGTACAGACTGAAGTGGAGCAGCAGTGGTTGCGGCAGCGCAACTTTTGTTCTTCTTTCTTCTTCTCGAAGACTTGGAGGCTTGAGCAGTAGGGTTGTCGGTTGATGTGGCAGTAACTTGATGCAACGACTTGGATGGCTTATCCCAGACACCAGCCTTAACTCGCTTGTCGTTAATCTCGGCAGCGAGTAGGTAGGTTTCCTCGATCGTTGCGGGTTTGGCGGCGTGAACAAAATCTGCGACACAATCCGGAAGAGCACGGATGTATTTCTTGATGGTCATGTCAGAAGTCTTGACCTGGTCGGGACATATGATACTCAATTGCTTGAAACGGGCGGTGAGACCAGCATTGTCTCCCTCCTTTTGCTTGATACTCCAGAACTCATCCTCCAACTTTTGGCGTTCGTGGGGAGGACAGAACTCGTCCATCATGATCGCTTTCAATTCCTTCCACGTCAGCTCGTATGCAGCGTCGTTCCCGCGCTTGCTTCTTTCTGCGGTCCACCAGTCCAAAGCTCGCGACTGGAAGACACCGGTAGCATTGAGAGTACGGAGGTGATCTGGGCATCCGCTTTGACGAAGGGTGACTTCTACCGAGTCAAACCAATGAAACAGAGCCGTAGGGCCATCTTCACCGGTAAACTCTTTTGGCCCACATGCCTTGAATTGTTTGAAGCTAAAAGTAGCTTTGTTGGAGTCTTTGGGCGTGAGGGTTCGGGATTCCTCAGATGACTTGCTTGCGTTCTCGAACACATCACTGACGGCTTTCGCCACGGTCTTAGAGATGATAGCAGCCAGACGTCGATCTCTTTTCTCCTGGCGGGTAAGACGCGAGTGTGATCTAGGTTGTCCAGATGACGACATGGTCTGCAATAGACATCGTCACAGGCTCAACACAACGAATTCGAGTCTCACACGTTCTTAGATCTCTAAAGCTTAGAATCACGTCGCATCTCTCGTCACGTAACACATATAATCACATAAGCACATAATCATAGAGGCACATAAGCACAGAAGCAATTAGGGCACATAAGCACAGAAGCAATTAGGGCACATAAGCAATTAAGCAAATAGAGCACTTAATTTCCTAAACACGTACGCAATTTTATCACAGAGGTAGTCAGAAAACAGAAACCTATAACCACAAGTCGAGTGCCGTTTGTTTTGCGTATCGGATAGCATCACATTGTATCGTCTAACTTAGTCGTATAGCGTAGCATAGCACACTGGTTTCGTTTAGATCACATCAACAGGGATTTGAATCGAGATAGAATAGCAACAAAGGTCACGCAGATTGATAACAAATGGAGTAACCAACAAATCTTAAAACACGTAAACAGGTAAATCACATAAAGTCAACGAAGCAACACTTAAAATCGGAAAATGGATTGTCTGCGGCTACTAGACTTTGACTAACCATGGCAATTTAACTATTCACAGTTGACTTGTCGTCACTTTCGACTCTAGGGGACATGTTTCTGCCTCGATTCTTGGGCATTATGCATGCGCATTCTAGGTCATACTCGTGAGTTCAGGTCGTTGGAGTCCGTCAATTGCCTTGGCGAGATAGAATAAAGTTGGAATAACTGCCAAGGTTAGGGTTTCACCCCTAGCTCAGCAAATTTCTCCTTGTTTTAAGAAAATTTAGAGGAAAGTTTTCATCAAATTACGGGTTTCAGCCCTAATTTGGTATAATTCTCCCCCGTTTGTTGATAGAAAATCGTACAAAATAATTGGCAAAAATTTGTAATTTAGGCAGGAATTTGCGGGTTTCACTCCTAATCCCGTCCAAATTACAAAATTTGGCTCGGAGTTCGGATGTAATGATAGAATAGAAGGAAACAATCGTAAAATAAGCACATAAACTTGGTCTCTTGGTTCCTAACTATAGTCTAGGTCTCTAAGACAGCGATCCGGACTAGATCGTGTCTAACCTAATTCCCTATAGTTATGGCTCTGATACCAATCTGTCACACCCCAACCGATGGCGGAATCATCGGGGCGCGGCACTGAGCGAAACAGATTGTTCAGAAGTCTCCACAACAACTATCATACAATTCAGTTATATAACACGTCCCATACCGTGTCCCAAATAATAACAAGTTATCATAGAAATCAACTAAACAATATGGGAACTGTTCCGACAACTCAAATTCTTAATTATTACAGACCGAAGTAAATATTGTTTTAAGACTTCTAGACGGCTATCCGTAAATCTTACTGACTACAAGTGCCAGTACAAGATCTACAGATAATTATGGCCCTGGAGCAGGTACGTGGACTCTGTCCTAAGGTCACAGGCTCCTAGAAGCTTATTATTGCTTCGCTTCCCTAGCAAGCTAGTAGCTTAAACACCTGTCACATACGTTAAAATAAAAGTCAATACATATAATGTAAAGGTGAGTACACAAGTTTGATATAGCATATAGAGTTCGAATAGTTTACGCATAACCAAGCACGTACACAAGGGAAAACGATGCATGTAAATTATCGACATGGGACCATCGATACCAACGACTTCGAGTTGACTGTCCGAGACAGTTCGCAATACATGATTACCACCGTAATCCATGCAAGTAATTGTCCTTAGCAACCCCCGACTGAACGGGTGCTGAGTCCAAACTATAGTACTACGTTGCTAAAGCAGGTAGATAGCACTCCACGTGTAAACATAATAAACAGCAATCATTTAGACAAGTAATACATGCAAGTAGGTTAGCGTTCAAATAGTTTGTGTTGTTCGTGAATTTGATAGATTACGTATGTAACACCCAAAAGTGCTGAAAGCAAAAAGGGATCGAGTATACTCACAGTGGTTGATGTGGATTGAAGGGAGCACTGAGAATAGGTTAGCCTGAATAGTTCGATAACACAACGATGAGTAACGCGGAAAAAGTAAACAATGAACTTGGATCGAGTAGGCCATTCGATCGGACAGCAGTTCGATCGAGTGGGCTGTTCGATTGGTTGAGAGTCCGTTCGAACATCCGTTCGATCGGCCGGCTGGCTCGATCGGCTGGTTCCTTCAAGTGGATTGTTTCTTCCTTTGATGTGAAGGATGTGTTTGTGTATGATGGTTTGTACTACCTTTCAGGTTGGCCGATCGAATAGCTGTTCGATCGGTTAGCCCAACCGATCGGCTAGCACTTCATTGTTTTCAAATATGTCACTCGATCGGTTGGCATGATCGATCGGGTGACATTCCAATGTTTCAAAAGTCTAAGTGTTTGAAGTATAGTATCTCATGATTCGAGCAGTACTGATTACAATCGAGTGGCGTAGTCGATCGAACAGTACTTCGTCAATACTACACCTCGTGGGTTTGGGGGACTAAGTGCTAGTCGATCGGTTAGCCTAGCCGATCGGCTGGCATAGTCGTTCGGTTGGGCTGTTCGATCGAACAGCCTAGCCGTTCGGCCAGCTTCTCGATTCGGTTAACCTATCACTTAACACTTGGTTATTCCCGTTACTTGGTGATGTTTTAGAGATATTTTGACTACGAGTTGAACCACAAAACTGAAGTCCCCTCTTAGCCTACTGACTCGAGCAGGAATCACCCAAACTCGGTCAGAGACGGTTTGGAACCCAAGTTTAACGTTTAACCCGGAATCGGTATATCTCTCGGTAGAACCCGAATCTTGAACCATGTGTTTGTTTAGGATGGTTTATAAATCGGTTCAAGTCTCGTTTTCACCTTTTTGAGTGTAAAAGAGTTGAAAGATAGATGAAAACCCATCTTCCAATCCCTTTTCCACCGTGAAATGTTAAGATCTTTGGAAGATTTTAGGTTATTTATGTGGAAATCGGTTAGATCTAGCTTGTTCATGGTTGAATGAAGTCAAGAACATGAAGTTCTTGATGAACACCAAGAACACCATGATGACATCACTCAAGAACACCTAGATCTTGGTGATTTCATGGATGAAATTCAGATTTTGAAAGATAGAAAGATGGAGAATCGATTAATGAACAAAAACGTACAAAGATTAGAGTGAAATACTTACCGGTTTGAGAGAAATCTGAGATTTAGTGAGAAGAAGAGGCTGGTCGGTCAGAGCTTTTCCAAAAGTGGAAAGCTTGACAAGGACAGCCCTATTTATAGGCTTCCAAAAGAGGAAAGGGTCAGCTGATCGAACAGCATCCCTGATCGAGCAGCTGTCCGATCGAACAGCCTGTTCGATCGGCTAGCCTGTTCGATCAGGTTGCCCTGTTCGATCGGCTAGCCTGTTCGATCAGGTGGCCCTGTTCGAACGGCTTGCCTAGTTTTGAGTGTTTCGCGACGATTTTTGATATTTCGAGTTCGATGAACGATGATTTGAGAATGATAGAATTCCTAATCAAATTACTTTTAGTCCTAACTACTATATCTAACATACAAGCATCCTTACACCACGGTTTGGATTCGATTTCGATTGAGTTTGATTCACCTTCGATTCTTGATTGATTTGATTGATTCACCACACACTTTAACATAAAAGTAAACATGCACAAGTAACATATATGGCACACACACACGTATAAAAAGTACTAAAATCCCCACACTTGAGTCCGATGATTGATTTGGTTAGCTTGATTATTGATTGACTAGCTTTATTGCGTTGTTACTTCCTACCATTCACAGTCGGTCGTTGATTCACAGTCGATTATCGTCCGATTAGTTTGATTATACAACACTTACTCCAAATAATACGAAAATCAAAATGAAACTAAAATGAAATTAATCTTTATTAATCTTTAATTCCAATAACAGTCAACACTTGACTTTGACTTTGACTTTTGGAAAACACGGGGTGTTACATCAAAACCCACCATTTTCAACCATTTCTTCACTTTCTATCTCAATAATCACTACATTATAGTGCGATTTTCGTCACCAATCAATGATTCAAACACCCAATCAACGTGTTCTTCAACTTTTTTTTGAAGAAAACCCAGTTTAATTTCATTCAAAATCTCGTTTTTTCCCGTGATTCTGAAGATAATCACTCGAAACGTTCGATTCGATCGCTGATAAGTGTTTCTATCATTAAAAATTCGTCAATCGTTGAAGAAATCGGCCTCGATCCATGTAAGAAATCCTTTAATTTCATTTTTACGATCTGGGTTTTTTATTTAGTCATTGCGTTTTACGATCTTGGCGGGGGTCCGGGGGCAGCGCCCCTAGTAGCAGGGTCCAAGGGGCGGCAGCCCCTGGCGGGGTCCAAGGGGCAGAGCCCCTGGCTGGGGTCGAGCTGCTCTCTGGTTCAGACAATTCACAGACAGTTTTATGTGTCCATTGCGTTTTAGAAATAAGAGAGTTTTATGTGTTTTCTGGCCATTGCGTTTAAAAAAAAACACATTTTAAGTGTTTTTAGTCATTGCGTTTTAGGTAAAACACATTTTTTAAGTGTTTTTAGTCATTGCGTTTTAGGTAAAACACATTTTTAGGTGTTTTCAGTCCATTGCGTTTTAGAGAAAACACTTTCTTTTGTTTTTTTAGGCCATTGCGTTTTAGAAATGAGACATTTTTAAGGGTTTTCTGGCCATTGCGTTGTATAAATAAGACATTTGTTTGTGTTTTTTGTGCATTGCGTTTTAGGTAAAACACATTTTTATGTGTTTTCAGTCCATTGCGTTTTAGAAAACAGACATTTAAGTGTTTTCTGGCTATTGCGTTTTAGAAATAAGACATTTGTTTGTGTTTTTGGTGCATTAAGTTTTAGGTAAAACACATTTTTATGTGTTTTCAGTCCATTGCGTTTTAGAAAGTACACTTTCTTTTGTGTTTTTAGGCTATTTCGTTTTAGATATAAGACATTTCTTTGTGTTTTCTGGCCATTGCGTTTTACAAATAAGACATTTCTTTGTGTTTTTGGTGAATCGCGTTTTAGAAAAAATGTCATTTTTTTAGGTTTTTTTTTTCCATTGTGTTTTACGCAACTGGTTTTTACCATTGCGTTTTACGCAACTGGGTTTTCGAAATTTTTTTTCGAAAATATAGCAAAAGTATACTCGTTTTAAAGATAAAAAAACGCTCGTTTTTTTGGTGCAATTTTTATAAAAAAATAATGTCGTATGAAAGAGTTATTAACGTTTAAAAAATGGGGGGGGGGGAATTGGAGGAGAGAGAAACTATTGGTGTAACGCCCAGCGTCCCTAAACCTTAGGCTCTTGTCAAGATTAGTTCCTGAAGTCTAGACTATTGTTAGTTTTGGTCCTTGTTGTTATGTGATAATGATACTTTGACAAATTTTGGTATGAATCTTATTGATACTTGATGCTATGATACTTGATTCTTTACTCTGGATGCTTGACTCTTGATACCTAATCTAGATACTTGACTCTCGATGCTTAATCTAGATACTTGATTCTTAATATTATGAAAACTAGATTCTTTATGATTGATTCTTGACAAGTGATACTTGGACTCTTGATTCTTGACACTTGAGAAACTATGATTCTTGACTTTTGAAACTTATTTTGGTGCCTGACTCCTTAGACTCGTGAAACTTGATTCTTGGTTGAACGAGAGACCGGAGTATTGTCACCGGCGGAATTTATGAAACTTGGAAACTTTTGGTTTGTAATGTAATCTAAATACTTTACCTAAACTATATGCAACGCAACGCTTAATCTAACTTGCAAAACGAATCAGAGACGGGAACGCGGAAAGATTGGTTTGGCCAGAGTGGCAATCCGATCCGATTGCCACCCGACCGGATTGTCACCCTATCGGATGACCATCAGATCGGATGGCCGCCCGATCGGACAACCACCCTATCCCCCTCACTTGGATCCCAGAGCGAGTGGCAACCCGATCGGATGAGCCATCTGTCTTCTCACACACCCATGTCACCCGACCGAGTGGCAATCTGATCGGATCGCCATCCGATCGGACCGCCATTCGATCCAGTGACTGGTTTAACACCTTACGCAACCTCGTTATTCTGCCCGACTCTTATCCTATTGTAATCTAATCAGGCTAATTCTAAAAAGAGCTCCCTTTGATCCAATAACAGTTGTGACTGTTAAGCAATCACTGTGAGTATACTCGATCCCCTTTTTCTTTAAACTTTTGGGGTGCAACATGTATTCTATGAAACTTAAACTTGAATCTTTGAAACTTAAACTCTATCCTATGTGTACGTGAAACTTGTGATTCTTGATTCTTGATTCTTTGTGCTATGTGACGTTTAATCCAGAGTGTGTAGTTCCGCCCTAACGATAGTAGCACTATAGGAGATGCACCTCTCCGATTATTATCGGGGGGTATTGTTAGGAGGATTCTAGTTTACCTCATTGATTCTTTGGTAAACAATTAAAGCATCGGGATATTTGGGCTATCACTGTGTGGACTGCGACACTAGCACGGCTGAAACTATTTTATTGCTTACACTGTGGATATGAGTTGTTTTAAACTATTATTCTATTATCAAACTTTTATACTCGCCAATACTTTTGTATTGATATTTTAATACATGTTGAAGGCTGATAGGATGCTTTGGAAATGCATGGAATCCAGCTAGGAGATGCTTAGAAACGTCACCTAGTTAACTTAGAATCTTTTGAACAATTTGAAAAATTTTCGTTATGGTGTGTATTTGATATTCGTGTTGGTTGTGTACGCTATTAGACAATGTTATGATGAATTTGATCTAATTTCTATTGAAACAAATAGTGTTATGGAATCTCATGAGCAATCTGAACGCTTAGTGCTCGCACCCTGATGTTTCCGCCATCGGTTGGGGTGTGACAGATTGGTATCAGAGCCATAACTATAGGAGATTAGGATAAGTAGGAATACTTGCCCTAGTCTATAGTTCTAGGGATCTTGATTCTTATTTGATGTTTAAAACTTATGCATTCTACCGTATATGCTTCCTAGCAGCACAATTTCCTATTAAACTTACATGCCTTTCCTAAGGCTGACACAATGTACACTTTATACTTTGAAAACGCTGTTAATCAGTATTTGTATTTTGCACGAGATTTGCCCTCAGGATAGGAGTAACATCCGAACCTTGAAGGGAAATCTCCATATTATTCTCGTAGGTCTTATCTGCGGATAAGTACCAACACTATTTAGGGTACGATGTTGTCAAGATAGAGGTGAAACCCAGACCTTGATAACTAGTCCCACTCCTTGATAATTTTATGTCTCGCCAAAGTCTCGTGACGTCCGATCAATTGAGTACGTGAAATTACCAAAAGGACGAATATCGTAGGCCTAACATCGATGACGTATTTGTCTAAGTAAGTCAAGACACGCTACCTCAATTAGAAAGAGGTTCGAATCACCTTGGTTAGTCGCCGTTCCTCTACCCGGAACAATCCTATGTTTTATAAACCTATCTTGCTTTTATGTTATCGCGATTTCTAAAATGTGGTTTTATTTATGTGGTTTTAAACTCGATTTTTCGTCCATTCTGATATACTTTTACACGAATCACACGTTGCCCGCAATCTAAAACGTTAATCCTAATCTCAGATCGAACTAAATTTATGAAGCTTTATTCTATGTGTAATCTAGGCGGTAATCTTGATTGACTATTATGCTATGATGAGTTGTTGTGGGTATGAAACACTAAGATGACATAGAAGTACAAGACAGAAGTGGCATGTCCTAAGCATGGTGGATACGCCGCTGGTACTTCCTATATATAATGCTTCCGACATGTTACCAACTTTCGTACCAAGTGCCATACGAGGTTAGTGTTTGTAGACCAGTGTGGATAGCCTATGTAATCTATGGAAACTTTGCTCGTGGAATCTATGGGGAATATATGTTGACTCTAAAACTATGCATGTAATATAGGAGGAAGCTACGTGTAAGCTATGTGTAATCTAGCATGATCTATGATATTCTATGGTGTTAATCTACTGAGTGAATCTATGTTAATCTATGTTAATCTATTGAGCAATCTTTGCGGATCTATTGAGCTACTCTATGAGCTAATCTATGTCGATCTTTTGGGTAAACTATGTGAACCTATTTGAGAAATCTATGTGAAACTATTTTAGCAATCTATAATGATGATGATGATGATGAGTAAATTGTTACGTTTGGCGATTGCGACACGTAACATGACACCTAGTACGAGGCAAGGTGATGTGTCCAAAGCGTGGTGGATACGCCGCTGGTACTTCCTATATATAAGCGTTTTGGCATGTTGACCAAACTTCGTACAACGTGCCATGTGAAGGTCGTGAGTGTTGTGATGATTCAATCTAGATTCTTTAATCTATTAGTGTGTGTAGTCTATATTGTGAGATCTCATGAATCTAGACTCATACAATCCTGTTGTTGGATCTTTAGGATGTCTTCTCGAAAGCTATCCGTCACTCTCAGGAAATCCAGGGAGAAGTCTCAGAAAAAGATGATGTCATTCATGGCTGACCAGATTGCTCGAGTCGTGCCAAAGATCGTCTCTGAGCTCCTGGGATCAAACACTCCTCCATCCTCTGTGGACTCTAAAGTAGAGAAGCCGACATCTACCAAGTTCAACTACAAACACTTCATCTCCTGCAACCCCAAACTGTTTACGGGCAGTGATGGGGTGACAGCTATGCTTGAGTGGTTTAACAGCATAGAGGTCACTTTCATTAACAGTGAATGCCCTGAACATTTGAAAACCAGGAGTGCTACTGGAGTGTTTCAAGGAAGGGCTTTGGAATGGTGGTCTAATGAAAGGAATATCCGTACAAATGAATTAGCCTATGCTCTTTCGTGGGCTGAGGTACGAGAACTGATGATGCTTGAGTTCTGTCCTCCCCATGAACAATTGAAGCTTGAAGAAGAGTTCTGGCACCTGAAGCAAGTTGGTGATGACAACCTGGCGTATACTACCCGGTTTAAGCAGCTAAGTTTTATCGTTCCTCACTTGGGTTCGACTCCCAAGTGGATGATAACCAAGTATATCAATGGTCTACCTCCGGCGATGCGTGATTCCATCAAGGCAGCTTAGCTAGAAACTATTGAGGAAGTCTATCGTTTGGCAGCAAGTTTGAACAACAACCGTGTGCGTGATAAGCAGTTTGCTACCCCTGCACCTTCCAAGTCTGCTAACCAAGTTACCCAACAGCCTAGTGGCAGCAAGAACAAGAAAAGGAAGTCTCAGGGTTCGGGATGTAATGCTATTAACCCTGCTGCTAAACCTGCTCCTACCCCTGCTACAGTTAACCCTACTGCTCCTAAAGCAAAGAAACAGTACACGGGTCCTCACCCGAAGTGTACCACCTGCAACTTTCATCATCCGACAAACTCTGCATGTCGTCTGTGCACCAACTGCAACCGCTATGGTCACACGACCTCGTATTGCCGTCAAGCTAACCCTGCTCCAATCCAGAAAGTCCCAGTCCAAGCAGCTGAAGCAGCTCTTCCAGCTCCTCCGCAGAATCCAGGACCAGCCAATGCCGTTCGTGCATGCTTTCAGTGTAGGGATACTACTCATCCCCACAATCGTTGCCCCTAGCTGAACCAAGATCAACAGGCCGTCGCTCGTGGACGAGCGTAAAATCTCAATGCTAACCAGGCTCGCAACAACAACGGCGTGGTGAATGGTATGTTCCTTGTTAATAATCTCCATGTTTCGATTCTATTTGATACTGGTGCCGATAAGAGTTTTGTGTCCGTAGAATTTGAGTCTTTGATAAATTGTACACGCTCTAAGTTACATGAGTCGTTCTCTGTTGAGCTCGCCAATGGTAAGTCGATTCTTGTGAATTCTATCATGCGTGATTGTTCCTTGATTCTTAACGATCACGTATTCTCTGTTGATCTTATACCCATGCAGTTGGGCTGTTTTGATATTATCATCGGCATGGATTGGTTACGTAAGAATCATGCCGAAATTGTGTGTCACGAGAAGCTTGTTCGTCTACCTCTTCCGTCTGGTGATCTTCTACATTTTATGGGGACCGACCTTCGAAAGGACTAAGGCTGATGTCATGCACACAAGCGAGCAGAAGTTTACGTAAACAGAACCCTGAATTCTTGGCCCACGTGGTGGAACAAAAGGGCAAGGGGAAGAACATAAACGATGTTCCAGTTGTGTGTGATTTCCCTGATGTCTTTCCTGAGGATCTACTCGGTCTTCCTCCTCCCAGATCCGTTGATTTTCGTATTGATCTCATACCTGGTGCGACTCCTGTCGCCAGGGCTCCTTACCGTCTTGCACCTTCCGAGATGCAAGAATTGTCCATCCAGTTACAAGAATTACTCGATAAGGGCTTTATTCGTCCAAGTACCTCTCCGTGGGGTGCTCCCGTATTATTTGTCAAGAAGAAGGATGGTTCGTTTCGTATGTGTATCGACTATCGTGAACTTAATAAGCTGACCGTGAAGAATCGTTATCCATTACCTCGCATTGATGATTTGTTTGACCAACTACAAGGCGTGTCGTGTTTCTCGAAGATTGACCTACGTTCTGGATATCATCAACTACGTGTCCTCGAAGATGATATTCCTAAAACAGCGTTTTGTACTCGATATGGACACTACGAGTTCGTAGTCATGCCTTTTGGCTTGACCAACGCACCTGCAGTGTTTATGGACTTTATGAACCGTGTTTGTAAACCCTATTTGGATCGTTTTGTTATAGTCTTTATCGATGATATTCTTATTTATTCTAAGTCTAAAGCTGATCATGCTCGCCATCTACGTCTTATGATTGAATTTCTACGTGGTGAATGTCTGTATGCTAAGTTTTCGAAGTGTGAGTTTTTGATAGATGAAGTGCAGTTTCTTGGTCATATTGTCAGTAGTCGGGGTATTCATGTTGACCTTTCGAAAATCGAGGCAGTGAAGAATTTGTGTACGCCTAAATCCATGTCTGAGATTCGTTCTTTTCTAGGATTGGCAGGTTATTACCGCCGATTCATCGCGGATTTCTCAAAAATCGTTGTTCCTCTTACTAACCTAACCCAAAAGGAGAAACCTTTTGTTTGGGGTCCCGAAGAAGAAGAGTCCTTTCAGACTCTTAAGAATCTTTTGTGTAATGCTCCTGTTTTGACTCTTCCTGACGGCAACGGCGATTTCGTGGTATATTGTGATGCCTCAAACCATGGATTGGGCTGTGTGCTCATGCAGCGGGACAAGGTCATTGCTTATGCCTCTCGTCAACTCAAAGTGCATGAGAAAAACTATACTACTCATGATCTGGAGCTTGGTGCGGTTGTTTTTGCGTTAAAGATCTGGCGACACTGCCTATATGGTACTAAGTGTGTGGTCTTCACCGACCATAGGAGCCTTCAACACATCTTTGACCAGAAAGAGCTGAACATGCGACAGAGGCGTTGGGTAGAATTGCTTAACGACTACGACTGCGAAATCCGCTATCATCCTGGTAAGGCGAACGTAGTGACCGACGCTCTTAGTCGTAAGACACATGTTAAGTCTATTCGTATATCTAGTGACCTAATTGCTTGTATTCGTGAAGCTCAGTATTCGTCTGCTAATGAAGGAAGTCTATCTGTTGAAGTTCTTGGCGCTAACGTTAATCAACTCGAAACAAAATCTGATGGTCTTCAGTACTATCTTAATCGCATCTGGGTTCCAGATCGCGATAACCTCCGTGAGCTCATCATGAATGAGGCTCACAAATCTCGTTACTCTATCCATCCAGGCACCGATAAAATGTACCAGGATCTGCGTATGACTTATTGGTGGCCTGGCATGAAAAAGGACATTGTTGTGTATGTTTCTAAATGCCTCACCTGTTTGAAGGTAAAGGCTGAACATCAGCGTCCTTCTGGACTTTTAGAGCAACCTAAAATCCCCGTGTAGAAGTGGGATAGTCTTGCTATGGACTTTATTACTAAGTTACCCCGAACGCCTGCCGGTCATGACAGTATTTGAGTGATCATTGACCGTTTAACTAAATCAGCCCACTTTCTTCCTATTCGTGAAGATTATAAAGTGGAGAAGCTTGCTACAATCTATAGTGACGAGATTATAAGCCACCATGGCGTACCTTTAGATATAATCTCTAACCGTTATGGTCTTTTTACTTCACATCTTTGGCAAACATTCCAGTTCGCTATGGGTTCGCTCTTGAATTTTAGCACGACCTTTCATCCTCAGACGGATGGACAGACCGAGCGTACTATTCAAACCCTAGAGGACATGCTCCGTTCTTGTGTTATCGACTTTGGTGGTAACTGGGATGTACATTTACCATTGATAGAATTCTCGTATAACAATAGCTATCATTCCAGTATTCAGATGGCTCCTTTCGAAGCTTTGTATGGACGAAAATGCCGATCTCCTCTCAGCTGGCATGAGGTTGGGGAAAAACAGTTCACTGGCCCTGAGATTATTCAAGAGACAACGAATAAGATTCTTCAAATCCGTGATAACTTGATCAAGGCTAGGAGCAGGCAAAAGAGCTATGCTGATAAAAGGCGCAAGCCTCTGGAATTTGCTGTTGGTGATCGAGTTCTACTCAAGGTATCTCCCTGGAAGGGAGTAGTTCGCTTTGGTAAAAAGGGAAAGCTCGCTCCTCACTATGTGGGTCCTTTCGTGATACTTGAGAGGATTGGCAAGGTGGCGTACAAACTCGATTTGCCACAGGAACTAAACAACGTGCACCCAGTGTTCCACGTATCTAACCTACGGAAATGCTTAGCCAACGAGGAACTGCAAGTTCCTCTGGAAGACTTGCAAATAAATGAAGCTGTTCAGTTTGTGGAGAAACCGGTCGAGATCATGGATCAAGCCGCCAAGCGTCTAAGGCGCAGCAAAATTCCCATAGTTAAGGTTCGATGGGAAGGAAAGCGTGGTGCCGAATTCACTTGGGAGTTGAAAAGTGATATGAAGGCCAAGTACCCTCATCTCTTCGAGTAGTCTTCATCTAAGATTTCGGGGACGAAATCTCCTAAAGGAGGGGAGACTGTAACGCCCAGCGTCCCTAAACCTTAGGCTCTTGTCAAGATTAGTCCCTGAAGTCTAGACTATTGTTAGTTTTGGTCCTTGATGTTATGTGATGATGATACTTTGACAAATTTTGGTATGAATCTTATTGATACTTGATGCTATGATACTTGATTCTTTACTCTGGATGCTTGACTCTTGATACTTAATCTAGATACTTGACTCTCGATGCTTAATCTAGATACTTAATTCTTAATATTATGAAAACTAGATTCTTTATGATTAATTCTTGATATGTGATACTTGGACTCTTGATTCTTGACACTTGAGAAACTATGATTCTTGACTTTTGAAACTTATTTTGGTGCCTGACTCCTTAGACTCGTGAAACTTGATTCTTGGTTGAACGAGTGACTTGAGTCTTGTCACTGGCGGAATCTATGAAACTTGGAAACTTTTGGTTTGTAATGTAATTTAAATACTTTACCTAAACTATACGCAATGCAACGCTTAATCTAACTCGCAAAACGAATCAGAGACGGGAACGTGGAAAGATTGGTTTGGCCAGAGTGGCAATCCGATCGGATTGCCACCCGACCGGATTGTCACCCTATCGGATGACCACCCAATCAGATGGCCATCCGATCGGACTGCCACCCGACTCGTGCGCACATTCCCTCCACTCACTCTCTCACACTATAAATAGCAACTGTCACATCAGTCCTTCACTGATGTGACAGCTCCGCTCGACCAAGACACGCGCACACGTCTTTTCTCCATTTTCTTGCTGATTTCGGTACGTTTTGCACTAGATCCTTGTACTTTCTTGATCTACACATCATTCTCTACGTGATTCTCACTTGAAATCACACTTTTCACCGTGAAATCCCTCGGATCTGAGTTCTTGAGGGTGATGTCATCATGAGGGTTTGTACAAACTGCCATGTGATGTCATTCTGAGCAATATCTAGCTCAAATCTATGGTATTTCATGCGTTTTCACACATAATCCAAGCTAAATCTAAACTTTTTCATAAGAAACTTGAGTTATCTTATCCTATTCTTCAAACTTCTACTTTATTCGGTGGAAACCGGGTCTAAACTAACTGTAGATCTGATGAATAGTCTAGAGTTGGTGGATTAGAGTTTTCACTGAAAAAGACGAGCAAAGCACGAATTCCGACATAAACCCGTCAGAGACATACGACTGATCGGACAGGGGTGGTTCCCACCCGATTAGAACGGCTGTGTGCTGAAAGGTTTACCGTTGTCTCAATACGTGTCGTACCGTCACCGTTAAACTAGAAACTTGGGAATTTTTACAAAATGTTAAACAGGAACAAGGGTCGCCCCAACAAGCGGCAACCCGATCGGACAGCCGCCCTATCAGGTGATACTTGCCCTTGGTCTTGAAACCTGAAACTTGTCAATAGCTTAGAAACTTGGAAAACATTGGGAAACTTAATCAAGTGGCAACCCGATCGGACAGCCGCCCGATCGAGGTGCCACCCGGTTGAGATGACCAAATTATTTCACGCCTGAATCGAGTGGCAACCCGATCGGACAGCCGATCGAGCAGCCACCCTATCCCCCTCACTTGGATCCCAGAGCGAGTGGCAACCCGATCGGATGGGCATCCGATCGGGCAGCCATCTGTCTTCTCACACACCCATGTCACCCGACCGAGTGGCAATCCGATCGGATCGCCATCCGATCGGACCGCCATTCGATCCAGTGACTGGTTTAACACCTTGCGCAACCTCGTTATTCTGCCCGACTCTTATCCTATTGTAATCTAATCAGGCTAATTCTAAAAAGAGCTCCCTTTGATCCAATAACAGTTGTGACTGTTAAGCAATCACTGTGAGTATACTCGATCCCCTTTTTCTTTAAACTTTTGGGGTGCAACATGTATTCTATGAAACTTAAACTTGAATCTTTGAAACTTAAACTCTATCCTATGTGTACGTGAAACTTGTGATTCTTGATTCTTGATTCTTTGTGCTATGTGACGTTTAATCCAGAGTGTGTAGTTCCGCCCTAACAATAGTAGCGCTATAGGAGATGCACCTCTCCCATTATTCTCGGGGGGTATTGTTAGGAGGATTCTAGTTTACCTCATTGATTCTTTGGTAAACAATTAAAGAATCGGGATATTTGGGCTATCACTGCGTGGACTACGACACTAGCACGGCTGAAACTATTTTGTTGCTTACACTGTGGATATGAGTTGTTTTAAACTATTATTCTATTATCAAACTTGTATACTCGCCAATACTTTTGTATTGATATTTTAATACATGTTGCAGGCTGATAGGATGCTTTGGAAATGCATGGAATCCAGCTAGGAGATGCTTAGAAACGTCACCTAGTTAACTTAGAATCTTTTGAACAATTTGAAAAATTTTCGTTATGGTGTGTATTTGATATTCATGTTGGTTGTGTACGCTATTAGACAATGTTATGATGAATTTGATCTAATTTCTATTGAAACAAATAGTGTTATGGAATCTCATGAGCAATCTGAACGCTTAGTGCTCGCACCCCGATGTTTCCGCCATCGATTGGGGTGTGACAATTGGCTTGGATTGACTAGAATGCCCCTAAACAAACTCACGCGCCTCTTTTTTTTCCTTCATTTTCACTCATTTAATCTTAGCCCTTGATTAAATAAATGGATGATCAAGATTACTTCCTAGGCTTCCTACCCAAATAAACTTCCTATTATATCCTAACCCATTATATCTATATCTATCTATCAATTAATGTGTGACACGTGTTATTCACAAAATGCTTCTATTTTTTATTAAAATATTAATTAAATAAATAATAAATTATATAACTATTAATTTGTAACATAGGTAGGCTTAATGTGATTGTACTTTATGCTTGAATGGTGTTTTGTACAATTTAGACAAAAAGTATAACTATTAATTTGTAACATAAGTAGGCTTAATGTGATTGTACTTCATGCTTTAATGGTGTTTTGTACACTTTAGACAAAAATGCAAAGTGAAAACATTATAAATTTATATATACGTCGAAACGTAGAACAACTTGAATTTATACCAAAACGTAAATAAAAATATGCACATAAAAATGGTTTCTTTAAACGACAACGTATTATATTTGACCTGACTCGTCTATAAATAAAGTTTACGTCGGAATGTAGAACAAATCATATTTATACCTACCCGTACATAAAATATGCACGTAAAAAATAGGTGCATATTTATACCTACCCGTATATAACTATTAATTTGTAACATAGGTAGGCTTAATGTGATTGTACTTCATGATTGAATGGTGTTTTGTACAATTTAGACAAAAATATGCACGTACATAAAATATGCACGTAAAAAATAATTTTTAAGTAAAGGAAGTATAGGGGTAAACCGAAACAAAATATTAGTAAAAAAATTAATAGGTTAAAAACGTTCGTAAAACCGTGTCAAGTTTTACGCTCCCGCCGCAACGCGGGGGTACTTATACTAGTTAGTATTAAATCTTAGTTTACTTTGAATTTGGAACAAAATGCTTTAGTATCACGAAAACCAAACTTTGTATTAATATATTATCGTTTTTTATGATATAACTTTTTTTTATTATCACGAAAACCAAACTTTGTATTAATATATTATCATTAGTTTTTTTATGATATAATTCTTTTATTATTTGGTATATAAAATTAGGTTTATCCAACCCGTGTAATACATAGGGTTTTAAAAATAACTTTTTTTCTTATTTACTATACAAACATCTATTTTTTTTATTTTCCGTCTCTTTTTTTCTACATATCTTCTATTAAGTAAATAAATAATAAATTAGGATTAAATCTGATCTTACTTTGAATTTAGAACAGAATGCTTCTGTTTTTTCTATTAAAATATTATCTTTAAATTTAAAATTTTAATTTATGATATTTTTAGATAAAACAAATTACGTATCACGAAAACCAAACTTTGTATTAATATATTATCGTTAGTTTTTTTATGATATAACTTTTTTATTATTTGGTATGCAAAATTGGGTTTATTCAACCTGTGTGAGACACAGGGTTTTAAAAAATAACTTTTTTTTATTTGCTATACAAAATTACATTTATTTAACCTATGTATTACACAAGGTTTTTAAAGATATAATTTATTTTATTATTTGGTATATAAATTAGATGTGTTTGGAGGTCCCTAGAGGAGAATCTAGAACAACCTTATCCTTGTTACCGTACACACCCGCAAGTGCGGAATCCAAACGAGTGTACAAACCAAGCAAAAGAACACAAAAATACAAGACAAAGATTCAAAGTTAAGGCTCACTTGTATAAATTTTAGCAGAGTTTCAATACAATGTTTGAACAAGAAAACCTCACAAAAACTCTGTGATGTGTTCTCTCTTATCTTCTGTGTTATTGTCACACCCTGCTAGTAGCGGAACCATATTGTGTGTGACGTAAGAAAGGTAATCATTGCATCCAAATGTGTAAACATATAAACTAACAACGATGCCATAGATATATTGATTTCAACAAAAGATTACAAGTTTTCCAACATAGTTTCAAGTTCGCCAGCGTTCACAACGTTAAGCATGACATAGTTTAAGTTATGTTACACAACACAAAAGTTTGTTTTTAACATAAACATAGTGAGATTTTGTCCCCTATATACTCATACGAAGATGAGATATAAAAGACAAACCCTCCAAAAGCGGCTACCGTTGTCATTGACTTTCCCGTTTCCCGTAGTGTATCACCGGCTCAAGACTTGTTTCCTGAAATACATGTAGTTTTAAAAAGTCAACAAAAGTTGAGCTAGTTCATGCAATTATTGTTATCATATGAAATCTTTGTATTCTTGTAATGAAATCATGGTATGTTATTAGCATTCATGGAGTTTAAGGATATATCAGTGGGTAGTGAGCCCCCTGACATTATGTACCATAAGTACGTAACCAAACCGAGACAACTTTGACATTTCTGGGATCACAAAAGCACTCCTATGGCACCAACCAGGAGTGGAGCGTGTCTCAAGCTCTATAGATCTACACCTTTTGCACCTTGGCCACTAAGTGATTAATGGTTACTATGTCATCATCCTACTTACGTACATTAATCGTGTTATCATCTAAACCCATAGCTAACATACCCGTAGTTTTAACATGTATTTCCCTCGATTGTTTTAAAAACAAAACATTGAAATCATTGAAAGGAGGGACATGAACTCACTAGTTTATGTTCCGTGCAATCATACTATAAAAGTGAGCGTCCGTGTGAGTAACCTACATGTGTACTAACTTTATTAGACACTAAGTCTTTCGGACCTCCTACAAGTTGTTCATCTTGAATTCTTATTGTGTTTTCACTTGCCATTTTGAACAACTTTGTATTTTACAATGTTGGTAGTTTGATCGTTCGATTGTTATATGTATTCATTCCATAAGTGTATACATATATTTTATATGTATTGAATTTTGTGTGAACGGGCTTCGCCCTTCACATGTCCTTGTGCTTCGCACGTGTGTCATTGGGCCTAAACCCTGTCTCTGGGCTTAACCTACGTTTCTATGTCATTGGGCCTAACCCACGTTTCTATGTCATTGGGCTTAACTCACGTTTCAATGTCATTGGGCTTAACCCACGTTTCTATGTCATTGGGCTTAACCCACGTTTCTATGTCATTGGGCTTAACCCACGTTTCTATTATTTATTGTTAATTATGACAAATTATATTAAACAACTTATTAATCAAACAAAAAAATTAAAATAGTATTAACCTAATTTAAAAAATAATAAAAAATCCATTTTGAGTTAGAAAGATTTTTTTAACAATAGATAAACCCGTGTAATACACAGGGTTTTTAAAGATATAACATTTTTTATTATTTGCTATATAAAATTAAATTTATTTAACCCGTATAATACACGAAGTTTTTTTTTAAATATAACTTTTTTTTATTATTTAGCATATAAAATTACATTTCTTCCACCCGTGAATACACATGGTTTTTTTTTAAATATAACTTTTTTATTGTTTGGTATATAAAATTACATTTATTCAACCCGCACAATACATGAGGTTCTTGAAGATATAATTTTTTATTATTTAAGGTATAAAATTATATTTACTCAACAAGTGTAATAAACGAGGTTAATAAAAATATATTGTTTTTTTATTTAGTATATAAAATTACATTTATTAAACTCGTGTAATACACAGGATTCTTACCTAGTATAGTATATACCAATGTTTACAATGAATAATGATGAACGTGCAGTATATATATCAATGCATTCACTTTGGCTGTAAACGGACTAAACTTTCATTGAAGATTCGTTAAGCTAGAGCCTTAGACTGCTGGGTGTGGGGCTTAGGTTTGGGGCTTGGGTTGACATGTGGCAGAGATGGGCTCCAGTAAGCCACCCCAAAAAAAGTAGATTGTGGTGGCGGCGTAGGTTAGGGGCTTGAGTTGACATGTGAAAATTTATTATATTTTTATATTTTGACATTTATAAAATAAAACACTCCACTAATTTAATTTAAATAAAAAAGTTACACAAAATCCTAATAAATTAAAAAAAAAACTTAATAGATCCTAAAAAATTAAAAAAAAACTTAATAAATCCTAATAAAATAAAAAAAACTTCATAATAAATTCTAAAAAAATTACAAAGTATGATAAATATTAAAATGGGGAATCCAACGAAATTTCGGGTTCCCATCGTGCATGTACTCGATTTTGACGATCTCCACTCAATCGTCGTAGCTTAGGTCGCCCACAGGCACACGGTCGAAGTATGCTTTAAACCGATCCAGATGCGGTTTTAGCTCCCGCCACTTATGTTGACACGCGTTCAAGTTGTGACGCGTGTTTCCAACATGTTGTTGGTATTCCTGAAACGCTCGTGTCCAGTAGGTTGTTTGACCACGGCGTAGCGTTCGTTGTGCGTCAACGATTGATATCACTAGCGCTAGCTCCTTCTCCTCGGTCCAGTTAACCATTTTCGGTTTTTGGGTTGGTTTTGGATGAAGATTTGTGTTTGAAGAAATAGGTGTAAAAAATTTGGGGGTTTGGGGTGAGTATTTATAGGTAAAAATTAGTAAAAATTTTAAAAAATTTGATTTACATAGCGGTTACCGCCATGGCCAGCGGCTAGCCCATACGGCTATGGGTAACGGTCATGTTTTGCTAGCCAATCCCAGCCATCCACATCATTTAGCCAACCCGCCTCACGTCAGGGTTCATAGCCACGCCAGAGGGGCAACGCCGCTACCCTGGCTTGCCTAGTATGGCTAAAGCGGCGTTGGTTTAGTTCCCACGCCCGACACCCTTCGGTGTTAGAGGTGAATTTCAGTTTTGAATGTGTATTTTTAAATGTTGGATTAATACTAATTGGCCGTTTTGCTAAAAATAGTAAATGTAAAAAATGAGTGTTGAGGTTGGATTAATAGTAATTGGCCGTTTGCTAAAAATAGTAAATGTAAAAAATGAGTGTTTTTGGGGGCGCTAGCTAGGGTTGGATGAAAGAGAAGACGTTAATTGGGTTGGGAAAGTGAAACAAACTGTAAACCCAACTTATCCATGCTTCCTCTGTTTAGACCAGCATGTTCGCCTCCTCCGTCGTCTTGTTTGATAAAATCATGAGCTGTTGCAGCCTTCAATTACCGGCCCCAACCCTTAGTCACCGGCGTGGAGGAGGAGGAGGAGGATCATCCTTCCAATGCAGCGCTCTTCCACCAACCAATTCGGGTTAGTCTCCTCCATCTCTCACTCATTTCCTTCCTTCCTTCCTTCTGGCAGGCAGGCTGGCATCTTATTATTATTATTTGTATAGGAACCCTGCTGTTTCCTCTCTTCCTTGAAATGGGTATAACCGAGAAAGGAAGCCATGCCCTTTTGGAAAATCACCAAGCTCTAAAGCTCGCCCCTTTTGATTTCGTTCGCACCCAAATCCATGCTCTTCAAAATCTTGGAATCAACGGCCCCCTGCTATCCAGGCTCATTCAGAAGAGGCCCCATGTTTTGGTATCTCCAGAAATCCATTCCTTGCTCTGCTTTCTCTCCCATGATCTCAAAGGTGTCATTCAGGAGCCTCAGCTTGCCCGTCTTCTTACTGCTACAGACCCTAGGTATCTCTCCGGCTTCGAACCAAAGGTTCGCCTGCTGCTGGATGCTGGGATTCCCATAAACAGGCTTTCTCATGTTCTCAACAATCTCAATTTGACAAAGGCCTTGTGTTTGAAGCCCCTCCAAGATATTCAAAAAATGCTGTCTTTCGTCAAAGGCTTTGGTGGTGTTGACTTGATACTTGGTCGCCCTGCCATTCTCAATTGCGATCTGGATTCCCAGCTGGTACCCCGGATTGAGTTCCTGTTGGATTTGAGTGGGGGAGATGAGCTTGCAACAACTACTGTTTTGCTTAAACTGCCTTTCATTTTGGCTTACAGCGTGGACCACTACACTAGTCATGTTGACTTCTTCCGATCATACGCGGGGTTAACGGATGAGGAGATATTTAAAATTATACTTGTGTATCCGAGTCTGTTTAGTGCTAGCCGGACGAGGAAATTGCAGCCTCGGATAGAGTTCCTGAAGCAGTGTGGGTTCAGTTCGAAGGATATCTATAAACTGTTGATCAAAGCGCCTCTTTTTCTTAGCTTGTCGTTTGAAGATAACCTTGCACACAAGCTGGTTCTGCTGCTCAAGATTGGGTATGAACATGGAACAAAGGAGCTGGGTTTGGCAATGGGATGGGTGTGCAGAACGAGTTGCAAGAATATGCAGGAGGTGATTAGCCTGTTGTTGAATTATGGGTTGACTTGTGAAGAAATTCTGGCAATGGGAAAGAAGCATCCGCAGGTACTGCAATACAATCACAAATCAATGAAGCAGAAGCTGGACTACTTGACTCAGGAGATGGGGTATGAAGTTAGAGAGATGTTGGCTTTTCCGGCTTTTCTTGGTTATGGGTTTGATGGAAGGATTAAGTACAGGTTTGAATCCAGTGGCAAAATCTCAGGCGAAGGGATGTCGATTAACAAGCTATTTAGCATGTCCACTGCAAGATTCTCTAAGAAGCAAGAAAAGCAGCTGCCTGCAAGCAGCTGAACCTTTCTTGCTTGTTAATTTTCTTCTTATGCTATGGCAACATGAAAGTAATGATGGTAATGAATCTTGTGTTGTTATTTTTGACTGCTGCATTATATATATATATATAGGGTGAAAATGTACATCAATGCCCCCTTTAAACAAAGGACATAATTAATTCCATTTACATACATTCTGAGAGTAGTTCAGTCGATGCTGTTTCTATTCAATTCAATAGAATAGAATAGAATGTTGGGCAAAGAAATCCAACATTAGCGTCTATCATTTCTTAACAAACTGAAAAGATGAATCATCTGAGTACATTAGTTCTATAATTATTTATATATATATATATTTATTCTCCTCACCAGTTAAGATGCTTGATTCCGGAATGAAATAACCAAAACATAATATATTTTAACTTGTTATACATACATACATATATATGGTTTTATGAATCTGAAAATAGAAGAGATTCCCGCCAAAGCAAATTCCACATAGCTAAAAGAAAGACGATTAGAGTCCCTGGTGAAAAATGAAAATCTCATTTCTTAGCTTAGATGGCACCAATCTTCTTGTGAATCAAATACCTATTTTTTTCATTACCACCCTTGGGCATACCACAACTGTCGGTCCGTCTCAAATCCACACAAAATCTCCCCAACACTTTATGTATCTGCAACACACCTCCTCAATTCCTCCATTCAGCTCACACTTATCTCCACAAACCCAAATCAGATCGAGAGTTGGGATTTACTATGACAAGAGATTCAGGTTTATGCGTCCTACGAGGCCCAGCAGCAGATAACTCTCCATTCCTCTCTTGCTCCTCCTCCTTTTTATCAAGGTCATAAGGATACCAATCTTGTCTCCGCTGTTTTAGTTGCCAACGCCCTACCAGTGGCTCCTTTCAATTATGAGTTGGCCCGCCGGAAGATTGGTGTTGAATCTCAAAGGCGGACGGACTGCTTCGGCGGAAGGTGGGTCTCTGGAAAGTATAAATTTAGTGTTAGTTGTGTTGCACTTTTGGTTTTCGGTCCATTGACCTCTGAGCAAGGAACACAATGTGCGACTACCATTTGATAACTATCCAAAACAAGAATACAACAAACTATCCAACATCAACAAACACCATTTCAACCAGTCTAATGTCAAAAGCTATAAAATAAATGAGCTGGCTGGTGTTTTTTACAAGCCAAACTCGAGCTCAACATTTCAGTTGTAACTGTAATCATACCTCAGGTCTTTCTTCTTTGTAACTTGGATCTGCTTTTGACTCATAGGAAGCCCACAGACTTGATGTTTATATCGAGCTTAGAGGGAAACACGCACCCCTGGTTGAAAATCTTATCGTTTCGGGCTTTCCAGCATGATACAAGAATAACCACATGACATGAAGTACCTCTTTAAAGCAAGGAGGAAGTTATGAATCTCCAACAGGTTAGGAAAGTTGTAAAATTTAAGAGGTCTTTTTATTCCCATGTCACCTTCTTTACGATTTTCTCACCTTAAATAAAGTATCAATCAAACTATGAAAAAGGTCATCAGTTTCCAGCTACATGAAATCCTTTATCAAATTGCATTGAAACCTCAAAGGATATCTATTTCTAAAGAAATTCTTGTCTAAGAAAGCGTGCTTTCGAATGTGTGTGGCAAAAAAAAAAAAAAAAAACAAAAGAGAAACAGGAAGTCACAAGGATGTATATACTTACAAAGGTATGCAATTCTAAAAAGAGAAGTGATACATTACCAAGATAAAAATGGCAGATTGCAACAAGCAATACCTTGATTCGAAAGCAGCCTCCTCTATGAAAAAACTGCCATCCTGCTTGGAAGTAAGATTATAAAACAAGGGAGTTACCTGCCCCAACCCACACTAATTATACCTTGCCCAGCAGTTGGTGGATCACTACAGTGGGAAACTGAGTTTGAATTTAGAACAGGTTTATAACTTTAAATATCATCTGCTGAGTGTTTGTAACAAGAAAAAAAAAAAAGAATTCAATTCTTGTATCTTAGTCATCATATCATATATAACAAAAAATTAGTTTAGAAGAAAACAAGTAATTGCTGCTTGATTAGAACAAGTAACAAATACTCCAAAAGTGTGTTGATTATTTCAATATATAGGAAGACAGACGTCTGGGCTATTAATTAATACATGGTCACTCAAGATCTGCAAATACTATTTCTTCCTATCAATCTGAAAGTTTATCACCAGCTCTCTCTCTCTCGGTATATGCTGAAAGGTTGTTTGGTTCTTGGTAATCAAGAAAGAACTAAGGTAGGCGCGTTGGTGAAAAGACAACGGTGAGACGGGCATGATCAGAGAGTGAGTAGTCATCTGGCCACAATCCTTTTTCAGCTTCCCTTGGGTACAGCACTGCATGCTTCACCCTGTACCCTATATCTTCCTCTGTAACTGCTTGGTCCCACCTTGTAGGATTCCATATCTGTTGCTGTTTTGTCAATCCCAAAGTTAGAATACAAACATAATCATATATATACATGGTTTGGTTTGCTAATAAATTAACAAGCAAGTTCAAAGGCAGGGAAGTACTTGGAATTCTGTATAATCAACAATACCATTGCCATCAATATCTGCTTGATCCCAGAGGTCTTTTGTCTCCTCCTTACTCAGGCCATTTGGATGACCAATGAAATTAAGCTGCATCAAAGCCATACACAATGTGATCCACCACATGTATTTGGTTTTGGGATAATTCTATACAATTAATGATGCCTACCTGGCGCAGTGCTTCACAAAAGCCCGAGTAAGTTATACCATCACCGTCATTGTCAGCCTTAAGAAATGCAAAAGCATCTTCTTCAGTGAGTGAGGCCCGCCGCACATGATACTAGAAGAAATACAAAGTATTGGTTAGAGATGAATAACATCATCATCATCATAACATATCTTCCTGGTCAGCAAGCAAGCAAGCAAGCATATATAAATAAATAAATAGAAAGTGGTCGTCTTCAGAAAGATGGGATGGGAGATAACTCACTGCTTAATAACACTGCCAGTCAAACACATCTGACTGAATCCCCCCCACATCTGACTTTCTTTCAAAGCAGCTCAAACACAAGTAATCACCGGTAACATTGAATAATAATAAATATATAAATAAAAAGAAATGCAAGCAAAACAGATTGTGTACCTTAAACAATCCGAAGACTGCATCACTCCAACTAGTTTTGAGTACTTTCCTACACTTGTTTGGATTAAGAAGCCATATGAAATCTACACCGCATATGTTTCCTCGATGATTTCTATGGCTAACCCACTGCATGAAAATTCTTCTGGGTTATGAGATTTCATGGCATGTGAATGAATGAACAAGTGGAAGGAACTGACCTTATGTGCATCAGCATCAGTGTAGTGATGAGCGGTATCATAGGATGATACAAATCCCTGTGACCTAAGGAACTTGTAAATGTGACCTCGCTTGCTACCATTCCAGTCACTGACAACAACAACAACAGATATATTAGTAGTTGGCAATTGGCAATTGGCAGCAGAGAGTAAAAAGAAAAAAGGGAGGGTGTGTGTTAGTGTTAGCCTACCCGCAGAGAATAATGGGGAGAGGAGTAAGATTGTTCTCCTTGTGATAAGCTTCAAGAGATTGCAGGATCTTGTATACCTGACGCAATCTCTCCAAACACATGCTTGAATCGTGTGGGAAGAGCAAGTGAGTGTTAACTATAAGAATTTGTTGAGAAAGACCAATGACTTGAACATGTAAAAGCTGAGCAACACGGTCTCCAAAGTCGTTGAACAGGAAGTTGCGATGGTCTAAGACCCGAAAGTAGTCTTTGTGCACAGCTGTCAACAAGCCTGTCAGTCATGTAGTAATAATCATCATCATCATGTATGTAGCTTAAATTCTCATGAGTGAGGTGAGACAAAAGAAAGAAAGCATACCATCACCGCGATTATTTGTACGGGCAAGCTTGAAATTGATATATCCTGCATCCCCAAGCCTTGTGTCATACATGTTGACAAGTTCTTCGTTTCCAACCCAATACTCCTATTATTAGTTGAAATGATATCTATCAGTAACAGTAAGTAAGAAGAGGAAAAGGAAAGGAAAAAGAATGATTTGGAACCTGAAGGCAGATGATGGAAGAGCTTTCTTCACGCAAGAGCAGATCCAGAATCCGTTGGTTCCGATGAAACCAGTAGGCTCTGATGTCACTTTCTCTGCAAGCATGATCCTCGTGAATAAGGCGTTTATAGATGGGGGCCAGGATGTTGAAGGTTGTGCAGGAAAAGGAATTAGGCTCTGAAACTCTCGACACCCTTCTCTTCGCCATTCTTTCTTTCTTTCTTCTCCTAGGATAGGATTAAAGGTAGGCAGGCTGTCTTCTGTGATTATTATTATTATTGATTGATTTCAAAGGCAGGCAAAGCTACCTCTCTCTCTCTGTCTCTCTGTCTTGTATGTTTATGTTTATGTGAAAAGCCAAATGCGTGTGGGGGCATTTAATTATTATTATTATTATTATTATTATTATTATTATTATTATTATTATTATTATTATTATTATTATTATTATTATTATTATTATTATTATTATTATTATTATTATTATTATTAGAGTAAACTTCCGTTTTGCTCCCCGCCTCTAACTCCATCCAAATTGTTTGTTTTTCCATTTTGCTCCCCGCAGGGAGCAAACTGGCAATAAAACCAAAACATCAGGGAGTAAAATGGCTATTTTTAAAGGTTTGGGGCAAAACCGTTAAAGTGACCAAACCACAGGAAGCAAAACAGAAGTTTACTCTTATTATTATTATTATTATTATTATTATTTTCTTTATGTTATTATCAGACCCATACAATTAAATGTACCCTTTATTTTTTTAGAGTAAACTGCAATTTTTCCCCTGGGGTTTAGGGCAATTGGCATGTCTACCCCCCCCCCCCCCCCTAAGGAAATAATTGCAATTTTACCCCCCACTGTTTGCTGTTATGTCGCAACCTTACCCCCCGGCGTCAAAGTTGTTAACAGATCTGTTAACTCTAAGTTGAAATGACTATATTACCCTTCCATTTTACCCCCCAACATTCCTGTTAAGTCGCACAATTACCCCCCACTGGTAAATTACTAATTTGTCCTTTGTTATTACCCCCTGTACTTTGTGTTAAGACACAACATTACCCCCCTGCAACTTCCAAAACCTTTCCCGCCAAAATCAAAAACCTGTTCTATGATTCTATAATAAAAAATCTGAACCTGTTCTATGATCTGAAACCTAATTCTGATTTTTGAACACGTAATTTGATTTTGATTATATAAACACCTAATTCTGAATCAATTCACTGTGATTTTGTTTTATTTCTTAAATCATCTAACCTAATTAAGATTTCTGAATCATGTCTAACCCCCCCCCCCCCAAGATTTTTGATTATAGAATCAAAATCAGATTACCTGTTCAAAAATCTTAAACCTGTTAAAAAATCTGAAACCTAACAACCAACCTATTCAAAAATCAAGCATACCTGCTGCAATGTGTTCTATACTAAAAAAACAAAGCATACATGCTGCACTAACAATTTCATTCAATGTAACTGATCATGTATCAAACCACTGCTGCTCTGACCAAGTATCAAACCACTGCTGCACTAACAATGTATCAAACCACTGCTGCACTAACAATGTGTTCTAGAATCTGATTAAGCACACTCACATTCAGACATTGTAACACATTCAGACATTGTAATTAACAAAATCTGATTAAGCACACTCACATTCACTGCTGCACTAACAATGTGTTCTAGAATCTGTTATGACTATTAAGCACACTAGAATCTGTTATCACATTCACTGATTAAGCACACTCACTGCTGCACATTTTGAGTTGAAAGACTTTAAACAGGTTGTTGATCAAATGGACAAAATGTATATCCTAATCAAACATCAAACTTTCACAACTGCACATTTTGATCATGTAAGATCATGTAACTGTCATAACTAGGCACATTTTGATCCTAACCTTTATGATCAACTTATCAAAACATCAAACATCACAACTGCACATGTAACTGTCATCAACTATGATCATGTAACTGCACATGTAACTGTCATCAACTATGATCATGTAACTGTCATAACTAGGCACATTTTGATCCTAACTTGTATCAAGAACACCAATATACCATCATGAGAGTATAAAAAAGGCTTATCAAGAACACATTACCTGTAAACATTGGTCATAACTAGGCATATTATATTAAATCAAAAGATCCTAATATATGTACAATTAGATCAGTATTAAACCAAAAGATCCTAATATATTAAACCAAAAGATCCTAATATATTAAACATCAACTACACAACCATTTCCTGTTGCGGGGGAAACTGGAAGTGCAGGAAAGGGCGGCCCCGCATTTTCACAACCACGGAAACCACAATCGATCGGACTGAAAAACGAATCCTCAAGTCCACTGCAAACACAGAAAGATCGATGTTTCAGTAACCCCCTGTTTTTAACTTGTTCAGAAAGATCGATGTTTATACCTGACAGCAGAGACAACAGGGAGGATCGCTGGTTGTCGCCGGCAGCCAGGTGCATCGCCGGAGGTGTGGTCGCCGTTGTGGTCGCCGGAGGTGGAGGTGGAAGCATGGTGTTCTCCGATTCACTCATGGTGAAGTGGAAGCCGGTGGGTGTGGAAGTGTGGTCGCTGGAGGTGGAGGTGGAAGCCGGTGGGTGTGGAAGTATGGTCACCGGAGGTGGAGGTGGAGGTGGAAGTGGATCGCCGGTGGGTGAAGAAGAAGGAGTGGAGTGGAGTGGGGGGAGTGAAACTTAGGGGGTAAGGGTGAAGTAGGAAGAGAAGTACAGGGGGAATAGAAAGATCCAAAGGGTGAAATTACATTTATGCCCTTTGACCGTTTAAAGATAACATTGACTTTGATGCCGGGGGGTAAGGTTGCGACATAACAGCAAACAGTGGGGGGTAAAATTGCAATTATTTTCTTAGGGGGGGTAGACATGCCAATTGCCCTAAACCCCAAGGGGTAAAATTGCAGTTTACTCTTATTTTTATTTTTTTGTTGCTTTTACGTTAATTTTATTGTAAGTTGCAGCAAAATCTAAAAATTCATAGTGTGTTTTTAAAAAACAACTTTTTTTCTTCAAGTAAAAAACTACGAATGTGTTTCATGGTCCCAATTAAGATTGTTTATATTAGAGCATCCACCACAATAGACTAAGTTCATCTAACAGACTGTTTAGTCACTATGTCACATCATTTTAAATCACCGTCAATTCAAACCTTTACTTTTTCCTCCAATAATAAACCACTCACCTCATCACTTATTTTTTAATTTATTAATCTATTTTTAATTAAATCTAATTAATATGTATAATTATTTTTATTATTAAATAAATAAAAATAATAAAATGGGTGGTGATAGAAACAGACAGTTAAACCTCAGGCGATCGTCTCGTTGACGTTTAATCCTCAACCCGTTCCACCTGTAGCAGTTTACCAACCATCGCCAGCAAGACCACATCGATCTACCCGTTCTAACCCTCAACTCGTTCCACCTGCCGTAGTTTACCAACTACATGTTGCAGTCTACCGACCAGCATTAGCAGTCTACCAACCACCGCCAGTCGTCTACCAACACCAGCATCAAAACCATGCGATCTCCCTGTTTAAATCTTCATCTTTTTAACCCTCCACCTCCACAAGAGTATGAATGGGCTGGTGTCACCAATGATGAAGCCAACTTCATGTACTAATTGACAATGACACAACTCCAATTTGACCGTATACAACTTGGCGGGAGTCAAATAAACTTCAACACAAACCTTCCTGCCACAAACCCTCCACATGCAAACCCCCACCAAGAAACCCTCCACCCACTAACCTCTGCCCAATACAAGTCGTACCTAACTGGGTTGCAGGGTTATAATTAGGTGTGTGTAATATTATAATTAGGTTTGTGTAAAATTGTTTAATTTGGCTTATGTAATTTTTCATTTAGTTTATACAGTAATTATATAATTTAATTAGATTTGTTTATTAATCAAAAAAGGCAATCTAATATAAGTATCATTTGAAAAATATTTTTTTTATTAAAGAAACACCTTACTTGAGGGCCCCACCACCATCTACCGAACACCAGACGACGCCAACAAGCACCTCCATCGATGCCGGACCACATCGGTTTGGTTTGGTTTGTGGAGCGGACCAGACCAGCAGATGGCTTGTTAAAGATGCTCTTAGTCAAGGAGGTCATTCATATGTGCAGGTTCAACTGGATTAAGTTATACACTACTAATTACTATCTATTACTGTCTATTAATTATTGAAGCTTATGAATAGTTCTTTTGCCACATGACAGAACACTATTGGTTGTTTTTTTCCCATACATCATATATTTGTATTGTATATATAGGTTTTGATTTGCTAATATAATGTGTTTATGTCTTTGGTGTAGTGGTTACTGGAGTGTTATTTTAAGGAATTGGCCTCGGTTCGAATCTGATTGAGGGCCTTTTTTTTCCTTTTTTTAATCTGTCTGGTCTATGGTGTCTTTTTTTGGGGACGCCACAGGTGTACGCCACACATGCGTGGCATATTTTAGGGTACATTGCGTGTCTTCAATATCTTTCTTTAGAGAACATATGCGATATGCAGAGAGATAGAGAGTGAAGTCGACAAGAGAGAGAGGTAAGGTATGGCCATGAGAATGGAGTAAGGATGGTAAAGGTAAACCCTAATTTCACTTTTAAGCGATTGTTTTAGTTCTAGATATCGGTTGGTTTAGATCTAAAATTTGTTTCAAATGTTTATATATAGGATTCTTGAAGGTCACTGTTCGTAAGGCATGCGCATGTTTTTTTTTTTTTTGCTCAGCTCATTCTTCATTCTTATAAGTATTTATGTTTGTTTTATGTATTTATTATGCAGCTATACATGTATTATTTATTAATTTTGATTTTATAATTGTTTGAATATGGATTTATGTGTTTCATAAATTTTGACATTAAGTAATCATCTAAAAATTGTTGAAACAGTGACCACTTAAAAAAAAACCTAATTTTTGCTAAGTTTCATCTCTCTTTGTAACCTCATAATGAAGTTACAAGGCTTCACCAAAGAAGACATGATATGATTTGAGTTGCAAAATGGATATAACTAAACAACTAAAAAATAAATGGGTAAATTACATTTTTCATCCTTTATATTTATACCGGATTGCAATGGATGACCTTTAACTTTAATAATTACACCCACATTCCTTTATTTGGAAAACTCATTACACCCTAGGTCCTTTAGCACTAACTAGGTTAAAATTTTAAGTTAAATCTGATTAGTCAAGGGTAGTTTAATCATTTCACCAACTAAATTAAAGAAAAGATTAAAAACCCACTTATCTCTTACTTTTTTTACATTATTTCACTTCCCCTTTCTTCTTTAACTATCACCACCACCACCACCAAATCTGCCACCACCAACACAAGATCCATCACACCACAGCCTCCATCTAGTTCGTGACTAAACCACCACACTCCATCTAGCTACTACTCAATATTCAACCAAATCCTCAAATCAAAACACCACCATCAACCATCGCTTTGATTCTTAACAACCATCATTCCGACTTCATTTACTCGAACATTCAACCAAACAAGTTCAATTTCAACACCAAATTTAGGGCTCAAATATGTTATTGGGGAATGTCGGAGGTGCTGTTGAGAGTGGTTTGGTTGATCGGTGACAATGAGGTGGTGGGAGTGTCGGAGAGGTTGTTGAGAATGGTTCGGTTGATACCGGCGTTACTTCCCGGTGAGAAAAGGCGGGGGTTTCTTGATGAAGTGGAGGTTGCGCAGATCTGAGGTTGTTATCTACAATGGTTTCAGATCTATGGGTTGGGATGGTGGTACTCGTGGTTGTCGAAGGGTTAGGGCGGTGGTGGTGGGGTGATGGTGCTAGTTGAGATGGGAGATGGTTGTGGTTTGAATGTGCAAGTTATGTTGAACGTTCAATACATACATATACATATTATATTATATATATATTAATTAATTAATTGTGTTAAAGTATTTCTATTTTATTTATTATAATATATTTTTAATACGTAAAATGACTAAATTTCCCCATGTATGACGCACATGCCCTACTTAACTCAAATTTTGAACCTAGTTAGTGCTAAAGGACCTAAGGTGTTATGAGTTTTCCAAATAAATGATTATGCTGTAATTATTGAAGTTAAAGGCCACCCATTGCAATCCGATACAAACATAACGGACGAAAAGTGTAATTTACCCAAAATAAAAAGATGTTAAAAAATCCCAAAACTTACAAACAATTAAAGATTCTTTAGAATATCAAGAGGTGAGATTCTTTAGAACATTCGAGTGGTGGCCAATTAAAGATTGTCATGGTGTTTTTGGGTTTTTTTTTTAAATAAAAGAGGTAATGCACATTGAATGAAAGTTTTCAAAATTTTTACAAAGGATTTTCAGTTTGATATAGTTTTTCAAAAAACATTGAAATTTCACGTTCAAGAACTTCCGTCAAGATCTCAAACCTCTAGGCCTTTCACATGGAGCCAACTCTCTCTGCCAGCTTAGAGGTGCAAACGAGCCGAGCTCGAAAAAAACATCGAAATGAGCCTAACTTAAACGCAACGGCCACCACCCAATGGTTGTTGGCTTACCTTTTAAGGCGCTAGTCTCAATATTTCTACCTGAGTCATGACAAAATAACCATTGGTATATTTCTTTTTCATTTTCTTCCACTGTGTTATTGTACTAATGGTTGTTGATTGTGGATTTGATTTATGTAATAGTTGTTCTTGGTCGTAAATCTTACTAGGGCGGTGCCCATTACAAACCCACAACAAATACACATTAGCAGAGGGAGGGACCGATGTTAGTTCGATGGTTTTGGTAGGTCTGTGCGAATGAGCAACGACGACAAACACAAATCAAGCTTTCGTTCACCAGTCGATCTCTTCAAGAAGGTGTAGAAGAACAGATGATGATGATGATTGACAATCTATGAATCCACAAAGTATTCACAGATTCCTAATACACACAAGAACACACAGTTGCTAGGGTTTTGCTTCACACAGAGAGTAAACTTGCATAGAAAGATAATTCACCAAAAAACTGTTTTTGCATTCATCCACTAAGTATAAATACAAGAATATGTTCGGACACATAAGTCCTGACAAAGACAAAGACCTAGTCCAAATTTGTTACCTAAACAAATTCGGACATACATAAAAAAACAAACAAATTTGGACATTAAGTCCATACTTCAAACAAATTCAGACAGGAGTTGAAGTGACAAATTTTGGACCCTAAGTGCCTTATACCATTCGAATTTGTCATTCAATACAAGCTACAAAAGACAAAAAACATTTCAACAATTACAATTAAGACCCCAAAGAATCTTCATGTAGTAGAAACCAACATTTATCATCAACAAGTTCACTTACAAGATCACTTCTAACACCTGCTAAATTACCATATTCAATTGGAATATTTTCTTCATCAATCATTCCATCTCACTTAGAAAGTTGGAAGTAAGATTCTTATCGTTATCATCATCATTATAAATGTTTACAATATGATGTTGGAGCAATTGATTATGACATGATGCGGCAATAGTAGATATTAAGGTTACCGAGGAGATGTTGTATGCTGCTTCAATGTTCGAACTGCTGTTGAACATTTTCTTGATGTGAAACAGAACATATCTACCAAAATTAAAGAATTTGAAGATGAATTAGAAAATACTTGGTCGTCTAATGGAAAACTCAATGAAGAAAATAAAATATTCCAGAATAGGGTTTAAGTTGGAGACTGAAATTAAAGAGACATAGTGGAGTATGGATTACAAGAGTAGCAGAGTTATCTAAGCAAACCATAACATTCAGGAAAGATCATGGTAAACTATTAATTGTATTTACCAGTGAAAATTGACGTATTTTGAAAAGACTAAGCGCAAGTTATATAGCAAATATGTAATAGACTGGAGCTGCTCGGTCTAGGGGATTTGAAATTTGCAACTCCACGAAAGACCTATTAGTCTCAAGTGTTATTTTATTATATTCGGTCCGCATGTGGATCTTTTAGTACGAATCCGTTTGTATAATAATTTGAACTTTGGACTTTGGACTTTGTACTTTTTAATATTTTAAATTCTCAACTTCCACCGTGCTTCGTGATTACTGATATCAATCGTCAAACATAGACCCCAAGTCCGGGCCCACCGGGAATCAGGGTGTGACAAACGTAAATAATGTAACTTCGTCGGCTACAAACAAATACAACAAGAGATACAACAATGTAAGCAGTATGATATGCCAAGTTTCATCCTTTGATATACACTAAACAAAATATACAATACTTACCATGGTATAATCGATATGGGTCAAAATGGTCTTCGGTTGGACGAACTCTCCAATCTTCACCAGCCATAACGAGAATTGCGTTGTGATTGAAGATCTCAACATCTGGATTAGTGTAGATGAACTCTCCAAACGACTGTTAGCATGAATTTATGGCAAAGTATAGGGTTGCAAAATCAGAGATGGAAGGATTTGGGGGTTTTATTAAATAAGGATATGCAGCATTGCGATAATAACCAAAGCTTGAAGACTTAACTGTTGACTAACAGTCAGGGGCAGATGGCAGTGAAACTACCAGATCAAGGAGTCAGCGAGCAATATTTGAAAGATAGTGAGTCAGATGGCATCTGGCCCAAACCTCAGGGAGGCAAATTGCACTTTACTCTGCGTCTTTATATGCTGAGACAAAAAAATAGAGTAAACTTCTGTTTTGCTCCCTGTGGTTTGGTTATTTGAATGGTTTTGCCCCAATCATTTAAAAATGACCATTTTCCTCGCTAATGTTTCGATTTTGTTGCCAGTTTACTCCATGGCCTTAACTCCATCTATATTGTCTGTTAACTAGAGGGGAATTCTAGTAATTTTAGATATAAGTTTATAATTGTTACAACTAATTCCTTAAATTTATAACTATTTACTAATGTATATATACATCTGTAAACGAATCCCACTTTCTATCTTCTCTCTAGAACATCACCACCTGCTAACCATCACCACTACCCCTATCATTGAACACCACCCCTTCCATTTCCCCTTGCCACCACAACCACCTCTAAAGACCCCCACCCCCACCCCCACCCCTACCACCACAACCACCTGCTATGACTGACACCATAAGCACCTCCAACAGAAATCGGCGGTCTGGAACCACTCGACCCCCATCACATTCTGTTTCTTCTCTCTCACTGACGATGGTCACCATCACTGCCCCTCAACCCCCACCATCCTCTCTGGCTACCCTCACCACTCACCACACATGCTCAGATCTGAAAAAGGATTTGGTTTTGTTCAACCAAGACACACATTGGGTTTGGCCCATTAGGTGCGGGTCTGATCGAACCAAATTCCATTGAAATAGGTTCATAAGAAGCTCTATTATCTACTCGGGTCGGTTTCTGGCTGATAAATCTGAACTAATTTCTTAAGTTTTGATACACCAAAACAAGTGTTTGCATCAAGAACCCTAGTAGGCTTTGTTTCAGTAACAATAGTAACAATGAGTAGAATTTTGCTAAAAAACAAGTCATTTGTAAACGATTTTGCTCAGTTCTAGAAAAAGGATTCGATTTTGCTCAGATCAAGGATCTATAATTGAGTTAACATCGTCTGTAGTTATGGCAGTGATGGCTAGGGTTTGAGCTCCAATTCAAGGTTGTAGTGATGGCAGTGGTTGTGATTGTCGATGGAGCTGGTTCAAGGTGGTGTCGGGTGGGGGCCGTGCATAGTGGTGGTGAGATGGTGACGGTTGGTGGTGGTGGTTGTTGGTGATGGAGACGAGATGGAGAGAGAGAAAGAGAGTGTGTTGAGAGAGAGAAGAGATGATAAGATTGTTTATAGGTTTTGTTATGTATTAGAGTAAAGTTCTGTTTTGCTCCATGTGGTTTGGTCGTTTTAATGGTTTTGCTCCAATCCTTTAAAAATAACCATTTTACTCCTTAATGTTTCGGTTTTATCGCCAGTTTGCTCCACGGCTCTAACTAAGTTAAAACTTTTAGTTAAAGTAAGGGTATTTAAGTAAATTTATATATAAGTATTTAATTTTTATTATATTATAAATTCCTCCCTTTTATACATTAGCTACATATTTTGTTGGTAAAACTGATGATGGAATTGAAATTAGAAAAATAATTAACTTACTTAATTACCCTCTTAAAACTACCCCCAATTTCCTCTTTGTCTCTCACTCTACCACCACCTGCCGACCACCACCACCACCACCACCACCCCCTTCCACTACAAATCGCTGGCCACCCAAACATGTCCAAAACACACCATCGATACCACTGCAATCGCCGCTATACCACCGCCATCAACACAATCAGATTTGTACCATCTGTCCATCTCCACCGTGCCTCCCTCTCTAAGCCGATTGTCTTCTCTCTCTATTTCTCTAAGTCGACCTTCTCTACCCATATCTGATTCGAGTGCGTTGGTTGAATGTTGCTCAGATCTGATTTGGCGACAAGGGTTAGACATCGTCTCCGTGACCACCACCATATATGTGTTTCTTTGTCTCCTACAATAACCACCATCTCTACGTCTTTGTGTCTCTGACAACATCTTCGAGTTTAGATCTAGTTATGTGAAGTTGCAGATTGCAGCGATGGTGAGTTTGTGGTGATTAATCACGTGGTGTTGCTGAAAAAACGTGGAGGAAATGAGAGAGGGAGCGATGGAGAAGGGGAAAGGGATGAGGGTTAGGATATAGAGCAAACGGGAGGGAAGGG
Organism: Helianthus annuus; assembly: GCF_002127325.2. Lineage (NCBI taxonomy): Eukaryota > Viridiplantae > Streptophyta > Magnoliopsida > Asterales > Asteraceae > Helianthus > Helianthus annuus. The sequence goes on from NC_035439.2 coordinate 149,465,853, forward strand.
TGTTGCAGTGGTGGTGAAGTTGGTGACGATTGGTGGTGATGGCGGTGGTTGTTGGGGATGAAGAAAGAGGGTATAGAGAGAGAGAGAGAAGATAAGTGGTTTTTTTGATTTCAAGGTGGTGTCTGATGGTGGTAGGCGGTCGCTGGCGATGATGATAGGGCTGATGGTGGCTGGGTAGGGTTGAGAGAGAAGAGATGATGGTTTTGTTATTTTTTTATTATTATATATAATATAATCTTTTATTTGTAGTTTTACTAAAATACCCTTACTTTTATATTTGACGTTACCAAAATACCCTTTCATATGGTGACGGTGACTACTGCCAAAGCATCGGTTTTAGTAAACGGTTCCCCGACTCAGGAGTTTGTATGCCATAGGGGACTTAGACAAGGGGACCCCTTATCACCGTTTCTGTTCGTAATGGCAATGGAGGCGCTGTCAGGGATTATTAAAAAAGCAATCTCTTTAGGTTGCATAAAGGGCATTCAGTGTACTCCACAGGGGCCAGAATTATCACATCTCTTATATGCGGACGATGCGGTTTTCCTGGGAGAATGGTCAGAAGCAAATATAAGGAATATTAACAGGATTATGAGGTGCTTCTATTTGGCCTCCGGCTTAAAGGTCAACCTGGGTAAAAGTAACCTTTTCGGGGTCGGAGTCGATGCAGAGGAGGTGTCGAATATGGCGAATATTCTTAGATGCAGAATGGGGGCCTTCCCGTTTAAATATTTGGGCTTACAAGTTGGAGCAAATATGAATTTGGTTAGGAATTGGAGGCCGGTGATTGAGACGTTCAAAAGTAGATTGTCGATTTGGAAAGCAACTACACTCTCGTATGGAGGTCGGCTAACGCTTGTAAAACCGGTTCTAATGTATATATACATCTGTAAACGAATCCCACTTTCTATCTTCTCTCTAGAACATCACCACCTGCTAACCATCACCACTACCCCTATCATTGAACACCACCCCTTCCATTTCCCCTTGCCACCACAACCACCTCTAAAGACCCCCACCCCCACCCCCACCCCTACCACCACAACCACCTGCTATGACTGACACCATAAGCACCTCCAACAGAAATCGGCGGTCTGGAACCACTCGACCCCCATCACATTCTGTTTCTTCTCTCTCACTGACGATGGTCACCATCACTGCCCCTCAACCCCCACCATCCTCTCTGGCTACCCTCACCACTCACCACACATGCTCAGATCTGAAAAAGGATTTGGTTTTGTTCAACCAAGACACACATTGGGTTTGGCCCATTAGGTGCGGGTCTGATCGAACCAAATTCCATTGAAATAGGTTCATAAGAAGCTCTATTATCTACTCGGGTCGGTTTCTGGCTGATAAATCTGAACTAATTTCTTAAGTTTTGATACACCAAAACAAGTGTTTGCATCAAGAACCCTAGTAGGCTTTGTTTCAGTAACAATAGTAACAATGAGTAGAATTTTGCTAAAAAACAAGTCATTTGTAAACGATTTTGCTCAGTTCTAGAAAAAGGATTCGATTTTGCTCAGATCAAGGATCTATAATTGAGTTAACATCGTCTGTAGTTATGGCAGTGATGGCTAGGGTTTGAGCTCCAATTCAAGGTTGTAGTGATGGCAGTGGTTGTGATTGTCGATGGAGCTGGTTCAAGGTGGTGTCGGGTGGGGGCCGTGCATAGTGGTGGTGAGATGGTGACGGTTGGTGGTGGTGGTTGTTGGTGATGGAGACGAGATGGAGAGAGAGAAAGAGAGTGTGTTGAGAGAGAGAAGAGATGATAAGATTGTTTATAGGTTTTGTTATGTATTAGAGTAAAGTTCTGTTTTGCTCCATGTGGTTTGGTCGTTTTAATGGTTTTGCTCCAATCCTTTAAAAATAACCATTTTACTCCTTAATGTTTCGGTTTTATCGCCAGTTTGCTCCACGGCTCTAACTAAGTTAAAACTTTTAGTTAAAGTAAGGGTATTTAAGTAAATTTATATATAAGTATTTAATTTTTATTATATTATAAATTCCTCCCTTTTATACATTAGCTACATATTTTGTTGGTAAAACTGATGATGGAATTGAAATTAGAAAAATAATTAACTTACTTAATTACCCTCTTAAAACTACCCCCAATTTCCTCTTTGTCTCTCACTCTACCACCACCTGCCGACCACCACCACCACCACCACCACCCCCTTCCACTACAAATCGCTGGCCACCCAAACATGTCCAAAACACACCATCGATACCACTGCAATCGCCGCTATACCACCGCCATCAACACAATCAGATTTGTACCATCTGTCCATCTCCACCGTGCCTCCCTCTCTAAGCCGATTGTCTTCTCTCTCTATTTCTCTAAGTCGACCTTCTCTACCCATATCTGATTCGAGTGCGTTGGTTGAATGTTGCTCAGATCTGATTTGGCGACAAGGGTTAGACATCGTCTCCGTGACCACCACCATATATGTGTTTCTTTGTCTCCTACAATAACCACCATCTCTACGTCTTTGTGTCTCTGACAACATCTTCGAGTTTAGATCTAGTTATGTGAAGTTGCAGATTGCAGCGATGGTGAGTTTGTGGTGATTAATCACGTGGTGTTGCTGAAAAAACGTGGAGGAAATGAGAGAGGGAGCGATGGAGAAGGGGAAAGGGATGAGGGTTAGGATATAGAGCAAACGGGAGGGAAGGGTGTTGCAGTGGTGGTGAAGTTGGTGACGATTGGTGGTGATGGCGGTGGTTGTTGGGGATGAAGAAAGAGGGTATAGAGAGAGAGAGAGAAGATAAGTGGTTTTTTTGATTTCAAGGTGGTGTCTGATGGTGGTAGGCGGTCGCTGGCGATGATGATAGGGCTGATGGTGGCTGGGTAGGGTTGAGAGAGAAGAGATGATGGTTTTGTTATTTTTTTATTATTATATATAATATAATCTTTTATTTGTAGTTTTACTAAAATACCCTTACTTTTATATTTGACGTTACCAAAATACCCTTTCATATGGTGACGGTGACTACTGCCAAAGCATCGGTTTTAGTAAACGGTTCCCCGACTCAGGAGTTTGTATGCCATAGGGGACTTAGACAAGGGGACCCCTTATCACCGTTTCTGTTCGTAATGGCAATGGAGGCGCTGTCAGGGATTATTAAAAAAGCAATCTCTTTAGGTTGCATAAAGGGCATTCAGTGTACTCCACAGGGGCCAGAATTATCACATCTCTTATATGCGGACGATGCGGTTTTCCTGGGAGAATGGTCAGAAGCAAATATAAGGAATATTAACAGGATTATGAGGTGCTTCTATTTGGCCTCCGGCTTAAAGGTCAACCTGGGTAAAAGTAACCTTTTCGGGGTCGGAGTCGATGCAGAGGAGGTGTCGAATATGGCGAATATTCTTAGATGCAGAATGGGGGCCTTCCCGTTTAAATATTTGGGCTTACAAGTTGGAGCAAATATGAATTTGGTTAGGAATTGGAGGCCGGTGATTGAGACGTTCAAAAGTAGATTGTCGATTTGGAAAGCAACTACACTCTCGTATGGAGGTCGGCTAACGCTTGTAAAACCGGTTCTAAATGCACTGCCAACTTACTACTTCTCATTATTTAGAGCGCCGGTTCTAGTGATAAAAAAATTGGAGCGTTTAAGAAGAGATTTTCTGTGGGGGAACACACCGGAGCATCAACGGGCATCTTGGGTTGCTTGGAACGATATTATGGCACCTAAAGAAATAGGGGGGGCTGGTCTTGGATCTTTAAAAGAAGCGAATCACGCGTTATTGGCGAAATGGTGGTGGCGTTTTAAGGTGGAAAATAATAGTATTTGGAAGAACGTAGTATGGAGTATCCATCACCACAATTGGTCGTGGTCTCCGTTGCCGGTCAAGCTGTCCTTGCCAGGACCGTGGAAACAGATTGCTGGAATTGCTAAGGAGTTCTCGGTCTATGGAGTTGATTTAGGCTCCTGTTTTCGGGCAACCGTGGGGAATGGGTTGGGGACAATGTTTTGGATAGATTGCTGGGTCACAGATATCCCGTTGTGTGGTATGTTCCCATCTTTATTTCAGCTAGAAAGTAACAAAGGAGCTCTCGTGGCGGATCGAGTTAAGGTACAAAAGGGCGTCAGGTTCGTGGCTTTTAGCTGGGTTCGGGTGCCATATCGACAGCAGGAAGCAAAGGAGATGGCTGAATTATCAAGAATACTAGACAACGTAAGCACCTCAGGCGAAAAAGATAAATGGAGTTGGGCTATGAAGGATTCCGATGGCTTCTCGGTTCGTGGGCTAAAAAAACTGTTACGGCCCATCCTAAATGAAGACATGAGCTCGCTGCATTGTTGGAATAATTGGTGCCCGATAAAAGTTAACTTTTTGACATGGAGGCTGTTCATTAACCGACTACCGACAAAGGAGGCGCTCTCGAGAAGGAACTTCCAAATTCACAGCTCGGATTGTGTATTTTGTGAAGAGGTTGCGGAGTCTGGAGATCATCTATTTGCGGCTTGCAGGTATATCCAGCAGATTTGGGAAGAATTATTCAGGTGGTGCAGAATTGCCACTCCATTCTTCTTTTGTGCGAGGGATGTACTGGAATGCCACAAATATTGCCGTGGCTCTAGACGATGGCAAAAGGTTGTGTATTCGGTAGTTCAGACGGCAATATGGTGCATATGGCGTATGCGTAATGACGCGGTATTCAATAACAAGAGGGCGACAGTGAAGAGTATTGTGGAAGAGATTAAAGTGTTAAGTTTTGTATGGGTGAAACATCGGGCAAAGGCGTTGTCACTTACTTGGGAGGATTGGTGTAGTTTTGAATTAATTTGTATGAGGGTGTGAAACATTGGTGGATGTATTTTGGGTTAACTATTGTTAACCTTTGAGTAATATAATATATCTTTTGTTGGCCGTTCAAAAAAAAAAAAGAAAGCAACTGTACTAAAAGTAGATCGATCCTTCTAAACATGAAATACTAGTTCAGTTGGGGAACATCAAGATGAAGTTGACACTTCTGAATTGACAGGAATCTGCATCATTTATACACATCTGTTTTCTTAGTTTTCATATATGGTTTCAGCTTATAAATAAACATTTAATTAATTGGACAATGCAGTGTGCATATACAAAAAGTAAATATAGCTCCAATTGAATTAAGTGATTAAAACAAAAATATTTTTGGTCAATTTTATTTTCCTTTTTCGACGTTTAAACTAGTATCGTGTATTAATGGTGGCAGCTCAAGTGAGGAATTTCCCCATTATAGTTGGACACATGAAACCGAACTTAATGGCAGTAAAGAAAAATAATGCATACCTTTCAAGTCTTTCATACTCTAGGTATTGCTTCATCTCCCACAAGCGAAAGCATTATATGCCCAGAGGTTGATGTTGGTATGTGCAAATGGTTAATGAATCGGCGCTTCCACTACAATGACAGAGGTCGAAACTCTAAAGTCAACCATCACCATTCCATGGAACAAGGCCAAGGACTTCGTATGGGAGATGTACTTAGAGGTGATAAGAATCAGTGGCGAAGCTTGACAATGAATACGGTTATACGGGCGGTCGCAAAAGTATATACCCAAAATTTTCTATAGAACCGGGGGGTCGAAAATGTATATAACCAAAAATTTATATACGAAAACTACATATATAACACTACTGAGCGAAAAGTTCGGGGGGTCGGGCGCCCCCCCGGCCCCTCTTAAGCTACGCCCCTGATAAGAATTATAAATGACACAACCAAGATTAAGACGACCATGATGTACTTGAATGATGCTATGACATTGTGGTGGACAGGTTGATATGCAGACACCGGAGGAAGTGCACCAACAAAACACATGATGGGGTTGTTTAATGCTCAAGAGGAATTTTATTCAGTTAATGCCAAGGACAAGGTAAAGAGCCGTCTGCGCACACTCACGAGAGGATGCAAGAGTATAGAAAAGACTTCACGGCCTAAACACTCGAGACCAAATCTTTCGAACAAGGATTCTATGTCCTACATTCTCAATGGGTTACAAACATGAGAAGACATAGCCAAGGATGGCATCACTACATAAACCTAAGGATCAAGACAAAGCTCGAATTAAGTCAAACTCCAATATTTTGGAAAAAAATTGACGTTGTTTATCCTTAAAGTAAACGATAAACCTAGTTTTAAACATTAAAAAGAGAGTTAATTTGTATAAAGTGTAGGAGAGAGTGTTGGCCGTTGACCAAGCAATCTAGTGATTCCCAAATGTAGAATTCACGTGACTAAAACAATGAAAACAAGTGGGGAAAGTGCTAAATAGGATCATTCGATATTTGTGACTCATAAACCTACTTCCACCACGATTTTCAAACAGCTATAATTCTCATACGATATTATTTTTTTAAAGTTACACCGTATTAACGAACATTTCATTCTCTTTAATTTAAGTAGGTTATTACTATAGTTTTCTTAATTAAAAAAAGTTATCTTATAAGCTATAACGTTTTGTGATTTTGTAACGTTACATGATTATTTTCCATAACTATAATAAAATAAAAAACAAAACATGTAAACGTTAACCAATCACCTTTCCTAACCACGTAATGTTGTATATTACAGAATTAGTTACGTAATAAAGCATAAACAATTAAGTTTTTATTATTGAATGTGTAATCATGTAATAAACATAAGTGTAATAACATCAATTATAACAAATTGTATTGAATGTGTAATCACGTAATGATTTATATTGAATGTGTACCTAATCAGGTATCCTGATAAAAATGTTTAAAAATTAAGAAAACTATAGCAATAGACTACTTAAATTAAAGAGAATAAAATTTTCGTTAATAAGTGTTTTTTATAAAAAATATAATTATATAAAAAAGTTATAGCCGGTTAAAAATAAGTGGAAAATGAGAGTATGAGTTCCTAAAACATTTTTCTCTTTTTGAAAAATAAGGGGAAAATGATAATTTTCCTAAAACATTTTTCCTTTTATTGAAAAAGAAAGAAAGAAAAAATAGTTTGTTTTTTTAGCGTAAGGAAGGAAGGATTGTGAATCTGTAAGCAATTTAAGTCGATAGTTTTGACACACACAAGGGGATTGTTTGGTGATATTACGTCATCAAAAAGAATCTTTTTGTTGATAAACTAATGAAGAGGAGGACAATGGCAATTTCCACTACGCAATCTCTCCTCTGTGTTCGATCGATCTATCTCACGGTACGTTCCCCGTCCCCGATTTCTTTGGTTTGGTTTGGTTGATTAGATCATCCATCTTCTTCATAGTCCGATCTTAGCTTAGTTTAGGCGTCCCTCTTCTGCCTTAAGATTAAGAAAAATGTATACTTGATTGACTGGAGTTAGGGTTAGGGACAAGATCATTCATGGAGTTGCAGTATAATAATGAGCACGGAAGAAACGACCAAATAGTTTCTCAGTTCCTCTTGAAAACTTTGCATATTGTGTTGGAGTCTAGGGTTCCTTCTCTTCGCCCCCCGCCTTCTCCTCCTCGATCGTCATCTTTTGTTAAAAAGAGTGACAAATGGTTCAATCTAGCTTTGGGTGATCGTCCAACCGCTTTCACCTTTGCCCACAGGGACCCCATGATCATTGACATTATCCTAGTTCAAGAGATGGGCCAGAACCAGTCTGGATATGGGGCATTGGTCGAGACAGTTATCGAGAGGTGGGCTGTTCAATACGAGTATTCGAGGGCCTCTCAGTCTCAGTCCAGTGAATCTTATAAGAAAACATATAAGAAGTCTATCATTCTCTTGCGCTCTCTATACAGCATGATGAGGCTTCTTCCAGCCTACAGGGCTTACCGAACTAAGGCTAAGGGCAAGCCTTGCGATTTTGATATAACTTACAAGGTGTCTTCCTTTAGTGTCCCCTTTACAAGGTCAGAGGAACAAGTGATGAAGCTTTATACTTTCTTTCCTGTTGAAGCCCAGCATGGACACCTTTCCGTATCTGTCAAATATCGCGAAAGTCTCTCTGATTTCAACTTGGAAACTTCAGCAACATTTCCACCTGAGATCATTACAGATTATGTTGGTAGCCCTGCCACTGATCCATTTAGAGCTTTCCCTCCTGTTCCACAACGCCCGCATAGCTGGACAAGTGGAGGCCCATTCACCAAGAACCAATCCCCTCCTGCATATCATTCATCCAGTGGCCGTTTTGATTTATCTTATTCGCCTTCGCCTTCTTATGATGTTTACAGCCAAAGGACTCGACAGCAAAGTCACCACAGCTTTGATGATTCACCACCGTTCTCTCCATCTCCACCAATGTACCTTTCCAGTGGGGGGAATTACATTCAATCTCGGCTGCGCTCAGAGACTGCACCCGTCAGTATTCCTAATCCCCTGTTCACCAGACATCTTTCTCCTAATTTATCTGATCCTAATCGACATTCTCTTCCACCCTTATCACCTAGAAGCACACGTTATGAGCCGTCATCTCATGAATCTTCTCCCGCAATTAGGTCCCTTAAAAAGTCTGAGATGGCAAGGGTTGGGGATCTGAGTTCTGCTTCTGGTTCCGGGTCAGCAAATCATTATTCTTCTAGTCACAAGGTAATTATATCATATGCATTTTTTCCCTTAAGCAAGCAAGCAAGCAAGCAACTGCAACTGTGTTTCGTTTTGTTCTGTTCCACAGGTATCAAGGGATAACAAAGATGATTCAGGGAGGTTTTCTGGTTTGCTATCATCAAGTGGTTCTCCTCGTATTGGATTCTCCAGAAGCTCAAGTAGATTGTCTCTCCAGGATGAGTTGGATGATATTGACTTCTCGTGCCCATTTATTGTTGACGATGTTGATACATGTGATTTTCCTGTCAGGTAACTACTTTACCTCTCCTTTTCTTTTAGTTAGGACCAAATGCTCATTGAATCCTTTAAGCCTTTCTTAGACATTAGAGAATATTTTCATGGTTTTATTTCTATTAATACTTACCCAAGCCATAATTAATTGAACGCCTAAAAGAATTTATAGGTTAGAGAAAACAGTTATTCTGTAATATACTGTCAAGAATGTTAAAAGCAGTATTATATATCTTATTGTGTCAATATATCCAATCTGCAGCAAGTCTAGAATAATATCTGCATAAACTCACGAACGTTTGTTTGTTAAAACCACATCAAGGAGCTGCTGCAGGCAATTATCAGTTTCCCATGAACGTGTTATATGACAATCCTATTATGGGTTTAAAGTATGAACTAATGCTTAAAACTTTAACTACTCAAACATGAGTAAGCTAATTAAAAGGAAAATATAGAATGTGGACAGGAGAAGAAAAACTAATTAGAGAACAGTTAGTTATCAGCTGCAGTGTCTATCTTATTGATACGGACGAACTGTAAACATATTAAACTAAATGATACTAATCTTGTTAGGTGTGTGTAGTTTTAGACAGGCTGTGCAAAGAGGAGCTATTCTGAATATGTATAATCTATATTTATGTATGCATGTATGAAGTTACTAAATTCTTGTGTAGTGATGTTGCATTTGACAGTCAGAGTGGTGCTGGTGGGAAACAAGGTAAAAAATCACAAGATGCTGCAGTAGGTGCCCTTGTTCGTATGTTGAGAACGGCACCGCCCCTTAGACAAGATTCTAGTTGCTGCAGTGATCATGTTGAGGCCCAATCCAACGCTTCTGGATTATTTATGTCCCGAAAGACATCTGATGCTTTGGAGGAGCTCAAGGCTTACACTGGCATCAAACATCTTATTCTCTCAAAAAGTAAAGATACCTTGTAAAAGTTCTAACCTTTTATGTCTGGCATAGCTTATCTTCCATAATTCTACATGTCATATATGGGTCGTGATTTACACACAAATTTGTCATATGTACATAGAAAATACTTTCAAAATGATCTTAGTTTTATGTTTTTACTTGTGTAGACATAAGAGCATAATTTGTGATGGGTACGCTTGTTTGTTTTGTCTGTAGATTTGAAAAATATATGTTTACTCATCAACTTCTATGAATATATAGATTTGTGATAGGTACGTAGTATTATATCCCTCCTCTCTGTATACATACATACACCAATGTTGTCAGAGGTGCGAGGCACACTCAAGTTACAAAAAGAGCGCTAGCTCGGGATAAGAAGACGCTATATATATATACTATAATATAATATATAAGGAGAACAAAAAATGTACTTTTACAAAATTTAAAGGCTTTAAGTAGTTACAACCTTTAAAATATGTGATACAAAAATAGTTTTGACTTTTAGAACACATGAAATAGTTGGCTGACCGCTGTCAAACATATTGTTCTTTTAAAGTCGGCTCATTGGTGTTCTTGAAAATCCAGCCTTCTGTCATAATACACTACATGCCTAGTTTTGGAGTGGGTGGGGGTTGTTGCATATCGCTTGGATTTGCCATCTGATTCATCCAACCTTTCACGTCTCATTTTGAAAGCAAACAACAAGGCTGCCCACCACTTTATTCCATAGCCAACGGACTCTCGTTTTAATTTGTATCTGTGTGCCATTCTTGCTAAGAAACTGGTCAAACGCAACAATCAGGCTGCCGTGCAACTGTTGCTTCAATGAAAGAACACTCCCTTACGGACACCACGTGGAAATTTGCTGATGATGAACTTCAGATAATTTGGTGCCTGAATTTTCATCCTTCAGGTCAAGTATGGGTTTATTGGGGAGATCAATAGCCTGGGCAGTTCATACATAGCGGCTAGTTCTTATTTAATATTTAGTCTGCAATTGAGATTATGAATCGACTCCACCCTCCACTCTAGTGCACACGGCGCCTCCATCTTAGCAACCGAAATCATCAAGCCCACGCCACAGAATGATATTTGTTGATGATAAATTGCTGTTTGAAATGAGGTTGTTGTTGATAAACGTCTTGGAGGTCCAAGTCAGGATTGGTAGATTAGTGGAATTGCAATGTATGATGTTGCTTCATGAGCGCTGATGGGACCATAGCTTTTGTGAGTAGGGGCAAAAACGAAAAACAACGATTAACATGAAATGGGTAGGCAAAAACCTTATTTGTCGGAAACGAATTATTATATCTATGAAGGGCTACAATCCAACATTAGAACCCTTTTATTAAACCTGGTTATAGTAATGTTTTCTATATTGATGACCAACAATAATGGCCTATTCTAAGTTTATACTGTGCGTTTCATTATTTCTTCTTAAATACCACCCACACTATCATCTCTGTAGTTGATGGTCAGATGCTATTCCTTTTTCACCAAAACAATGACCTTTTTTGATATAGAAGATGTCAAAATGAATAAACTCACTTATGTGTATAATTAAACCTCTTCACATCAGTCAGTGTTCTGCAGCAGCATTGAAAGTTTAATGAGACAACCACAAAACACAAGATTGCAGCAACAATGAGGGTTCTGCACAAGACCTTTGTATGCAGTTCATCACAGTAGGAGGTGTCTTTTCCTCAATTGAATTGGTCTCCTAAATATTTCTTTTAAAAGAAACCACCACACCACATTAGCATCTAATGAAACAGAGTTTTCATTAATCAGAAAGATGGAGATCCTGGTAGTGGAGTGGATACATTTTGTAAGACAAGGAGGGATCTAAGCGAGTTGGCGTCTAGCGTAGGTATCCGGATGCACAAAAACAGGATCTTGATGGGGGTGAGGCTGCCCCATAACAATGCCTCCTGTTTGATCGTCAACTAGCTTGGTGGAATTGAAGGTGAGATAATAAATGATGCCAAGGATGACACTTGCCAGGGACAGGGTTGCAGCTCCAGCAAAGACTCCAGGCTTCACCACATAGCAGTAGTAGTTCCCAAAGTAGATGTTTTCTTGTCCGTGCTCATCGTTTAGGGCCGCCCCGCTTAACAGCAGAAGGAATGCCATCACAAAGGTGAACCAGGAGACAACAAAGCAGACAAGAGCCAGGGTCCAGTTAGATGCTGCTGATTGGGGTCCTCTGGTGCAGCAGATGCAACCAGTGGCGACATTGATGATGACTTGGGCAATCATAAGAGATACAGCAGCAGTTAATCCAAGTGCCAGAGCGGGACTCCGGGGGTATACACATTCAGATGGAGATGAAAACGTAACCTGGGAACCCTGCAACCAATATTTCTGTTAAAGATCCAAACTTTGAAAGAAACAAAGAAAGAAAAGAGATTACCTTACCTTTATCCTCTTGGCCTCTGCAATAAACCCCAAAAGAGCCGATACGAGCCCTAAAACCCCCACTACCGCACATACCACAATGCTTCTTCTATCCATTGCCAACCCTAACCCTAAAGAAAAGAGAACTCTCTTGTTCACTCTTCACAACTCACTCGTTTTCTTTCTACCAAATGCCCCCTGTTTTCTTTTTCCTTATTTAGAGCATCTTTGGCTAAGCTTTTCCAACCAACTTATTGACTTAATCAAAAAGCTAATAAGAAATTTTAGTGTTTGGCAAATGCAAAAGTCCTTTTCAAAATGACCTTTTGGGAAGGAGAAAAAGTCATTAAAAAGTAATTTTTGAAAAGTTAGAATGTTGTGACTTTTTGAACCAACTTATTAGCTTTTAGTCATTTTACATCAATAAGCTAAGCCAAACACTTTTTAAAAAAACAACTTATTGACTTATTGGCTTTTCTCACCCCATAAGCTAATCCAAACACTTTTTTTTAAAAACTTCTTTTCAAAAAGCCATAAGTCAATAAGTCTTTTTCCCAAAAATCTTTTTTAACTTAAATAAGCTTAGCCAAACATGCCCTTAAACTTTCTAGGTATTTTTCATTGTTAAGTTTGCAAGGGGATATATTCTAAAGGTTTTTTTCTTTTTCATTACTAAGTTTGTACACGGATATATATAATTGGCCCAATACTATACAAGCTCAGCTATACTCGCGTAAATCTATTGACAAAAGGCCATACACGTGACAATACTGATGACCCGCCCCACCCACTATTTTAAGGAAAACTCATTGCCTAAGACAAAACCTCAGACCCACAAAACAAATTGTATCAAATGAGACGTGAACCCATCCATGTTGAAAACGAACGTAGGTACCCATTGGCCTTCAACTTTCTACTTAACAACAAACTTGCAAGTTTTTTTTCCCATTGGCCTTCAACTTTCTACTTAATAAATTCCAACTTTGGATTTGTGGTCTTTTTCCTCCTTATTTAATAAAGTGCATATAATTTTCTAAAGTGACATCGTGATGTATAATGTATAATTTTCTAGACTATCCTTATAATGAGTATTGAGAGCTACATACAGAAATAAAAAAATAAATAAAAAAACCTTTGTGGACACAAGTTCTTACAATATGAAGAGCTAGAAATAAGAAAAGCTCATGAAGAAGTTGATTAATGGTTTCGCACTTTTACATGTTCACATACATACACATGTGTTTACGTGAGTTAACTAGACTAACCCGTACTTGAATCGGATTAAAACAGTCAAGTGGGGATCAGATTTTCAAGAATCTTGGATGCTAGAAGCTCCCAACTGTAGGAATGTAACTCTAGACAAAACAATTTCATGCTTATATGGCATCAGCTTTGAAAGCCATTTCTGTTGGAAAGGTGTAGCTATCTTGTTATCCAACAAATGTTTTAAACTCTGGTTATTGCTAGCAACTTCTTTTCATATGTTGAAAGGCTTAGATTCTTAGGTGGGTAGGTGGCAATGCCTTGCTTATGTAAGCGACAAAGTGACCTTTCTGCATCACCTATACCATGACTTGTAAAGGCTTTCAAATCTAGGCAACGGCCTAGGGCCTCCAAATTTTTAAAAATCTTTATATAGCATATATGTGTATTAGAGTATGAGGCTCAAATGAACAAAACAAAAACTATATTTAATGCAATGCCCAACTGACGAACCAATTTTAAAATAAAAGAGACCCAATTCAAACTCCAAACAATATGCAATTCGTATTTAATTTAGGCCAACGACGTTATCCTCGCTAACTGTAATGTAGCACATGCTCATTCCGCTCAATGGGGCTGCCGATTGGGGAGCAATTAGAGGCGAAATTAGGAGAAAATAGTGGTGTTGCAAGGATAATGCAGGTTGGTTAACAACTACTTTGATAGGAATCTCTACATATTCCGATTCATTCAATCATTGTTTGTCCTAAATCCCTAATTAATACTTTGAATCTTTCAAATTTGATATTGTGCTTGCGATTGAGACTTAGAAGGTAGAAAGCAGAACCGATGTTTTATTTTTATACCAATTCAAAAGGCCCGTCTTTGCATTTTGCTTAGGGCCTCCGAAAACGTTAGACCGGCCCTGTGACTTGATGTGTCTACCTCCACAACAAATTTATTGTAATTTTGGGCAAGGCTAACATCAGAGGTTGAATCATAGCTTGTTTTACTTTAAAAGCTCTAATTGCTTCTTGAGTCTTCTGAAAAAGAGCATTCCCTTAACAATTAAGTTTAAGGTTTAGCTATTCCACCATAATTTTGCACAAATAGCCTACAAGACCAAAAGGCATTACTAGGAATTCATAAGTCTCAAAAGTTGTTTTATACACATCTAGAACAACAACTATTATATGGTAGTACCCGACTTTAAGATCCAGTTTTGAGCAAAAAAAAAAAAGTATAATGAGCTCATCCATTATTTTTTTCCACTAAGGGAATAGGAAAGCGACCAAGAATTGTAGTTTGATTGAGCTTCCTGTAGCCCACACACATCCTCCATCCTTTTTGCTACTAATACAACACGCAATGCAAAAGAATCGTTGCTAGTAATTCCTTAGTCATTTACTCGATCATAGAATACTTATTCTTCAAAGCAAAAACAAATATGTGAGTTCACTCACTCACTCACTCACCATATATAATCAATTATAAAACTAAAACCAAAATCAAAATCAAAATACAATGTACATATAATAGTAGTACCCATCTACTCTAGAGTCTACACCGCATATGATGGACAGGGTCCATTGTCTTCAAAGTTTTCCTTTCTAATCCCTTCCCAAAATATCTTATGAAGACAATCCACTAGTCCCCTACATTGAACAAGCTTTTAGCAATGGCAGGTGGAAGCATCTTAAAATCAATTATTTATGACATACAATTTACAAGTAGTTACTCCTTCCTAGTGTGTGTGTGAGAGAGAGAGAGAGAGAGAGGGGGAGAGAGAGAGAGATGTTTCTTATTGATGGCAGGCAACCAACTCCTCATGTAACCTACTGAAGACCAATTTCACAGGAATACAAGAAACTGCTGTGGGCAATGACTCCGGCTTCATCACCTCTTCACCTTGGTAACCCTTCAAATCCATACTATGCTGTTGCTGCTAGGTCCCACCTAATGAAGAGAGAGTTCTTATTTTTTGATTGCAAGATGAAGCGGTGCTCTTCCTTTTCAAGAGTTTTCTTGACATGTGATTCCCTTTACCATCTTCATCGTCGTCATCATCATCATCATCGTCATCATCTAATAGATACTCTTGGTCTTCCTCCAATGTTGGTGGTCGAGGGGCACGACATTTGGCAGTCCTCCTGGCGGTCCTCCAGGGCTGAAGTGTGGAGTCATATAATGATCCATCCCTTAAAGTATTAGACTTCATATATCAAAATACAAGAATCAGTACAAACAGACCAGTAAATGATGCCCATCGTAACACGAACAACAATCATACTTGCAACCAGCCATTCGACTTCCAACTTCTAAATGTGAAAACACATAAACTCAGACATAATCATACCATATACATAAAAAGCACACTTTTAGCAAAAACAAATCCTCAACATCATATACATATTTAACACACCTGCTGTAAATAGTAATTATATATATATATACACACACACACATACATAATATACACACACATATATACAGATCAAATGTAACAATTCTTTAGTTTAATTTAACTTATTAATTTATTTTATTCAACAACATTGAGAATATATTCTGGGTTCTACAAGTTCATTTGCCATGTCCTTCAAACTATAAAATTCTCCACCATTCACAATTCCTAAGCATCATCAATGGGTGTCATACTCTAATAAGAATGTGCATTGTTGTATTTTCTGATGATATTATGGTTTTAATAAAACAAACATTTGGAGGATCTATGCTCAATCCCACAACTAGTTGTAAAGATTCATTCATTGTGCTTTTATTTCTAGACTACCTTGGTTGAAGATCAAACATAGAAATTCTACTAGAGATTACGAAACAGCCTCCGATCATACGTCTATTGGACCACAAAGCCACCATCTTAGCCCTTCTCAGTTTAAAAAAAAATATTTGTTCCTAAAACAAAAGTCTCTATTTCAGGCATCCTCTAGGAGACCCTTTACAACACACACACCGATGATGACCTATGTTTTTTGTGACCAAGCACTGGTCCAATTAACCTTTCTCCATCAAACAGACAATCAACTTCCAAATTACTTGATACAACAGCAAGTCTGCCCTCTTAGATGACAATATCAACTAGAAAGAGACAAGACAATGTGGTGATGGGTTGTTCATCCACAGCTGAACATTTTCACCATGTTGATGCAGCAACTAGTAAATTCTAATAAAAATAATGAACAAGATTTAATCAGCACTAAAACTCTGTTCCAGCGATTAATTTCCCCAAGAATCTACTCAAGTGCTTCAGCGATTACAAATGCAAGGGGTTGGAAAGAGATGCATCTAAGATACAGGAAAATGAGACATACTGCTAGAGGATTAGGCATGAAGGGTTACTCGAGCCACAAAGACCTTTATTATATATTTATATGTATTACACTACTAGGATGGATACTTAAACAAACACCAGATATCATCAGTCACTTTGGCCTAAACACCCAAATCTCTCTCTCATACCAATATCAGTAACAGGTCATGAGAGTTATTTTCTAGCGAATAACTTTATAAAGTCAATTAGCACTCTTAGTTCAGCTCAGGCATAAAGAATTGAGCATTTTACTTCGCCCAACAATAAAACATACATGCTACTTGTGAGGAGTACTCAACTAGGTCTCTAAATTTCATCTGGAACAACCATGATGGACTAGAATGAAGCCTTTTGGCATAAAAACCAGTAAGTTGTAGTTCTGTAATTTAATCTACAAATACATATTATTTTAGAGAATGAGCATGATCTTACATTGGTAAAGGTGAAAGGAATAATAATAATAATAATAATATTTTCTGGAAGGAAGAAAAAGAACCTAAAAATGCAGCCATAGCATCAGATGTGTCTGACATCAGAGATATCGGTTTCTGTGTCTTCATTAGATCCAGTAGTGTTGTTGGAGCCAACAGGGTTTTTCTCAAACTTGTGTTCAGGGATAGTTAGTGTACAGTCAAGTGATGTGACTCCCATGGCCCCTAAATGATGCAAGGAGTGAATGCGAGCACTGCTACTCTTGAGTACCTGAACAATATTGTTCCCCTCCTCCTCCTCCCTTTTCCTTTTATGGGAAGTAGTCAAGGATAAATAATTAAATCTGAAAGAAACAGGAGCAAGGTCTTGCAAACCTCTAAACCTAGGGCGTACATTATCGTCATCATCTACATTGAGTTCCGGAAACAAAAGACCAGAGGAGTCCATCCCATTGTCTGCTGAAGTTACAGTTGTTTCTTCTTTTCCTTGTAACTTGGCATTATTACCTAATTTCTTTTAGAGCAGTTGTTGTTTCTCAAGCTGAAGAGCATGAAGGATAACATCTTACCTACGTGCATACTTCTCTCTTTTCTTTGGAGGCATTCCCTGTGATGCTTCAACCCTCTGGATGCAGTCATCAAAGTCACCCCAGCGAAAGGGTTTGACTCGCTTGGACTTCTCCAGGTTGTACCAATCCCTGCCGTCCGAGAAGTTGATTAATGTGTATAAGAAGAAGAATAAAAGGAAGGAAGGAAGGAGGTGAACAATCTTACACACTGGCATCCTCCCTGCCGAGAAGTTTAACCGGGGTTCCACTTATATATTATCTGGCATATACAAGTTGAAGCACATACTTGTATATAAAGCTAAAAGAAAAACTTAGCTATAATGCAACATGAGATTAAACAACATTGTGTTTACATATTATATGCACACATGATGTAGTCGACAAGCACATATACATATAGATAACAGTATAGGTTTATGAAAGGCACCCTTGCTTTTGAAGAAAAACTGCATATGCCAGATATAGAATAAACTTTCAAGAATTTCATTACACGTGAATCATCCCAAGTAAACCGGGCCAAGATATCGTCCACCTTGCCCCAGAAACTCACGGTTTTCTTTCACCCGACAAGGCAGAAAGCGTCTTCTTCGTAGAGAAAGGCTTCATTCTCCTCAACTGACTTGGGAGGTATGATTCATTTAGGATATAAGATGTTTAAGTCTCGATGGTCCATCCATCCATCATATATCATATGTGTGCTCTTCAAATGAAAGTAGGTTTTTATTAGAGTGCGAACAATATAGTCTTCTACTTCCAACAACAGAGTGAGTGAGTAATTAACTAACACATACACACAATTGGTCAATTTACAAACAGATTCATGTTTCGATTTCGATGAACCTAAAACTGATGATCCAAAATACGCCGACTATTAAATCTTTCAGTAAACAAGAATCGGAATCAACGGTTATAAAAGAAAAGAAGATGTTACCTGCAGAGATCTAGGGCATGTTTGGCTTAACTTATTTTCAACTTTTGGAAAAGTCCTTTTGGAAACAAAAAGTCAGGAAAACATGACTTTTGCCTTTGGAAAAGGACTTTTGGGCTAAAAAAGGAAAGGCAAACACCCAAAAAAAGGACTTTTGGACATGTAAAAGGACTTTTTTCTTCAAAATAAGGAACCCCAAACATGCACCTAGCCCGGAAGTGTGTTCTGGACGGACGGTGATTTGGATTACCGAATTCTCCGTCTTCCTCTTGATACCAAAACAATATTTATCTTTTTTTCTTTCCGGTTGTTAATTGTTAATTATTAAAATACTAATAAGGGTTAAAAACGGGTGCACCATAATGAACTAAGTTTAATACCCGTCCGTTGGACGGCTTACGCTAACAACGTAACAAACAAAGATAATGTATATTGAGTGTGTTCAGGAACACTTCTCCTTTTCTTCTTTACCATATCCTTTTTTGAAAAGGTTGCAACAATCAAACTTTTCCTTTTCTTCTTTTCAAATCACTAAAACTCATTCTTAAAACACATTACCCAAACACTACAAAAATAACCTATTAACTTTTAAGAGGTCAATTACTTAAAAGGAGCTTAAAATAAGCAATCCCAAACACACACATTAAGTGGACACAAGTCTAAACAACATTATAAACAAAAGCACCATTTTTAATTTATAAAAGGAAACAAAAGCACCATTTTTAATTTATAAAAGGAAAACGAACGTGAACAGTGTACAACCACACAACAATATAAAATAAAGGAATAATGGATTTTAATAATCCAACCTATTAGCAATTGGCCGGTACAACTTAAAAAATAACCAGTGGTGGTCCCAGCTTTTCACATATTGTAAACTAATGGACCTTTAATAATACAATCTTAATTTCTTTTTATCCCCTTATCTTTTTCGGTTTATTAAAAGTCCATTGGTTTACAATATATGAAAAGGTGGGACCACCACTGGTTATTTTTGAAGTTAGGACCATTGCTGGCCATCTGTTAATAGTTAGGATTATTAAAATCCATTATTCCTAAAATAAAAGTGATAGAGTGACAAATATACAACCAAACATCACCATGACACCATTTTAACCAGTGGCGCAGCTATGAAGGGGCCGGAGGGGATGTCAAGAAGTTAACATGAATCACAAAGAACGAAACCAACCATTTAGTAGAAAGAAAGTAATGTATAAAGAAGAAACAACGTACTCACTACGTCTTCGTCCCTTTGGTGTGTTCGTCTCTTTGGTTCACACAACCCTAAAATTGCAATCCTGGGTAGTATTCTGAAAGAAATTCACTTGGCTCCAAACTCATTGCTGGCGAGAACGGTGGTTTCAGTTTTGATGGTACTGGCGAGAGGCGAGAACGAAGCTGAAGGGGGAAATGAATTCTGTAATTCACTATGTTTGAGTACAAAATTAACATGATAATTCTCATCATAATCCTACATAGACACTGTCACGGCCCTCGTCCCGGTTTGACCTGGTTCAAGAGCCGCGGGGCAGGAATCCCGTGGTATCTAATCTTGGCGACATCGGAAGTCTTTTAATACAAGATCTTTTAATACTAAAAATGCCCGTTTAATATATTATATAAAGTTTAGGGATAAAATCCCATAATTTACAATAAGATGATTTCACAGGGAAATCTTTATTTCTCAAAACATGTTTCTTTATTTATTCACATTGAGCCACTTCTCTGAGCTTGTAGTGCTTCATTGCACTTTTCTTGGATCACAACAGATTACCTGAAACATGTTTGAAAAAGGTTTTGTCAGCGGGGAAAATACTGAGTGAATCATTCAGTTTACTAAAAATGATATATTGGTTATAAATTACAGTATTAAGAGCGATTACAATGTTTCTACATGTCAACCAATTACCCACAGTACTTGTCACTCGACCGGATCTGTGACTGTGGTCATATCACTGTTGGGTCCGTTCACCCACAAGTGACGTTAATCACTAATAGGTTCGTTCACCTAAAAGTGACATATCAGGATTTAGGTACGCCCACCTAACTGATAAAAATACTAGTAATGTGCACAATACCCCACATACCGGCTGTAATTGAAGACTACAAAGACTTAATCCCTGTAATTATAACTTTTGGAAAATAATATGGAGTATTGTAAAACAGTTGATAAAAAAGAGAATGACTCATATTGCAGATTTAACGAGCAAAGTATAAGCCTACTGATTAGCCTTGATTAACCTAATTTAACAACAATGCACACACAAACGGGTTAGTAACTAATACAGCAGTTACGCCAATTCACGAGATTAAACCCTCACAACGATCAACAAGTGCAATACTTTAGTAATTCAACGGATTCACAACGAATAACAGAGCATAGTCCGAATTCGAACAGCACTCAAATATTCAAGTCGAAATCACGACGAATAACAAAGTATCAGCTCAATTTGATCAGCACTCAAACAATCGTTGGATAGTTATAATCGATCGGACGTTGAATCGTAATAGCGATCGAGTTATTACCCTGATTGTGGCAGCGATTCGTGACCCGTGTGTGGTAATTGTATTGTTTCTGCTATAGTTCGACGTACACAGTGAATTCTTACGTCGTTCCAAAGACAGAATGCAAGTCCCAATGTCGGCTATTTATACTAATTTTTGGACACGCTTACGGACCGTTAGCCATATCCCTTACGGTCCGTAAGGGATGCAGTCTATTTATAGGGTAGCCAGGTTCGGGACTAGCCTTGCTGACTCAACTGTTTTGTGAAATTCAGTTTAGACAACGAATTATTTAGATAATCGTTGGCTAGGTTTTACCCCCTTTGAGTTTTAGGGGCCCTGATCCTAATTCCGATTGTTCTGGAAATTTTAGGGTTTATGCAGAATTACTTGGGTGTCTTAATTAGGGTTTCCTTATTGGGTAATTACCATCCTAATTATTGATTTTAGTGAGAGTTGTTACAAACACATACATAAGTTCAACCAGAAATCATCAAAACTTGAGAGAGCATCAAAAAATCAAAGCCCCACAACAAAGAATTAAAGACCAGCAAGAATATACCTTGGTGGCAGCATTGGCAACTGGCAGGTGTGATCTTAGTCCCAAGTAGTCATTCCCTGAAAGCAAAAGTAGCTTTCTGAACCATTTAGGGCACGACCGTAATTCACATTCAGAATCTTCACTGCACAGTAAGGTCATAAAGTGTTGATATATTAGACGTGTGGGCAGATAGTTATACTCAAAGGATATCAGTCATACAATATAAATAACATTTTAGTACAAAAGCATGCATCTATACAACATAATACAGTACACATAGAAATTAATAAGTTTACAAAGCAAACAAATAAAAAATAATTACAGAACATATTATATACCAATTGTACTGCAATCTATTATTAACAAAAAAACACTTAATCATAAATTTAAAAACACTACACAAACATAAAGAAGTTAGTTACTATGAAAAAAAAACAAATTACCCCTTTGAGTGTGAATTCATACCTTGCCTAATCAGGTTAGGCTTGGGGGCTAAATAAATAGGGATTTAGCGAAACACTTATTATCAAAATATTTTGATAAACGTAAACAAAATCGACCCATTCATAAGTAAATGATTTGAAAAATCCTCGACTGATTTCGAGTTACATAAAAAGAGGTTTCTTGCATGGTTCTTGAATAAGTTCAAAACAATAAGAGTTAGGAGGACAATAAGAAACATATGATGAGAGAAAACATCAGAACCTTCGATTCTTAATGAAAGAAGAAGCATTGGAAATATAAGAAGTTTCAACATGTTGTCTATATTAACGTCCCAACATCTGGAATCCAACAGATGCAACATCATTACAAATAGTATAGATTGTCTTCTATATTTCATCCACAATAAAGAGTTTATTAGAGGTTGATTCTGGCCTTGGCTCCTATGTTATCATCGAATACAATGCTCAGATAAATGAAAGTAAGATATGATCCCAAGATGCGCAATGGGCCTAAGCCTGCTCCTTTTAAGACCGGCCAAGTCAAAAAGTGGCAACCAGCCCAAATATTTTTATAAATTAGCTTGGTTAGGCCAATTTCTAGGACCGGTACCAACAACCCGATTCCTTAAGCGCCACATGAGTAAAACGTTTCTTTCGTAAATATATATGTGGACTTATGTTTTCGTATGCTATATATGTTCTTTTTTATGAGTTAAAACTACTTTTACACATAATATACATTATTTTATGAGTTAAAACTACTTTTACACATGGTGTAAACTTAGATTTGCATATATTTACGCTTTGTAATCCTTGGTAAAATTAAACCGTCAACAATGAATTTCAGAATTCATAATATTTTGATATAACTTAAAACAATTTTGTAGTCATATATAGAAATATCGGAAGAAAAACTGAACAACTTATATGAAATAATTATTAAATTTTAAATAAATGAAATGACAAAGGGATAATGCCTGTAAGATCTGCTGTGTGTAGACCAGCCCCTTTATCCATCGAAAAGAGTATATATTCTAAGTTTGACTTCCACATCATCAGACTGAATGGACGAATATGGGTTCCGATTCATGGAGGACTACGAGATGTTATCCTCCAGGAAGCTCATAGTTCCAAATATTCTGTCTATCCTGGAGCTGATAAAATGTACCAGGATCTAAAGGCAAATTATTGGTGGATAGGCTTGAAAAAGTATGTAGCCACACATGTAGCAAAATGCTTGACTTGTGCGCAAGTCAAAGCCGAGCATCAAAAGCCATCAGGCTTGCTACAACAGTCTGAACTTCCAGAATGGAAGTGGGAATGTGTAACTATGGATTTTATTACCAAGTTACCCAAGACAAGGAAAGGAAATGATACGATATGGGTTATAGTTGATAGGCTGACTAAATCAGCGCATTTCTTACCCATCAAGGAGACTTATAGCTCCGATATGTTAGCCCAGTTATATGTTGATAAGATTGTAGCCTTGCATGGTATACCTGTGTCTATTATCTCTGACCGAGATACTAGATACACGTCTCATTTCTGGAAGAGTTTCCAGCAATCTTTGGGCACACGTTTGAATTTTAGTACGGTTTACCATCCTCAGACGGACGGCCAGAGTGAGCGTACTATCCAGACGTTGGAAGACATGCTTCGTGCATGTGCGATCGATTTAGGTGGTAATTGGGATAAGAACCTACCCCTCATCGAATTCTCCTACAACAATAGCTACCATACCAGCATTAAGGCTGCGCCTTTCGAGGCATTATATGGTAGAAAGTGTAGATCACCTGTTTGTTGGGCGGAAGTTGGAGATGTCCAGTTATCAGGACCAGAGATAGTCTTCGAAACAACGGACAAGATTGTCCATATTCGAGACCGTCTCAAAGCTGCCCGAGATAGGCAGAAGAGTTACGCGGATCCGAAGCGTAAGGATTTTCACTTCGAAGTAGGTGAAAAAGTGTTACTTAAAGTGTCACCCTGGAAAGGAGTGATGCGTTTCGGTAAGAAAGGCAAGCTAAGCCCAAGGTACATAGGACCTTTCGAGGTTATCGAACGTGTCGGATCGGTTGCCTATAAATTAAACTTACTAGAAGAGCTCAATGGAATTCACAATGTGTTCCGCATCTGCAATCTAAAGAAATGCTTCGCCGATGAATCATTGGTGATACCACATACAAATGTGCATATAGATGAGAGCTTAAAATTTGTGGAAAAACCTTTGTCGATTGAGGATCGACAGGAGAAGAAGCTTCGAAGGAAGCATGTACCGATCGTAAAGGTCAAATGGGATGCCCGTAGAGGTCCCGAATTCACGTGGGAAGTTGAAGCCACGATGAAAGAGAAATACCCTTATTTGTTTCAGTAAATCTCGGGTCGAGATTTATTTTAAGGGGGTGAGGATGTAACACCTCGAAATTTTGTGTCCAATAATGTGTTAACACGTGTCATGAGTTTACACGTGGCATTTAATAATAAATAAAAGACTAAAGTTGACAAACCTTGAAAGTATGAATTCGGGGGTTATAAATGTCAACAAAGGGTAAATATACTGTATAGTAACCCTAAATGATGCTCGTACCTTCAAACGAATAAATCATGGATCGTACGGAAGCGAAACGCGAAAGAAAGTGAGAGATTACAAGCTACGGGGGGTTAACCGTGTCAACATGTTTAATTATACCTTTGAGTGACCCTTTGATGAACCCGAGGCTTTGTAACAGTAAAATACGCTCACTAGAATGTACTATATAAATTTCGCGAAGTTCCGTTTTAAAACGAGAAAATTATGATCAAATTCGTACGAGAAGGGTTAAAAGCGTCAACAATGAAAGTTAAGGCTGTTCGGATAGTAATTAAACTAACCGGGGACTAAACAGCGCGGGTAAAAGGCACGAGGCCCTTAACGGTAAATAATTGAGGGCCAAATTGCAAAGTTACCCCTTCAAAACCGAAAGGTCAGGCTATTAATTACAAAGATTTGATTCATGATTACAAAAGATTCAAAAATCCAGAAAATCAAGTCTAATGCGGGCCGCGTAAAGGTTTTGGGTAAGTTGAAGCGGGCCGCGAGCCACGTGCATGTACGCGTTCTGACATGAGAATTCATGCGGCCCGCGTACAAGATGCATGAA
The DNA here is from genome assembly GCF_002127325.2 of Helianthus annuus. NCBI lineage: Eukaryota > Viridiplantae > Streptophyta > Magnoliopsida > Asterales > Asteraceae > Helianthus > Helianthus annuus. The sequence continues at coordinate 149,491,035 of NC_035439.2, forward strand.
CTCTCATGCGGGTCGGGTGGGACGCCCAGTAACAGAAAACATGGGCAGATTCAATGATTTGGCTTGTAAACGATCTAGTGGGCAATCAATGAAGCATGGGCGCCCTCTACTTAACCCCTAGCACCTTAGGACACCTGCTGATCATCCATGAGCAATGTAGGATGTGTTGTAATGATCTTGTGCACCAAAATTTACTATAAAAGGGCCTTCATTGTGCATAAGTGAAACACACCTCAAACACTACTCTCAAGTTCATTTCTGGAGCTCTTAAGTGTTCTTCTATCATCCTAAGTCGTGCACAGGCTTCTGTAAGTGGTCTAACCCTTTTGTGGCTTAGTTATTGCTTAGTTTAGCTTAAAAGTCAATCCGTCGTAGTTAACGATTGACTTAGCGATAAATCACAAATGGTCCAGTGGTTTGCCGAATCAAAAGTAGTTATAAGTTGGTATTTATATGGGTAATAAACCCTTAAAAGGGTTTCCCCTGATCACCATTCTAACTAGATCAAATGTCGAGTCAAACGTGCTTAGAAAAAGTCAACAGAAATGTCATTTTGCGATTTCTAGCATAATCTGTAATGTAGATGATATGTGACCTATTTGAACACTCATAAAACATGATAATAAGAATATAAACTAGTCTAAGCATGTTTGATTCGACCACTTGCTATATTGACCCGGTTCGGAGCCGAAAGTCGCAAAAGTTTGACTTTTGCTTTGACTTCAGTTCTGACCCGTTTTAGTATGAAATAGATATGCCTTAGGACTCTCTTAGGACCAGGTTACATGATGGTATAACCCTCTATGACCGGTTCGTCGTTTGTCCGAGTCTTTTACGCATTTCCGTTAAATGCTTAAAAGTTGACCGTAACGCCCTTTTTATTTTAAAACGAGAATTTCGGACATGTGAAAGAACCATAACCTTGGTTACTGATTTCTAAACATGCCCCAAAAATTTCATGTCAATCCGAGGTCCAGAATATGAGTTATGCTAAATAGCGCAATTTGCGAAACTTTAGTAATTAAATAGCGCAATTAGCATAACGCCTATCTAAACCCGGATTTCGACACCAAACCTTTTACTCACTGTTGAAAAATAATATTTTGGGAATTTTAAAGATTTTTAATTATTTTTATCCTGCTCATAACCTACGGTTATGGCATCGGTTCAGTAAATACCGAATATGCCCTTTTTGGACATAACTCGAGTTCTACAAGGTCTTTTTACCCGATTCCAATTGCTACTGATTTTAAATATTAAATAAAGCAATTTGGACTTTATAAAATGTTCGGGAAACTCAGATTTCCTGTAGAACTCAGAAAGCTCTTTTAAAAGCCTTTAAAATGACCGAAAAACCCCTACGGGGCGTATAATGAACTTAAACTCGTTACGGGCATTACGGAAGGTATCCTACTGATACCACAACCTCTTTAAGGCATGTTGACTTTGGAAAACAGTGTAGGACTCTTACGGTTACCCGTTGCGCCTTTTGCGCGCACGGATCGGCTTATGTAACTAGTTTACGTAACTTAGCCGAAACGGGTCAAACCATATTGTTTTGACCCCAAAATGAAAAGTGTGGTTATAATACCCATATAAAACAAGTCTTCAAACTTGTTGGGTCAAAATCACATTCCATTCCCGGTTTTCACCTTTCACGCGATTAAACCGTAAATATACTTTGAAACTGACCGGTCTAAGCTACGACAATTATAAAGACCCGTTAGGATTCTAATAGGTTATTTTAAAACCTTCGTTCTAGAATAGGAGTCCAGTAAAAGCTATCTATGAATTATTCAATTAAGGATTATACTTGCAAAGGTAAATACTTTTAACTTATTTTCCGTTATACGGGCTTGGGTTACGGTATCTAAAATACCGCTTGGTCGGGAAATTGACCCCAACTCATTAGTAGTCGGGTATTATCAATGTGACCCGTTTGAAAATTTGTTTTGTTGGCTTTTACGCCTTTGGGGGCTTAATGACCATGTCCCGGATATCCTTGGCAGCATTTACGAATGGCCACGACCTCGACATCCCGGTGTAGGCGTACACCCGACATTATGTCTATTATTATAAAGGTATAGCCGTTGGTTACCCGCCATGGTTATATGCTATGTGGTGTGTCTATTAAACTTTAACCCGGACTTGATCCGGGCGACCGAACGCTTAGCTACATGTAATTCTTTACAAGATTATATATTTAAATAATTCTCCCAAGTTATAAAAGAGTTTGTGCCTTGTGCATTCAAATCAATTTTTTCTAAACATTTTACAAATGTGTCGGTTGAATGTATTTACCAGTGTAAACTGACGTATTTTCCCCAAAAAGACTAAATGCAGGTACTAAGCGAAATCGGCTGGGATTTCTCCTTAGCATCATTAGAAGTCTCGCAAGCTTAAGATGCCTGAAGTCTGTTGAACAATATTTTTGTTATTTCTTTTTTTTGATCCCATGTGGATTATTATTTCAACAATTGTGATACACTGATATTACACTTAATGTTGAAATACATTTATCTTTATGCTTCCGCTGTGCATTCTTATATTGTGTGGTTTGACTATATTGTTGCCAACTACGTCACGGTAATCCCCCACCGGGCCCACCGGTGAGACACGTGGAAACCGGGGTGTGACATTCACAAACCCATGTTATAGGTCTGTTATAAGGGAAGTGTCGTGTACCCGGGTATTGGCAAAATTCTAAAAATTTTGAAACGAGTCAAAGGGTAGGTCTTGGTAATTCTACTTGATCCGGTTCTTGCGTAGGGTCTTGGAAGGGTCCACGTATGCCTCCTAGACCTAAGTAATGAGTCGATCCACGAACTCGTGTTATAGGTCTGTTATAAGGGAAGTGTCGTGTACCCGGGTATTGGGCAAAACTATAAAAATTTTGGAACGAGTCAAAGGGTAGTTCTAGGGATTTCTCTGAGATGTGGTATTTGCGTAGGGTCTTGGAATGGTCCACGGACGCCTTCTAGACCCAAGTAATGAGCCGATTCACAAACCCGTGTTATAGGTCTGTTATAAGAGAAGTGTCGTGTACCCGGGTATTGGCAAAACTATAAAAATTTTAGAACGAGTCAAAGGGTAGCTATTGGGAATTCTACTTCATCCGGTTCTTGCGTAGGGTCTTGGAAGGGTCCACGGATGCCTCCTAGACCTAACTAATGAGCGATCCATGAACCCGTGTTACAGGTCTGTTATAAGGGAAGTGTCGTGTACCCGGGTATTGGGCAAAACTATAAAAATTTTGGAACGAGTCAAAGGGTAGTTCTAGGGATTTCTCTGAGATCCGGTATTTGCGTAGGGTCTTGGAAGGTTCCACGTACGCCTTCTAGACCCAAGTAATGAGCCGATTCACAAACCCGTGTTATAGGTCTGTTATAAGGGAAGTGTCGTGTACCCGGGTATTGGCAAAATTATAAAAATTTTGGAACGAGTCAAAGGGTAGGTCTTGGGAATTCTACTTCACCCGGTTCTTGCGTAGGGTCTTGGAAGGGTCCACGTATGCCTTCTAGACCTAAGTAATGAGCCGATCCACGAACTCGTGTTATAGATTTGTTATAAGGGAAGTGTCGTGTACCCGGGTATTGGGCAAAACTATAAAAATTTTGGAACGAGTCAAAGGGTAGTTCTAGGGATTTCTTTGAGATTCGGTATTTGCGTAGGGTCTTGGAAGGGTCCACGGACGCCTTCTAGACCCAAGTAATGAGCCGATTCACAAACGCGTGTTATAGGTCTGTTATAAGGGAAGTGTCGTGTACCCGGCTATTGGGTAAAACTATAGAAAGTTTGGAACAAGTCAAATGGTAGGTCTTTGAATTCCTCTTAGATCTGGTAATTGCGTAGGGTCTTGGAAGGGTCCACAGACACCTCCTAGACCCAAGTAATGAGCCGATTCACAAACCCGTGTTATAGGTCTATTATAAGGGAAATGTCGTGTACCCGGTTATTGGGCAAACTATAAAAAGTTTAAAACAAGTCAAAGGGCAGGTCCTGAGAATTCTCCTCGATCCGGTTCTTGCGTAGGGTCTTGGAAGGGTCTACAAACTCCTCCTAGACATTGGTAATGAGCCGATTCACAAACCCGTGTTGCAGATGTTTTGTAAGGGAAGAGTCGTGTACCCGTGTATTGTGCAAAACTATAAAAAGTTTGGAACGAGCAAAGGGTAGGTTTAGGGATTTCCCTTCGATCAGGTATTTGCGTAGGTTATTGGAAGGGTCCTCGGAAGCCTCCTAGACCCATGTAATGTGCTGATTCACAAACCCATTTTATAGGTTTGTTATAAGGGAAGTGTCGTGTACCCGGGTATTCGGCAGAACTATAAAAAGTTTGGAACGAGTCAAAGGGTAGGTCTATGGATTTCTCTTTGATCCGGTATTTGCGTAGGGTCTTGAAAGGGCCTACAGACGCCTCATTGACCCAAGTAATAAGCCGATTCACAAACCCGCATTATAGGTATGTTATAAGGGATTATTCGTGTACCCGGGTATTGGACAAAACTATAAAAAGTTTAGAACGAGTCAAAGCGTAGGTCTAAGGATTTCTCTTAGATCCGACATTTGCGTAGGGTTTTGGAAGGGTCCACAGACGCCTCCTAGACCCAAGTAATGAGCCGATCCACGAACCCGTGTTATAGGTCTGTTATAAACGAAGTGTCGTGTACCCGGGTATTGGGCAAAACTATAAAAAATTTTGGAACGAGTCAAAGGGTAGTTCTAGGGATTTCTCTGAGATCCGGTATTTGCGTAGGGTCTTGGAATGGTCCACGGACGCCTTCTAGACCCAAGTAATGAGACGATTCACAAACCTGTGTTATAGGTCTGTTATAAGGGAAGTGTCGTGTACCCGGGTATTGGCAAAACTATAAAAATTTTGGAAGGAGTCAAAGGGTAGGTCTTGGGAATTCTACTTCATCCGGTTCTTGCGTAGGGTCTTGGAAGGGTCCACGGATGCCTCCTAAACCTAAGTAATGAGCCGATCCACGAACTCGTGATATAGGTCTGTTATAAGGGAAGTGTCGTGTACCCGAGTATTGGGCAAAACTATAAAAATTTTGTAACGAGTCAAAGGGTAGTTCTAGGGATTTCTTTTAGATCCGGTATTTGCGTAGGGTCTTGGAAGGGTCCACGGACGCCTTCTAGACCCAAGTAATGAGCCGATTCACAAACCCGTGTTATAGGTCTATTATACGGGAAGTGTCGTGTACCCGGGTATTGGGCAAACTATAAAAAGTTTAGAACGAGTCAAAGGGTAGGTTCTGAGAATTCTCCTCGATCCGGTTCTTGCGTAGGGTCTTGGAAGGGTCTACGGACGCCTCCTAGACATTGGTAATGAGCCGATTCACAAACCCATGTTAGAGGTGTTTTGTAAGGGAAGAGTCGTGTACCCGTGTATTGGGCAAAACTATAAAAAGTTTGGAACGAGCAAAGGGTAGGTTTAGGGATTTCCTTTCGATCAGGTATTTGCGTAGGGTATTGGAAGGGTCCTCGGAAGCCTCCTAGACCCATGTAATGTGCTGATTCACAAACCCATTTTATAGGTCTGTTATAAGGGAAGTGTCGTGCACCCGGGTATTGGGCAAAACTATAAAAAGTTTAGAACGAGTCAAAGGGTAGGTCTATGGATTTCTCTTTGATCCGGTATTTGCGTAGGGGGTTGGAAGTGTCTACGGACGCCTCCTAGACCCAAGTAATGATCCGATTCACAAACCCGTGTTATAGGTTTGTTATTAGGGAAGTTTCGTGTACCCGGGTATTGGGCAAAACTCTAAAAAGTTTGGAACGAGTCAAAGCGTAGGTCTAGGGATTTCTCTTAGATCCGACATTTGCGTAGGGTCTTGGAAAGGTCTACGGACGCCTCCTAGACCCAAGTAATGAGCCGATTCACAAACCCGTGTTATACGTCTGTTACAATGGAAGTGTCGCAAAACTATAAAAAGATTTGAACGAGTCAAAGGGTTGGTCTAGGGAATTCTCCTAGATCTGGATCTTACGTAGGGTCTTGGAAGGGTCCACGGACACCTCCTAGACCCAATTTATGAGCCGATTCACAATCCCGTGTTATATGTCTATTGTAAGGAAGTGTCATATATCCGGGTATTGGGCAAAGGTATAAAAAGTTTGGAACGAGTCAAAGGGTAGGTTTAGGGATTTCTCTTAGATCTGGTTTTTGCATAGGGTCTTGGAAGGGTCCACGGATGCCTCCTAGACCTAAGTAATGAGCCGATTCACAATCCCGAGTTACAGGTGTTTTATAAGGCAAGTGTCGTGTACCCGGGTATTGGGCAAAACTATACAAAGTTTGGAACGAGCAAATGGTAGGTTTAGGAATTTCTCTTAGATCTGTTATTTGCGTAGGGTCTTGGAAGGGTCCATGGAAATCTCCTAGACCCATGAAATGTGCTGATTTATAAACCCATGTTGTAGGTCTGTTCTAAGGGAAGTGTCGTGTACCCGGGTATTTGGCAGAACTATAAAAAGTTTGGAACGAGTCAAATAGTAGGTCTATGAATTTCTCTTTGATCCGGTATTTACGAAGGGTCTTGGAAGGGTCTACGGACGCCTCCTAGACCCAAGTAATGAGCCGATTCACAAACCCGTGTTATAGGTCTGTTATAAGGGAAGTGTTGCGTACCTGGGTGTTGAGCAAAACTATAAAAAGTTTGGAACGAGTCAAAGCATAGGTCTAGGGATTTCTCTTAGATCCGGCATTTATGTAGGGTCTTGGAAAGGTCTTCGTAGGCCTCCAAAACCCAAGTAATGAGCGTATTCACAAACCAGTGTTATACGTCTGTTGTAAGGGAAATGTCGTTTACCCGGGTATTAGACAAAACTATAAAAAGTTTGGAACGAGTCAAAGGGTAGGTCATGGGAATTCCCCTTGATCCGGTTCTTGCGTAGGGTCTTGGAAGGGCCACGGACGCCTCCTAGACCCAAGTAATGAGCCAATCCACGATCCCATGTTATAGGTCTGTTATAAGGGAAGTGTCGTGTACCCGGGTGTTGAGTAAAACTATAAAAATTTGGAACGGGCCAAAGGGTGGGTCTATGGATTTCTCTTAGATCCGGTATTTGTGTAGGTTCTTGGAGAGTCCATGGACGCCTCCTAGACTGTAAGTCCCCTAACGCGTGCGGATCGTAACAGAATCATCGATCTAACCTAGAGTGCGGAATCCCCTAGATTAGATTTCACAGAAAACGAGTAGAACACGAATCACTTCAAACCCGATCTTTATTGATTATCTTCGCAACGATTACAATCAATCAAGATCCTAATTCGTCCAAGCCGTTGTCTTTCACGAATTCTCTCCAAGTGATTAAGGTGATTAGATGATTAACCTAAACCCTAATGCTAAGCTTTGTTTATATAGGACAAAGCTTTGCATATGGGCTAGGTCTTGGGCAAGGCCCAATTCGCAAACCACTCCCCATATGTGGGTTTGGTTTGGCCCAATCACTCTTACTTCACTATAACAAACTATTACAAAGCTAACCGTTTATCGTTTTACTAATTACAAGATATCCAAAGACCAAATCTAAGCTGTTGTCACAAAACATGCACCAACAAACTCCCCCTTGACAATAGCTCGCAAAGGTAACTTCAGTCTTCAGAATCTTCAAGTCTTTTGGTCTTTGGATAGCTTCAGCTTTAACTGCTTCTGTCAGCAACAGACTCCCCCTAAGCTGATGCATCCAATCACCAAATCTCCAAAACGTTAGCGCTTGAGGAATCTCCTGTTCAGCATTTGAATAGCAATCTTCAACTCTTCAACTTTGTCTGCAATGTAGAAAGGAGGTTCTACCATGCATCCAAGCAAACTCTCATCCTCACAGCAACTCTTCAGCAACATACAGCTTCAATCTGTATACTATAAAAACAAACATCTCGAGAAACCATAAGAATTTTTCAACAAAAGTTAAACAAATTATTATTATTCAAGAGATTTGTTAAACTGTGTTACAGATTAAGCATTTTCCATTCAGCACCAACACGCACAAATTTTAAACAAAACAGATCATAACCTGCTTGATTTGAAAATTTTGAACTCACTTACTAACACCGTCTCCCCCTATCAGTAACAACTCCTCCAAAAATAACAGTTTTCCGTACATTAAGAATATTTAACAGAAAACGACACTATTTTTGTATTTTTGTATTATCGGAAAGCAAATAAATAACAAGAAACAGTAAACACTCTATTTTTGTGAGAATCACTGGTAAGAAGATCATATCAGCACAATCAAACTGTGTCACACAATTAGATAATTCTTTATTCAATTTTTAATGAAAAGCAGTTCAAGACGATTACCAGTATGTTTGTCCTCTTAAACAAAATGCATGAACATTTCAGGTACCATTACCGTATGATACGTTAAGGTAATATTATTATACTGAAATATTAGCGTGTCCCACTTCAGGATATACCCCCGCGATCAAGGTATGCACAAAGATTCATCGTAGTAGGTGAGTATACTGAATTCATATTTTAAGATATCCTGACTGTGTCTAGGTCTGCATATAAACTGTTTTATTATGTTTTGATAGCTTAATAATGAACACCCAAATAAATACTAATCAAACCCTGGAAACATAAACAACACACTCTATCATGCAAGTATCTTCCCTACCACATATTTCACAAGTCCAATCCAGATTTCTGAAATCTTAACTGGGAATAGGTTAAGAAGAGAACAGAATAGATCTTTATTAGAGATGGTATAATATACAGATCAAATGAGATTTTCTCAGTTTGATATAGGTTTCTTGGGTTTCTTTTGGGCACTAGAGGGCCTCTTTCGGGTGTATTAGATCTATAGCGCGACAACGTACAGCTAGGTCAGCATGTATCTGGATGCAGCAGAAGCTGTCGTTGCCTAGCACCTCCAGGTCAGCATATATCTGGATGCAACAAAGGAGGTACACGACTTTTTTCAGAGAAGATTTCAGAATCAGATCAAAATTGTGTGTATCGGGAAATATACAGACATTCAAATAGAAATGAGCTAATTCCAAGTGACTATCTTTCCTGGGGTCATGTACAATTTTAGTTCTAACAGACAGACAGCCAAGATATCCCTAGTTGAAACAACAGTATAAAGACCCAAAACTTCAGATTTTGGCAATCTATCAACGCAAGAATTAAGGTCATTAAACCATACACCACTGATGTGTTCCCCACTCATGCTCAGTGCATTTAGGTTTATATCACTTTGGTAAGTTGATTATTTCATGCTTTTGCCTACTGGTACATCATATGATGAAGCTGCTATCACACTTAAGCAATTTTGGTTCAAATTCAGTGTGACAGTCTAACTTGCTGATGTACTATCATTTCTTCTTTTTCACACAGTGATAACTCATTTTTGATTTTCTATTTTTTTATGTTTTTGATTTTTCAATGTTTTTGTGTTTTTTATTTTTGAAAAAGCTGTAAACTATTTACAAAATTCTTATGAAAAACCAGTTATTCAGGATTCCTCATCCCGTTGAGTTCAACTAAGTGTTCAAAGCGAGCTCGATCAAAAGCTTTTGTGTAAAGATCAGCAAGGTTATCTTCTGTGTCGACTCGATGTAATTCAATTAGTCGTTTTTCAGCACAATCCCATATAAAGTGATGACGTATGTCAATATGTTTAGTTCTACTGTGCTTTACGGGATTGTTTGTGATTGATATAGTGGCATTATTATCTATCATAATAGGAGTACGAGTGAAATCCAAACCGTAATCGCGCATCTGCTGTTGAATCCAGAGAACCTGAGAGCAACAGCTACCCACAGCAATATATTCAGCTTCACACGTAGAGGTAGACACACAGGATTGCTTCTTGTATTGCCAAGAAACGATCCTGCCTCCTAAGAACTGACAACCACCTGTTGTAGACTTTCTGTTTGATTTGCATCCTCCAAAGTCTGAATCAGTGCAAGCAACGAACCTCAGATCACTATCAGTTGGATACCACAACCCGAGTTTAGGTTTCCCCTTCAAGTAACAAAGAATACGCTTCACTGCTTTCATATGTGACTCTTTTGGATTCGCCTGATATCTGGCACACAAGCATACGGCAAACATGATGTCAGGTCTTGAAGCAGTCAAGTACATTAGAGAACCAATCATCGCCCTGTAATGAGTAGGATCAACATCTTCAGTGCTTTCATGATCTGGGCCGAGATTGTGGTTTTCACAAATGGGTGTGTTGCAAGTAGTGCAATCATTCATTTTGAACCGATCCAAAATGTCATACACATACTTTGTTTGATGAATAAACATCCCATCCTCCTTCTGTTCAACTTGTAATCCCAGAAAGTAAGACAGCTCACCCATAGCACTCATTTCAAACTTGCTCTTCATCACCTGTTCAAATTCCTTACACATGTTCTCATCAGATGACCCAAAGATGATGTCATCTACGTATACCTCGACCAGCAGAAAATCTTCATTCTTCCTCTTAATGAACAGTGTACTGTCAATCTGACCTCTTTCAAAACCATGCTTGATCAGATGTGTAGACAGTGTCTCGTACCACGCCCTGGGAGCTTGATGTAACCCATACAAAGCCTTATCAAGTTTGTACACTCGATCTGGATAGTCTGGATCAACGAACCCTTCTGGTTGTGAGACATACACCAGTTCTTGGACTTTTCCGTAAAGAAATGCACTCTTCACGTCAAGTTGGTACACTTTGAAGCCCTTGAATGAAGCGAAAGCCAGAAACAAATGAATTGCCTCCAACCTTGCCACTGGTGCAAACACTTCATTGTAATCAATCCCTTCTTGCTGATTAAACCCTTTAACAACTAACCGAGCCTTGTTGCGCGTGACGACACCTCTTTCATCTTTCTTGCACCTAAATACCCATTTAGTGCCAATTTCTCTTTCACCTTTAGGAAGGTCTACTAACTCCCAGACCTTCAACTTCGCAAACTAAGCCAATTCCTCTTGCATAGCTTCAACCCATGAATTGTCTTTAAGAGCCATATGAATGTTCTTCGGCTCCTCTTGGGAAATAAAGCAACTATACAAGCACTCATTCACTATCCCAGTCTTCTCAATTGAAACAAATAACCCAGAATTCGCTGCAATGCTTCTTCTTGTCTGAACACCTGCAGTAGGATCTCCAAGTATCATGTCAACTGGATGATCTCTATTTGCTCGTGTAGTAGCAACAACATCGACTTCCAGATTGTCACCCAGGTTTGATCCAACCTCCCCCTGAATATTCTGATTTGCAAATGGATTAATGAAATCCTCCCCCTGATTGGGTTCAGGTTCACTATCACTTGAATCAGGATCAGCAGCACCATGGGAAGTTTCCGGAGCATCTGACATATCAACATTCGATCTAGGCATGAACTCGCCTTCATCGTCTCCACCAACCACTGTTTGAATCAGCTGAGAATCATCTGCATCAGAAACCTCAGGAATATTAAATGATTTAAAGACACTTTCATAATCATATAATACAACAGGACCACTCGTTGATTGTTGAGGTTTGTAGGAAGTAATTTCCACATTAAAAACAACCTCAATTTTACCAGTTTTTAGATTAAAAACCCTTTTATTCGGTGTGCCAGGCACGTAGCCTAGAAAGTAGCCTTCGTCTGCCACCTCACCGAATTTTTATTTATCTTTGTTTCGCACAATGGTGCAAGGTAATCTAAATGGTTCAAAGCCAGTTAAGTTTGGTTTTTCGTTAAACATCAACTCATGACAAGTTTTGTTAAAACGTTTAACGGTCAAAACTTTGTTTAGGACGTAGCAAGCTGTATTCACAGCTTCTCCTCAGAAAAGAACTGGTAGCTTTGAATCTGAAAGCATCGTCCTAGCGGCTTCAATCAACATCCTGTTTTTCCTCTCAGCGACTCCATTTTGTTGAGGAGTGTAAGGAGCGGAATATTGATGTTCAATTCCTTTTCGAAGACAGTAGAGATCCAGAATACGATTCTTGAACTCAGTGCCATTATCACTCCTTATCCTCTTGATCCTTGCATCATGGACATTTTCCAATTTTGTAAAAAGATCTATCAGCATCTCTGCTGTTTCATCCTTTGTACCTAAAAAGAAAACCCATGAATAACGTGAGTAATCATCAGTGACAACAAGACAATAGTACTTTCCACCTATGCTCCTTACGTTCACTGGACCGAATAAATCCATGTGAAGTAATTCATAAGGGGCATTAATGGAATTTACTGTTTTAGATTTATGAGGTTTCTTGTGTTGTTTTCCCTTTTGACATGGAAGACTCTTCCACTTGAAACCTCAGCAATGGAACTCCTTTCACTAGCTCATTTTTGATAATGTAATTCATTTTGCGGTAGTGAATATGAGCCATGCGTCTGTGCCACAGCATAGATTCAGCTTCAGATGCCTTTGACAGTAAACACGCCACCGCAGCAGTTGGATCTTTGGCACCCATGTCCATGACATAAGTATCATTTTTCCTTGGTGCACGCATCACTATCCAATCGTCCGGAATGACCAAACCCGGTTTCAACACCAATGCCTCAGTATTTGTAAAATGGACCGAGTGACCCTTGTCGCAGACTTGTGACACGCTCATCAGATTGTGTTTCAGCTGCTCAACATAGTTCACTTTGTCCAAAGTAATCTTTCCATTCGTCACTTTTCCTCTTCCAGTAATCCTACCACCTTTAGCACCAGCAAAATTAACATGTCCACCATCATATTCTTCAAATTCAGAAAACAACCTCGCATCCCCCGTCATATGCCTGGAGCAGCCACTATCAACATACCATAAGTTGATAATCCTCCTTAGCAGCTCCTGCACACACCAACCAAAAGATTAGTTAGAGTGGGGGACCCAAGCCTTGATGGTCTTTGGTCGTCCAGATTCATCAACTACAGGAACATCCATCCAATGTCCATCACTCCTAACTGGAGTCTTGGATCTTGGACCTGTTGATGGAAATGGGGCAGGATTTCCATAAGGTCTCTGGTCCTGTGGGTTCCTATATGTGTTTGGACTATGTGACCTTTGAAATCTTGAGTTTTGACTCTAAGAAGCTTGATTGTTATAATTTCTAAAGCCATTGTTATAAAAAGTTCGACCACCATTATTATGGTATCGATTTTGATATTGACCTTGACTTCTGAAACTATTTGAATTTTGGTTGTTCATTCTTGGTGAACTACTTCTAGGTCTCTCATATCGTAGATTCAGGCTGAAATCTTGGTTGATTTCTTTAAAAACGAGGAACTTGAGGAGTTCCTTTTTTAGCCTTATCTACACCACTAGCAACACCCTGTTGTTGCTTTGGAGCAGATTTCTTTGGAGAGTTAGACTCTCTTTCCTTTTTATCACCGTTCTTTTCTGGTGACTTCCCTCTTTGATTCTCACTAACTTGTGCTTCAACCTTTTTATTTGGACAGCAGCTGGCTACATGTCCTTTTGTGTGACATTTGAAGCACGACCTCCTTTTCGAAGACTTCTCACTTGAAGCGTTTGAACTAGATTCTGGTTCAGATGATGATGCTTTAGAAGGTTTTTGATCAGTTTGCTTAATTTCAGCTTTTTCTATGTTTTTGTTTTTAGCAAACTCTACATTTGATTCTTTTTTGATAACAGCTGTTTCGGTTTTCATATCACTTCCTTGAACAAAATTAACCTTTTTAACAAAAGTTTGATTATTGTTTTTAGAAGGTGTATTTTTCTTTTTCAAAACAGGTTTGCTGTTAATTTCCTTCTTAGCATCATTATCCACAAACACATCACCTTGACTGGAAGTGAAACTACTTGGTGATGTTGACAAAAAGTCTGTGAACTCATCTTCATCAGGTAGGAAAGAATAGTCATGACTAAGAGGAGGTGGGACTTCATTATAGCCCTGGAATCCCACACTTGTCTTGTCATTATTTTTCTTTAACCCACCCATCATATGTTTCATAACAAAAGTCGAATCTCTGAATTGACCTAACTTCTTTTCAAGTTCAACAATTTTAAGTTGTGCATCTGACAACTCTTTGTTTTTATCAGAAATCTCTTTTGTTTTCTCAGCCATCATGTCATGAGCTAAGTCAATGACCTGAAGTTTTTCATTCAGTTTGCAGGTTAAAGCTTCAATTTCAGCTTCATAGCCTTTTATCTTTTTCAAATATGATGACTCGTTTCTTTTAGAAAAGAAATTTGATTCTTTTACGTTAGACATTTCGCTCACAAGACTTTTGTTTTGAGTTGACAATTTGTCAACTTCACCCTGCAGTTCACGACACTTTAAACAAACAGAAGTAGTAGAGTTACTTACCTCTCCTGTCGCTTTGTCCGAGTTGGCCATGAGAGCAGCAAGTTGAGCTCCCATTCTTTTGATAATTTCATCTTTCTCATCCGCTTCCATTTCATGCTCAGACTCTGGCTTTTCCTCTTCAGCTTCAGTTGTCTGATCAACCTTCTTTACCTTAGCATCACTTTCTTTCTCAGCATCTGCTTCAGTTTCAGTTTCTTCAACTGGCACGATCTCTGCCATAAATGCTTGTGTAACATTCTCATCTTTTTCCAAGTGAATGCTCCAGTCATACGAACCCTCTCTTGCAGTAGAGATCAACGCCCTTGAGTTAGAGTTGTTTGATGAATTTCTATTGTTTGAACTCTGGCTCGAAGTCTCATGCTTTTGTTTCTGACACTCCCTTGCGAAGTGACCAAAACTCTAACAGTTAAAGCACCTGACTTTGGCCTTGTCAAAACCTACACTCTTCCCCACAAACTTCCTTCCGGTTCTGTTCATGAACCTCTTCACACGTCTCGAAATCATGGCCATCTGCCATTGTAAATCCATCTCTTCTAGATCATCAGGGTCAATCTGATCATAGTCTTCATCTAAGGTAGCAGGATCAGATATCTTCCCCTGAATGTAGTTCTCATAAGAGGCAACAAAGGAAGCAAGTAGTGCAAGATGTTCTTCAGCAGACTTCACACTCATAGGCATTGACTTTACACTGCTTGTTTGCTTAGAAGCTGATTGTCTCTTAACTCCTGTTGATCCTCCTGCAGCTGCCACAAAGCACACATCACCATCCTCATTCACTGTAACCTGCTCATTATCACATGAAAGGAAAGCAGTGGCAGAGTCGCTAGAAGCATCATGAGATGAAGAAGATGTAAGCCCATTGTAGATCCCTGGATCTTGAACCTGATCATATCCAATGTCCTTCTTCTTCATGCTGAGCTCATAAGCTCTTAGCTTTCCAACAACTTCTTCCAGCTCCTTTGTTTCATAGTCAGCTTCTCCTTTTATCATGAGAGTGTAAATATCCCATTTAGCAGGCAGGGCATCTAGCAGCTTGTCATTTTTCTCTATGTCAAAATAGCAGTCTATATCATAATTATCCAGTTCTGACATCAGATGGTAGTATCGAGTGATGATGTCCTCAAGTGACTCATTCTTCATGTGCTTAAACACAACAAACTGCTTCTTCAGAAGATCAACTTTGTTCTTTTTGACATCAGGATTTCCTTCATATCTCTTCTCTAGAGCATCCCACATTTCCTTTGAAGTAGTGTACTTCTTAAAGGTATGTTTGATGCTATCAGGTAAAGACATCTTGATAGCAGCTAAGGCTCTCTTTTCAGCCTCATACATCTTTTTATCATTCTCCTGCATGTTCACATAAGCTGTCACACGAGGTCTGCCTTCAAAATCATGTGTAGGGTTTGTGTACCCGTCAACAATACAGATCCACATGCGAGTGTCCTGATATTCAATGAAGGATTGAAACCTATCCTTCCAAGTCAAGTAGTTTTCCACCTTCATCATCTTTGGTGGTTTGTTCGTAGTGCCAACCTCATGTTCCATCCTTAAGAGTTCGTTCAATTTAGTCATATTCGACATTTTAACGTAAGCAGACTGGTAAAACCGTACAAAATGTGTCCGAAATCTGTTTTTACCAAATTATACCGTTAGACTCGTCTCGAAAATACGATTCCAATGATATATAATGTCGAAGACCTTTTTTTTTGTCCTAAAAATCCAAGGATTCCAACGGTGCAAACGGTTTGTCCAAATGAGTTACGGATAGTTCCCTAAACACGAAACAGTGAAATTTTTCTTACGCAAGCCAAGAAAAATTCCACCCCTTCCGAAATGATCAGAAAAGGTCCGAAATGGTCAGGAATGATGATGCTTATCCGGAATGGTCCGAAATGAACACCTTTCTGTCCGAAATGCACTAGTCAGATCCGTAATGTATCACTCTGGTCCGAAATGAAACACCTTCTGATCCGTAATGACTATATAATCCGAAATGCAAGACTGATTATCCGAAATCAAGGTCTGAATATCCGAAATTCAAGTCAAGTGATCCGAAATGCAAGGTTTTGATCCGGAATGCAAGCCTTCAAATCCGAAATGGTCCCTAATGCAAGTTTTCTATCCGAAATGGAAGTAATCTGATCCGAAATTGATCAGAAATGCGATATTTCTATCATTAATGGTCCGGAATTCAAGTATTTTGATCAGTAATGATCCGAAATGCTTGAATTCTATCCGAAATCAGCAGCAAAACACGAACACAGCCTCCAAAAACTCCGATTTTTCTGCAAAAACGATTCTGAACCAAGCCAATGAAGAGCCGAATGCTCTGATACCAATTGTAAGTCCCCTAACGCGTGCGGATCGTAACAGAATCGTCGATCTAACCTAGAGTGCGGAATCCCCTAGATTAGATTTCACAGAAAACGAGTAGAACACGAATCACTTCAAACCCGATCTTTATTGATTATCTTCGCAACGATTACAATCAATCAAGATCCTAATTCGTCCAAGCCGTTGTCTTTCACGAATTCTCTCCAAGTGATTAAGGTGATTAGATGATTAACCTAAACCCTAATGCTAAGCTTTGTTTATATAGGACAAAGCTTTGCATATGGGCTAGGTCTTGGGCAAGGCCCAATTCGCAAACCACTCCCCATATGTGGGTTTGGTTTGGCCCAATCACTCTTACTTCACTATAACAAACTATTACAAAGCTAAACCCGCTAACCGTTTATCGTTTTACTAATTACAAGATATCCAAAGACCAAATCTAAGCTGTTGTCACAAAACATGCACCAACATAGACCCAAGTAATGAGCCAATCCACGAACCCATGTTATAGGTCTGTTATAAGGGAAGTGTCGTGTACCCGGGTATTGGGCAAAACTATTAAAATTTTGGAACGAGTCAAAGGGTAGTTCTAGGGATTTCTCTGAGATCCGGTATTTGCGTAGGGTCTTGGAATGGTCCACGGACGCCTTCTAGACCCAAGTAATGAGCCGATTCACAAACCATAGGTCTGTTATAAGTGAAGTGTCGTGTACCCGGGTATAGGCAAAACTATAAAAACTTTGGAACGAGTTAAAGGGTAGGTCTTGGGAATTCTACTTCATCCGGTTCTTGCGTAGGGTCTTGGAAGGGTCCACGGATGCCTCCTAGTCCTAAGTAATGAGCCGATCCATGAACACGTGTTATAGGTCTGTTATAAGGGAAGTGTCGTGTACCCGGGTATTGGGCAAAACTATAAAAATTTTGGAACGAGTCAAAGGGTAGTTCTAGGGATTTCTCTGAGATCCGGTATTTGCGTAGGGTCTTGTAAGGGTCCATGGACGCCTTCTAGACCCAAGTAATGAGCCGATTCACAAACCCGTGTTATTGGTCTGTTATAGGGGAAGTGTCGTGTACCCGGGTATTGGCAAAACTATAAAAATTTTGAAACGAGTCAAAGGGTAGGTCTTGGGAATTCTACTTCATCCGGTTCTTGCGTAGGGTCTTGGAAGGGTCCACGTATGCCTCCTAGACCTAAGTAATGAGCCGATCCACGAACTCGTGTTATAGGTCTGTTATAAGGGAAGTGTCGTGTACCCGGGTATTGGGCAAAACTATAAAAATTTTGGAACGAGGTAAAGGGTAGTTCTAGGGATTTCTCTGAGATCCGGTATTTGCGTAGGGTCTTGGAAGGGTCCACGGACGCCTTCTAGACCCAAGTAATGAGCCGATTCCCAAACCCGTGTTATAGGTCTGTTATAAGGGAAGTGTCGTGTACCTGGCTATTGGGTAAAACTATAGAAAGTTTGGAACAAGTCAAATGGTAGGTCTTTGAATTCCTCTTAGATCTGGCAATTGCGTAGGGTCTTGGAAGGGTCCAGGGACACCTCCTAGACCCAAGTAATGAGCCGATTGACAAACCCGTGTTATAAGTCTATTACAAGGGAAGTGTCGTGTACCCGGGTATTGGGCAAAACTATAAAAAGTTTAGAACGAGTTAAAAGGCAGGTCCTGAGAATTCTCCTCGATCTGGTTCTTGCATAGGGTCATGAAGGGTCTACGGACGCCTCCTAGACATTGGTAATGAGCCGATTCACAAACCTGTGTCACAGGTGTTTTGTAAGGGAAGAGTCGTGTACCCGTTTATTGGCAAAACTAATAAAGTTTGGAACGTGCAAAGGGTAGGTTTAGGGATTTCCCTTCGATCAGGTATTTGCATAGGGTATTGGATGGGTCCTCGGAAGCCTCCTAGACCCATGTAATGTGCTGATTCACAAACCCATTTTATAGGTCTGTTATAAGGGAAGTGTCGTGTACCCGGGTATTGGCAAAACTATAAAAATTTTGGAACGAGTCAAAGGTTAGGTCTTGGGAATTATACTTCATCCGGTTCTTACGTAGTGTCTTGGAAGGGTCCACGGATGCCTCCTAGACCTAAGTAATGAGCCGATCCATGAACCCGTTTATAGGTCTGTTATAAGGGAAGTATCGTGTACCCGGGTATTGGGCAAAACTATAAAAATTTTGGAACGAGTCAAAGGGTAGTTCTATGGATTTCTCTGAGATCCGGTATTTGCGTAGGGTCTTGGAAGGGTCCACGGACGACTTCTAGACCCAAGTAATGAGCCGATTCACAAACCCATGTTATAGGTCGGTTATAAGGGAAGTTTCGTGTACCCGGGTGTTGGCAAAACTATAAAAATTTTGGAACGAGTCAAAGGGTAGGTCTTGGGAATTCTACTTCATCCGGTTCTTGCGTAGGGTCTTGGAAGGGTCCACGCATGCCTCCTAGACCTAAGTAATGAGCCGATCAACGAACTCGTGTTATAGGTCTGTTATAAGGGAAGTGTCGTGTACCCGGGTATTGGGCAAAACTATAAAAATTTTGGAACGAGTCAAAGGGTAGTACTAGGGATTTCTCTGAGATGTGGTATTTGCGTAGGGTCTTAGAATGGTCCACGGACGCCTTCTAGACCCAATTAATGAGCCGATTCACAAACCCGTGTTATAGGTATGTTATAAGGGAAGTGTTGTGTACCCGGGTATTGGCAAAACTATAAAAATTTTGGAACGAGTCAAAGGGTAGGTATTGGGAATTCTATTTCATCCGGTTCTTGCGTAGGGTCTTGGAAGGGTCCACGGATGCCTCCTAGACCTAAGTAATGAGCCGATTCATGAACCCGTGTTATAGGTCTGTTATAAGGGAAGTGTCGTGTACCCGGGTATTGGGCAAAACTATAAAAATTTTCGAACGAGTCAAAGGGTAGTTCTAGGGATTTCTCTGAGATCCGGTATTTGCGTAGGGTCTTGGAATGGTCCACGGACGCCTTCTAGACCCAAGTAATAAGCGGATTCACAAACCCGTGTTATAGGTCTGTTATAAGGGAAGTGTCGTGTACCCGGGTATTGGAAAAATTATAAAAATTTTGGAACGAGTCAAAGGGTAGGTCTTGGGAATTCTACTTCTTCCGGTTCTTGCGTAGGGTCTTGGAAGGGTCCACGGATACCAACTAGACCTAAGTAATGAGCCGATCCATGAACCCGTGTTATAGGTCTGTTATAAGGGAAGTGTCGTGTACCCAGGTATTGGGCAAAACTATTAAAATTTTGGAACGAGTCAAAGGGTAGTTCTAGGGATTTCTCTGAGATCCGGTATTTGCGTAGGGTCTTGGAAGGGTCCACGAACGCCTTCTAGACCCAAGTAATGAGCCGATTCACAAACCCGTGTTATAGGTCAGTTATAAGGGAAGTGTCGTATACCCGGGTATTGGCAAAACTATAAAAATTTTGGAACGAGTTAAAGGGTAGGTCTTGGGAATTCTACTTCATCCGGTTCTTGCGTAGGGTCTTGAAAGGGTCCACGTATGCCTCCTAGACCTAAGTAATGAGCCGATCCACGAACTCGTGTTATAGGTCTGTTATAAGGGAAGTGTCGTGTACCCGGGTATTGGGCAAAACTATAAAAATTTTGGAACGAGGTAAAGGGTAGTTCTAGGGATTTCTCTGAGATCCGGTATTTGCGTAGGGTCTTGGAAGGGTCCACGGACGCCTTCTAGACCCAAGTAATGAGCCGATTCCCAAACCCGCGTTACACCCTAACACGTTTAACCTTAAAAATGACGCAGCGGAAAAAGAGCTTTAAAATTTCTTTCCTTATTAACGACATTACTTTCACGAAGGTTCCAAATTCTAAAAATGTTAAACGTTCTATAAAAGAATTCACAACATTCATACTAAAATTTAGATTTCTAGACATTATATACTTCAACTATGTGACCGATCTATCCGTACAATCCTTGCTCTTGACTCGATCTACGTCCGCTTCACTTCCTTAGCAGCAGAAGAAGTCCGTGTAGTACCTGTGGGCATCACATACAACTTAGCCATTAGTCGATGACAACATCATATAACATTAATCTCAAATAATTAAAGATTGAATAACGTTCGATAATGTAACTTGATCCATTCGAATAACCCTTCTCCTTCTCTTGTTCCGGATTCGGCTTAAATTTCATAAGAATCCGATGTACTCATTCCTGCATTACGTACTGACCTCAAACGCATAATTAGTAACGTTAAAATTCTAACATATCAATTCATACATACATACGTACTTACATACAAACATACATACACATCTGCATACATACATACCTTTCCTACAACCTTACTTACGTGCATACACTCATACATGTCTTTACGCATACATACATACACAACTACATACGTACATACCTTTCCTACATCTTTACATAATCATACAATATTTACATGGGTCTTAGGCTTAGGTTTACAACTCATAAGCGTCAAGGGAACACTCGAAATCATGATTAGAAGGCTCGCCATAGACCACGGGTAATATACCGAAGCCTACGACGCATAATTAACATAAATAACTAAATTTCAGCTTTTTGGACATGGGGAGGGCGTCGGCGACGGCCCTAGGGGTCGTAGGCGACGGCCCTTGCATTTACACGTAGCCAAAAACCTCCGTAGGCAGCAAAATAACCCGTCAGCAAAAACTGACTTTCTAGGGGTCGTAGGCGACGGCCTACTTGGGCGTAGGCTACGGCCTCTAGAAAATCAGTTTTCCTGCTGTGTTGATTTCGTCGTTCGAACGCACTAAAACGCGCATAACTTTCGAACCGTTTACCCGTTTAACCTCCCGTTTCTTCCTACATGCTTGTAAATTTACATTCTATCATATTAACTTAAAATCCTACCTCCGGATTAAGGAAATTCTTAACTTACGTGCATTCGACATATTATCATTTTCTAACTATTTGACCCGTTTGTGCATTTATCGACATAATCTGTTTATTTGACCTCAATCTCATATGAACTTAATCATTTTATTAACGACTATCATAAAAGATTAAAACTCTCGTATGCCTTGCATCCTCTTACCCATTTTCGCCCAAAAGCTCCTTTTTGACCCGTTATGGGTATTCGTGCATAAAAAGGTCTACGACATACAAAACCCTATACTTCGCTTTCATACTTGACAAAGACATTACTCTAAACGAATAACTCGTTTCCAAACGACTTTTAAGGTCGTTTGCCCCAAATACCCATCAAGGGCGTTTTTGTCAACCTTGCCCCATCCTTAACAACAAAGTACTATCTTGCATAAGTAACCAATCCTATCACTTAGCTACAATTCTTAATCACACCTACCTTGCTCGGATCAAAGCTAAGATCCGTTTAACACTTCATCGATATTATACCATTCATTCCTATATGACCTCAATTATCATACTTAGTTTAAGTTGCACATAACTTCACATAAACAACTAAGAAGTAATTACGGAAATTACTTACCTTGTGCATCCGCGCTCGTAACCGCTTCCTTGCCTCATCTTGACCCGTTAGCCTTCGTGCTTGGCCCATGCTTGTGTGATTCCAATTCTTTCATGTCGCCATGCCATAATCATGTTAGTATTCATGCTCATTCAAATTAACACATATTTACCTATTCTTATCAACATCGGCTTTTACTAACATGCATACGACATGATTTGTCAACCATAATATTTAATATCTTCTAAATCCAAATTCATTATCACACATAACACATAATCAATGCTCACTTAATTATACTTTCATAACTCTACATTCGACAACCGTATTGTTCAACATTCACACAATCAAATTATCATCTTACATATGTACACGACATAATTCCAACATTATCACTTATCAATAAACTACGCATCTCACATTCGTACACATTTGCTCTTAATCACCATAAATCAAGCGCATAAAGTACATGGCGAGCATCACATCATTGGTGCATAAGGTACAAGTTCCTAATGCATAATTTTACCAAACCATACATTCAAATCCGAATTTTCATAATGACTCTACCTTAAGCATACTTAACTTATTATTTTGCTAACGACTACACCATAAGCACCTTCTATACATAATTACCCATAACCTTCATACAATTTCACAATTTTGCTCTCTTAGGCATTTCATCGAACACTTGGCGGGTGTACTACTAACAAAACATTATGTACAAGCTTTTAAAGCGTGATTCCTACTAATTCTTCACATAACTTATTCACAATCAATCAAGTTCATAACAATATTTCGTCCTAACTAGGAACACATGATCGTGACATCAATTAGTCATAACAAGATCATCAACAACAACCAATTAACAAGTAGAAACCTCAAAATTTCTAGTCATTCCTTGACATGCAAGTGGGTTTTGCTTAAATCCATGTTCTTATTCAAAATTCAACATATCTTGATGTCTACACAACTATGGCAACCATCATTCATACTAGATTCATCATTACATTCACGAATTATACTAAACCCACTAAATCAAACATCACCAAATTGCAAAATTCGACTTACTTGATGTAGGAAATACTTAGGTGATCATTAGTCCATGTTCCTTCTTGAATTTGAGCTACAATTAACCCCTCAATTTGGTGATCTTCATGATTAGGGTTTATGAACCTTCAAGGAGTTCCTGGCTCCTTCTCGAACACACGTACGTGTGTGTGTATTTGTGTGTTTATTTTACATATATTAACTCAACTTTCTTATTAACCCACCTTTAGTCCCTTGTGTTAGCCACTAAAGCACAAATGGGTACAACTTTAGTCATTTAGTACTTCTAACCACACACACACTTAACTAGGTTAAATAACCTAGTTATTCATTTCGTGCTAAGTCATATAAGAACACATGGCAATTATAAACATTCGGGTTTTGGGATGTTACAAATCTACCCCCCTTAAAGAAGGTTTCGTCCCCGAAACCCTTCTCGTTCCTTCTCTTACCTTTCTAACGTACTCATTTGATGGGCACATTACAACATAATTCATTCGGGGTCCTTGCAAAAGTCTTAACCATGAATAATTATGATCGTACGCATTGTGATCTTCTTAGATTAGTAATTTACTTTCATAATCACACGAGAGTCAGGGTCTGATCCAGAGCTCTTATTAGTGTCTTTCATTTTATATTGCCAATTTCTAGTACATACTATCACTAACATTTCATCCGGTGAACTTTTTTCCAAATGTATACAATTATCACTCGTATAGACCTAAGGTCACAACTCGTTTCTAGCTTCCTACTTAACCATATTACATTCATACATTTACTAACCGGGATAATTCGATTCATTTCATACTACTCATACATCATATGTTATCTTTCATTTTGTTCACTACGAGCCATCCTAAACATTTCCATTGCTATCATTATTGCTGATTACCTTTAAGCTCTTCAAGAGGGGTTGATATATTATCATACGCATACTATATTCATTTAAAGACTTGTTATTACAACCAAAATCACCCTTCTCAAACTTACGTATCTGTACTTATCACGAAGACTAAGCATCATTTCCAAGGTTACTATTGTTAATTATGCCATGCGTATCTTTTCTACAAGGTCTTGTTCAAATGAACATGGCCAACAAGCCGAGCATCAAGGTTAGCATTTCTTAACGATACTTGCTGTCTCATATATTCTATCAGAATTTCCACAGTTACGAGCATTCAAGTTCAATACTACCCGATGATCATTACGAACATTTTGAAATTCATTCTACATTTTTGCATTACGGTTTGTATATATATATATTCTATTCTAATACATCAGTCTCTAGTCGAGTCATAACCTCCTATTTGAGTTATAACTCTTTTTATACATACCTCTCGGAAGTAGATTCCATTGATTTGTTATCCATACCTTACGAAGATCATTCCTTTCCGATTAGTGACATTGCGTGTCCATTCATCAAGCTCACCTATGAGTACAAAACTTAAAATATCAAAACATTAACTAACGAGTCCAAATGGCAATCGCCATCTGACCCGCATGACCCATTTATCCTTTCGACCTTCTCGCATGCAACGCATTTGCATAAATACATTCATATATATATATATATATATATATATATATATAAATGTATATGAAAATTTAAGCATAATTTGAATCATATCACTTAAGAAACATTTACTTGTCTTGGAAAGGTCTACGAACGCCTCCTAGACCCAACTAATGGGCCGATTCACAAACCCGTGTTATACATCTGTTACAATGGAAGTGTCGTTTACCCGGGTATTGGACAAAACTATAAAAAGATTGGAACGAGTCAAAGGGTATGTCTAGGGAATTCTCCTAGATCTGGATCTTACGTAGGGTCTTGGAAGGGTCCACGGACACCTCCTAGACCCAATTTATTAGCCGATTCACAAACCCGTGTTATAGGTATATTATAAGGGAAGTGTCGTGTACTCGGGTATTGGGCAAAACTATAAAAAGTTTAGAACGAGTCAAAGGGCAGGTCCTGAGAATTCTCCTCGATCCGGTTCTTGCGTGGGGTCATGGAAGGGTCTACGGATGCCTCCTAGACATTGGTAATGAACCGATTCACAAACCCGTGTTACAGGTGTTTTGTTAGGGAAGAGTCGTGTACCCGTTTATTGGCAAAACTATATAAAGTTTGGAACGAGCAAAGGGTAGGTTTAGGGATTTCCCTTCGATCAGGTATTTGCGTAGGGTATTGGAAGGGTGCTCGGAAGCCTCCTAAACCCAAGTAATGATTCGATTCACAAACCCGCATTATAGGTATGTTATAAGGGAAGATTCGTGTACCCGGGTATCGGGCAAAACTATAAAAAGTTTAGAACGAGTCAAAGGTTAGGTCTATGGATTTCTCTTTGATCCGGTATTTGCGTAGGGGGTTGGAAGTGTCTACGGACGCCTCCTAGACCCAAGTAATGAGCCAATTCACAAACCCGTGTTATAGGTCTGTTATTAGGGAAGTGCGTGTAGCCGGGTATTGGGCAAAACTCTAAAAAGTTTGGAACGAGTCAAAGCGTAGGTCTAGGGATTTCTCTTAGATCCGACATTTGCGTTGGGTCTTGGAAAGGTCTACGAACGCCTCCTAGACCCAACTAATGAGCCGATTCACAAACCCGTGTTATACATCTGTTACAATGGAAGTGTCGTTTACCCGGGTATTGGACAAAACTATAAAAAGATTGGAACGAGTCAAAGGGTATGTCTAGGGAATTCTCCTAGATCTGGATCTTACGTAGGGTCTTGGAAGGGTCCACGGACACCTCCTAGACCCAATTTATGAGCCGATTCACAAACCCGTGTTATAGGTATATTATAAGGGAAGTGTCGTGTACTCGGGTATTGGGCAAAACTATAAAAAGTTTAGAACGAGTCAAAGGGCAGGTCCTGAGAATTCTCCTCGATCCGGTTCTTGCGTGGGGTCATGGAAGGGTCTACGAATGCCTCCTAGACATTGGTAATGAACCGATTCACAAACCCGTGTTACAGGTGTTTTGTTAGGGAAGAGTCGTGTACCCGTTTATTGGCAAAACTATATAAAGTTTGGAACGAGCAAAGGGTAGGTTTAGGGATTTCCCTTCGATCAGGTATTTGCGTAGGGTATTGGAAGGGTGCTCGGAAGCCTCCTAAACCCAAGTAATGAGCCGATTCACAAACCCGCATTATAGGTATGTTATAAGGGAAGATTCGTGTACCCGGGTATCGGGCAAAACTATAAAAAGTTTAGAACGAGTCAAAGGTTAGGTCTATGGATTTCTCTTTGATCCGGTATTTGCGTAGGGGGTTGGAAGTGTCTACGGACGCCTCCTAGACCCAAGTAATGAGCCGATTCACAAACCCGTGTTATAGGTCTGTTATTAGGGAAGTGCGTGTAGCCGGGTATTGGGCAAAACTCTAAAAAGTTTGGAACGAGTCAAAGCGTAGGTCTAGGGATTTCTCTTAGATCCGACATTTGCGTTGGGTCTTGGAAAGGTCTATGGACGCCTCCTAGACCCAACTAATGAGCCGATTCACAAACCCGTGTTATACATCTGTTACAATGGAAGTGTCGTTTACCCGGGTATTGGACAAAACTATAAAAAGATTGGAACGAGTCAAAGGGTATGTCTAGGGAATTCTCCTAGATCTGGATCTTACGTAGGGTCTTGGAAGGCTCCACGGACACCTCCTAGACCCAATTTATGAGCCGATTCACAATCCCGTGTTATATGTCTGTTGTAAGGAAATGTCATGTATCCGGGTATTGGGCAAAGGTATAAAAAGTTTGGAACGAGTCAAAGTGCAGGTTTAAGGAATTCTCCTAGATATGGTTCTTGCGTTGGGTTTTGTAAGGGTCCAAGGACGCCTCATAGACCCAAGTAATGAGCCGATTCACAAACCCATGTTATAGGTCTGTTATAAGGGAAGTGTCGTGTAGCCGGGGATTGGGCAAAACTATAAAACGTTTGGAACGAGTCAAAGATTAGGTTTAGGGATTTCTATTAGATCCGGTTTTTGCATAGGGTCTTCGAAGGGTCCACGGACGCCTCCTAGACCTAAGTAATGAGCCGATTCACAATCCCGAGTTACAAGTATTTTATAAGGCAAGTGTCGTGTACCCGGGTATTGGGCAAAACTATACAAAGTTTGGAACGAGCAAAGGGTAGGTTTAGGGATTTCTCTTAGATCTATTATTTGCGTAGGGTCTTGGAAGGGTCCATGGAAGCCTCCTAGACCCATGTAATGTGCTGGTTCATAAACTCATGTTGTAGGTCTGTTCTAAGGGAAGTGTCGTGTACCCGGGTATTGGGCAGAACTATAAAAAGTTTGGAACGAGTCAAATAGTAGGTCTATGAATTTCTCTTTGATCCGGTATTTACGAAGGGTCTTGGAAGGGTCTACGGACGCCTCCTAGACCCCAAGTAATGAGCCGATTCACAAACCCGTGTTATAGGTCTGTTAGAAGGCAAGTTTTGTGTACCTAGGTGTTGAGCAAAACTATAAAATGTTTGGAACGAGTCAAAGCGTAGGTCTAGGGATTTCTCTTAGATCCGGCATTCATGTAGGGTCTTGGAAAGGTCTTCGTAGGCCTCCAAAACCCAAGTAATGAGCGTATTCACAAACCAGTCTTATACGTCTGTTGTAAGGGAAATGTCGTTTACCCGGGTATTAGACAAAACTATAAAAAGTTTGGAACAAGTCAAAGGGTAGGTCATGCAAATTCCCCTCGATCCGGTTCTTGCGTAGGGTCTTGGAAGGGTCTACGGACTCCTCCTAGAAATTGGTAATGAGCCGATTCACAAACCCGTGTTGCAGGTGTTTTGTAAGGGAAGAGTCGTGTACCCGTGTATTGGGCAAAACTATAAAAAGTTTGGAACGAGCAAAGGGTAGGTTTAGGAATTTCCCTTCGATCAGGTATTTGCGTAGGGTATTGGAAGGGTCCTCCGAAGCCTCCTAGACCCATGTAATGTGCTGATTCACAAACCCATTTTATAGGTGTGTTATAAGGGAAGTGTCGTGTACCCGGGTATTGGGCAGAACTATAAAAAGTTTGTAACGAGTCAAAGGGTAGGTCTATGGATTTCTCTTTGATCCGGTATTTGCGTAGGGCCTTGAAAGGGCCTACGGACGCCTCATTGACACAAGTAATGAGCCGATTCACAAACCCGCTTTATAGGTATGTTATAAGGGAAGATTCGTGTACCCGGGTATTGGGCAAAACTATAAAAAGTTTAGAACGAGTCAAAGTGTAGGTCTAAGGATTTCTCTTAGATCCGGCATTTGCGTAGGGTCTTGGAAGGGTCCACGGACGCCTCCTAGACCCAAGTAATGAGCCGATCCACGAACCCTTGTTACAGGTCTGTTATAAGCGAAGTGTCGTGTACCCGGGTATTGGGCAAAACTATAAAAATTTTGAAACGAGTCAAAGGGTAGTTCTAGGGATTTCTCTGAGATCCGGTATTTGCGTAGGGTCTTGGAATGGTCCACGGACGCCTTCTAGACCCAAGTAATGAGCCGATTCCCAAACCCGTGTTATAGGTCTGTTATAAGGGAAGTGTCGTGTACCCGGGTATTGGCAAAACTATAAAAATTTTGGAACGAGTCAAAGGGTAGGTCTTGGGAATTCTACTTCATCCGGTTCTTGCGTAGGGTATTGGAAGGGTCCACGTATGCCTCCTAGACCTAAGTAATGAGCCGATCCACGAACTCGTGTTATAGGTCTGTTATAAGGGAAGTGTCGTGTACCCGGGTATTGGGCAAAACTATAAAAATTTTGGAACGAGTTAAAGGGTAGTTCTAGGGATTTCTTTGAGATCCGGTATTTGCGTAGGGTCTTGGAAGGTTCCACGGACGCCTCCTAGACCCAAGTAATGAGCCGATTCCCAAACCCGTGTTATAGGTCTGTTATAAGGGAAGTGTCGTGTACCCGGCTATTGGGTAAAACTATAGAAAGTTTAGAACGAGTCAAAGGGCAGGTTCTGAGAATTCTCCTCGATCCGGTTCTTGCGTAGGGTCTTGGAAGGGTCTACGGACGCCTCCTAGACATTGGTAATGAGCTGATTCACAAACCCATGTTACAGGTGTTTTGTAAGGGAAGAGTCGTGTACCCGTGTATTGGGCAAAACTATAAAAAGTTTGGAACGAGCAAAGGGTAGGTTTAGGGATTTCCCTTCGATCAGGTATTTGCGTAGGGTATTGGAAGGGTCCTCGGAAGCCTCCTAGACCCATGTAATGCGCTGATTCACAAACCCATTTTATAGGTCTGTTATAAAGGAAGTGTCGTGTACCCGGGTATTGGGCAGAACTATAAAAAATTTGGAACGGGTCAAAGGGTAGGTCTATGGATTTCTCTTTGATCTGGTATTTGCGTAGGATCTTTAAAGGGCCTACGGACGCCTCATAGACCCAAGTAATGAGCCGATTCACAAACCCGCATTATAGGTATGTTATAAGGGAAAATTCGTGTACCCGGGTATTGCGCAAAACTATAAAAAGTTTAGAACGAGTCAAAGGGTAGGTCTATGGATTTCTCTTTGATCCGTTATTTGCGTAGGGGGTTGGAAGTGTCTACGGACGCCTCCTAGACCCAAGTAATGATATAGGTCGGTTATAAGGGACGTGTCGTGTACCCGGGTATTGGCAAAACTATAAAAATTTTGAAACGAGTCAAAGGGTAGGTCTTGGGAATTCTACTTCATCCGGTTCTTGCGTAGGGTCTTGGAAGGGTCCACGTATGCCTCCTAGACCTAAGTAATGAGCCGATCCACGAACTCGTGTTATAGGTCTTTTATAAGGGAAGTGTCGTGTACCCAGGTATTGGGCAAAACTATAAAAATTTTGGAACGAGTCAAAGGGTAGTTCTAGGGATTTCTCTGAGATGCGGTATTTGCGTAGGGTCTTGGAATGGTCCACGTACGCCTGCTAGACCCAAGTAATGAGCCGATTCACAAACCCGTGTTATAGGTCTGTTATAAGGGAAGTGTCGTGTACCCGGATATTGGAAAAACTATAAAAATTTTGGAACGAGTCAAAGGGTAGGTCTTGGGAATTCTACTTCATCCGGTTCTTGCGTAGGGTCTTGGAAGGGTCCACAGATACCAACTAGACCTAAGTAATGAGCCGATCCATGAACCCGTGTTATAGGTCTGTAATAAGGGTAGTGTCGTGTACCCGGGTATTGGGCAAAACTATAAAAATTTTGGAACGAGTCAAAGGGTAGTCCTAGGGATTTCTCTGAGATCCGGTATTTGCATAGGGTCTTGGAAGGGTCCACGAGCGCCTTCTAGACTCAAGTAATGAGCCGATTCACAAACCCGTGTTATACGTCTGTTGTAAGGGAAGTGTCGTATACCCGGGTATTGCCAAAACTATAAAAATTTTGGAACGAGTTAAAGGGTAGGTCTTCAGAATTCTACTTCATCCGGTTCTTGCGTAGGGTCTTGGAAGGGTCCACGTATGCCTCCTAGACCTAAGTAATGAGCCGATCCACGAACTCGTGTCATAGGTTTGTTATAAGGGAAGTGTCGTGTACCCGTATTGGGCAAAACTATAAAAATTTTGGAA
Source organism: Helianthus annuus (assembly GCF_002127325.2). Classification (NCBI taxonomy): domain Eukaryota; kingdom Viridiplantae; phylum Streptophyta; class Magnoliopsida; order Asterales; family Asteraceae; genus Helianthus; species Helianthus annuus. The sequence continues at coordinate 149,521,675 of NC_035439.2, forward strand.
CGAGTCAAAGGGTAGTTCTAGGGATTTCTCTGAGATGCGGTATTTGCGTAGGGTCTTGGAATGGTCCACGGATGCCTTCTAGACCCAAGTAATAAGCCGATTCACAGACCTATGTTATAGGTCAGTTATAAGGGAAGTGTCGTGTACCCGGGTATTGGCAAAACTATAAAAATTTTGGAACGAGTCAAAGGGTAGGTCTTGGGAATTATACTTCATCCGGTTCTTGCGTAGGGTCTTGGAAGGGTCCATGGATGCGTCCTAGACCTAAGTAATGAGCCGATCCAAGAATGCGTTTATAGGACTGTTATAAGGGAAGTGTCGTGTACCAGGGTATTGGGCAAAACTATAAGAATTTTGGAACGAGTCAAAGGGTAGTTCTCTGGATTTCTCTGAGATCCGCTATTTGCGTAGGGTCTTGGAAGGGTCCACGGACGCCTTCTAGACCTAAGTAATGAGCCGATTCACAAACCCATGTTATAGGTCGGTTATAAGGGAAGTGTCGTGTACCCGGGTATTGGCAAAACCATAAAAATTTTGGAACGAGTCAAAGGGTAGGTCTTGGGAATTCTATTTCATCCAGTTCTTGCGTTGGGTCTTGGAAGGGTCCACGGATGCCTCCTAGACCTAAGTAATGAGCCGATCCATGAACCCGTGTTATAGTTCTGTTATAAGGGAAGAGTCGTGTACCCGGGTATTGGGCAAAACTATAAAAATTTTCGAACGAGTCAAAGGGTAGTTCTAGGGGTTTCTCTGAGATCCGGTATTTGCGTAGGGTTTTGGAATGGTCTACGTACGCCTGCTAGACCCAAGTAATGAGCCGATTCACAAACCCGTGTTATAGGTCTGTTATAAGGGAAGTGTCGCGTACCCGGGTATTGGAAAAACTTTAAAAATTTTGAAACGAGTCAAAGGGTAGGTCTTGGGAATTCTACTTCATCTGGTTCTTGTGTAGGGTCTTGGAAGGGTCCACGGATACCAACTAGACCTAAGTAATGAGCCGATCCATGAACCCGTGTTATAGGTCTGTTATAAGGGTAGTGTCGTGTACCCGGGTATTGGGAAAAACTATAAGAATTTTGGAACGAGTCAAAGGGTAGTTCTAGGGATTTCTCAGAGATCCGGTATTTGCATAGGGTCTTGGAAGGGTCCACAAACGCCTTCTAGACTCAAGTAATGAGCCGATTCACAAACCCGTGTTCTAGGTCTGTTATAAGGGAATTGTCGTATACCCGGGTATTGCCGAAACTATAAAAATTTTGGAACGAGTTAAAGCGTAGGTCTTCTGAATTCTACTTCATCCGGTTCTTGCGTAGGGTCTTGGAAGGGTCCACGTATGCCTCCTAGACCTAAGTAATGAGCCGATCCACGAACTCGTGTTATAGGTTTGTTATAAGGGAAGTGTCGTGTACCGGGTATTGGGCAAAACTATAAAAATTTTTTTAACGAGTCAAAGGGTAGTTCTAGGGATTTCTCTGAGATCCGGTATTTGCGTAGGGTCTTGGAATGGTCCACGGACACCTTCTATACCCAAGTAATGAGCCGATTCACAAACCCGTGTTATAGGTCTGATATATGGGAAGTGTCGTGTACCCGGGTATTGGCGAAACTATAAAAATATTGGAACAAGTCAAAGGGTAGGTCTTGTGAATTCTACTTCATCCGGTTCTTGCGTATGGTCTTGAAAGGGTCCACGGATGCCTCCTAGACCTAAGTAATGAGCCGATCCATGAACCCGTGTTATAGTTCTGTTATAAGGGAAGTGTCGTGTACCCGGGTATTGGGCAAAACTATAAAAATTTTGTAACGAGTCAAAGGGTAGTTCTAGGGATTTCTCTGAGATCCGGTATTTGCGTAGGATCTTGGAATGGTCCACGGACGCCCTCTAGACCCAAGTAATGAGCCGATTCACAAACCCGTGTTATAGGTCTGTTATAAGGGAAGTGTCATGTACCCGGGTATTGGCAAAACTATAAAAATTTTGTAACGAGTCAAAGGGTAGGTCTTGGGAATTATACTTTATCCGGTTCTTGCGTAGGGTCTTGGAAGGGTCCACGGATGCCTCCTAGACCTAAGTAATGAGCCGATCCATGAAATCGTGTTATAGGTCTGTTATAAGGGAAGTGTCGTGTACCCGGGTATTAGGCAAAACTATAAAAATTTTGAAACGAGTCAAAGGGTAGGTCTTGGGAATTCTACTTCATCCGGTTCTTGCGTAGGGTCTTGTAAGGGTCCACGGATGCATCCTAGACCTAAGTAATGAGCCGATCCATAAACCCGTGTTATAGGTCTGTTATAAGGGAATTGTCGTGTACACGGGTATTGGGCAAAACTATAAAAATTTTGTAAAGAGTAAAAGGGTAGTACTAGGGATTTCTCTGAGATCCGGTATTTGCGTAGGGTCTTGGAAGGGTCCACGTACGCCTTCTAAACCCAAGTAATGAGCCGATTCACAAACCCATGTTATAGGTCGGTTATAAGGGATGTGTCGTGTACCCGGGTATTGGCAAAACTATAAAAATTTTGGAACGAGTCAAAGGGTAGGTCTTGGGAATTCTACTTCATCCGGTTCTTGCGTATGGTCTTAGAAGGATCCACGTAAGCCTCCTAGACCTAAGTAATGAGCCGATCCACGAACTCGTGATATTGGTCTGTTATAAGGGAAGTGTCGTGTACCCGGGTATTGAGCAAAACTATAAAAATTTTAGAACGAGTCAAAGGGTAGTTCTAGGGTTTACTCTGAGATGCGGTATTTGCGTAGCGTCTTGGAATGGTCCACGGACGCCTTCTAAACTGTAGGTCCAGGTTTCGGGATCCAACCCGTGATTTTCGTGTTCATGTTCAAAGATGGAAGAGATAAGAGAGATGATAACAAACAAACTTTGTATTAATCCGGTAGTAAACATTACAAGTCGGCCCGGTTACATGACAACCAAACTAATACCAAAGAAGTATACATCCGGGGAGAAACCAAGTGGTGATTTCTCCCGGTGAGGTCTCAGACCTCCATTCTCTCTCTAGCACACACTTGTGCTCTCACTCTTATGTTGCAAATGACAAAGTGTTGGTATTTATACCAAAACACAGGCTGCAGGTCGAAGGATCAGACTGTCTGGTCGAAACATCATCCTTCGATCAGACAGTCTTCGAAAGATACTCACATACCTCGAATGATATCCTTCGATATCCTTCGAGGTCCATCCTTCGATGGGTATCTTTCGAGCTCATCGAAGGATATTCATAATCCTTCGATGCCTTATCCTTCGACACCAATAACAACACAGCAACTTTGTCTAGCAACACACACACACAGTCAAACCAACAACCCTCTCGTTTGACCACTTCAAACGAGCGGGTCTATACACGTTCGCTTGACCGTTTCACTAACTATTACAAATTCAGCATAAAATAAAACTAATCTATTCGACAAGCATCGGACACAAAATCTGCATCAACAAATTCCCCCTTGTCCGTTGCTGTCGAATGCTGAAAATGCAACTGCAATCGATCTTCAGCCAAGTATTCATCTTCTCTGTGTAGACAAATTCCCCCTTGACCGATGATCCAGGTAAGTAGCATCCTGATGCTCATTGTATAAGATTTCCCCCTCAAAGTACGCGTATCCGTGTTGAGTGTTGTGCAATTTCCTCAAAAGGATCAATTGACCGATCTTCCGCTGATCTTCCAATACTCCAACCGGCATATGATAAAGGTTCCATTCTTAAACAACTGCATCAAGTCTTGATCTTCAAGTGTCTGTGCAAAACATTCCACGCTGAACCGTTTGAATCACCAGAAGATCATAAACTCTACCACCTGAGATTGCGTTTAGAATTTTACCGAAGAAATTCAACAAATGAAAAAATTTTTATCCCCCCATTTCTTTGGCAAAATCTCTAAACCTTAACAGATTCTTTCCACTTCAAAGAAACTGTCGTCAAATATTCACCAATTCCCTCCACCAAGCGGAACTGTTGTGTTTGGCCCATAATAGTCACGTTACCATGTTTGTCATTGCATCGGTAACCGTGACTACCCCACATTTTCAAACATCAAGTCTTCATCATCTCTTGTGTTCATCATGCTGCATCACCCCGCGTGTTCCCAAATCCCGTACGAATTTTGATGTTGAAACTTTGAAGCCCGGTATGAATAATCCTTGCGAACACCCGACCCGACTCCAAGTGAATTAAATGATTAACCCCAACACACTGTCTGAGTTCATAAAATTCCACAACACCTGGATCCTTCGAAACATCTGCATCAAACGAAAGATAAACACCAAGACAGCTTCGAAAGATGATCTTTCGAAGTCTTTCGAGCACATGTCACATATCTTTCGAGCATCTTTCGAGCACATGTCACATATCTTTCGAACACCTTTCGAAGTTGGACATGGCTGATCCTTCGTACACCTCAGACTTGATCCTTCGAAGTCTTTTTGATCCTTCGAAGAACTGATGATCTTTCGAGCACTCCTGTTCATCTTTCGAATCTCCTTGTTCGAAGGATGATCTTTCGAGATCGAAAGATATCTTTCGATGGTTCTGACACAAGGACAGAAAGTACGACAGGTGTCAGAAAAGTTGATGTGGTAGGTGACCAACTTTCGCAAATTTCGAAGCATGAAAATTTGAAATTTGAATTTTGTTTTATCCTTCGAAATCTGTTCAATCTTTCGATGGACAAAACACCATCTTTCAAAAATTTGAAGCTGTCAAGAACATCAAGAACACGGTGACGGTGAGATCTGCAGATCCGACGAAAACACTTGTACACGTTGTTTTGATGAAGAAAACTTGAGTATTTTAGAGAAAAACATAAAACCCAACACCCGGTTTAGCACAGATCTGGATATCCGGGTCCAGATCTGGGTTTTTCTCATTTTCACTTTTTTTACATCTTGAACAAAAACCCACAAAAATCACAGATCTAGAGCACATGTGACTTAGTAAACGGTTAGTTTTACTAAATCGGGCACCATGGCTCTGATACCAATTGTAGGTCCAGGTTTCGGGATCCAACCCGTGATTTTCGTGTTCATGTTCAAAGATGGAAGAGATAAGAGAGATGATAACAAACAAACTTTGTATTAATCCGGTAGTAAACATTACAAGTCGGCCCGGTTACATGACAACCAAACTAATACCAAAGAAGTATACATCCGGGGAGAAACCAAGTGGTGATTTCTCCCGGTGAGGTCTCAGACCTCCATTCTCTCTCTAGCACACACTTGTGCTCTCACTCTTATGTTGCAAATGACAAAGTGTTGGTATTTATACCAAAACACAGGCTGCAGGTCGAAGGATCAGACTGTCTGGTCGAAACATCATCCTTCGATCAGACAGTCTTCGAAAGATACTCACATACCTCGAATGATATCCTTCGATATCCTTCGAGGTCCATCCTTCGATGGGTATCTTTCGAGCTCATCGAAGGATATTCATAATCCTTCGATGCCTTATCCTTCGACACCAATAACAACACAGCAACTTTGTCTAGCAACACACACACACAGTCAAACCAACAACCCTCTCGTTTGACCACTTCAAACGAGCGGGTCTATACACGTTCGCTTGACCGTTTCACTAACTATTACAAATTCAGCATAAAATAAAACTAATCTATTCGACAAGCATCGGACACAAAATCTGCATCAACAATTGTAGGTCCAGTTTCGGGATCCAACCCGTGATTTTCGTGTTCATGTTCAAAGATGGAAGAGATAAGAGAGATGATAACAAACAAACTTTGTATTAATCCGGTAGTAAACATTACAAGTCGGCCCGGTTACATGACAACCAAACTAATACCAAAGAAGTATACATCCGGGGAGAAACCAAGTGGTGATTTCTCCCGGTGAGGTCTCAGACCTCCATTCTCTCTCTAGCACACACTTGTGCTCTCACTCTTATGTTGCAAATGACAAAGTGTTGGTATTTATACCAAAACACAGGCTGCAGGTCGAAGGATCAGACTGTCTGGTCGAAACATCATCCTTCGATCAGACAGTCTTCGAAAGATACTCACATACCTCGAATGATATCCTTCGATATCCTTCGAGGTCCATCCTTCGATGGGTATCTTTCGAGCTCATCGAAGGATATTCATAATCCTTCGATGCCTTATCCTTCGACACCAATAACAACACAGCAACTTTGTCTAGCAACACACACACACAGTCAAACCAACAACCCTCTCGTTTGACCACTTCAAACGAGCGGGTCTATACACGTTCGCTTGACCGTTTCACTAACTATTACAAATTCAGCATAAAATAAAACTAATCTATTCGACAAGCATCGGACACAAAATCTGCATCAACAAATTCCCCCTTGTCCGTTGCTGTCGAATGCTGAAAATGCAACTGCAATCGATCTTCAGCCAAGTATTCATCTTCTCTGTGTAGACAAATTCCCCCTTGACCGATGATCCAGGTAAGTAGCATCCTGATGCTCATTGTATAAGATTTCCCCCTCAAAGTACGCGTATCCGTGTTGAGTGTTGTGCAATTTCCTCAAAAGGATCAATTGACCGATCTTCCGCTGATCTTCCAATACTCCAACCGGCATATGATAAAGGTTCCATTCTTAAACAACTGCATCAAGTCTTGATCTTCAAGTGTCTGTGCAAAACATTCCACGCTGAACCGTTTGAATCACCAGAAGATCATAAACTCTACCACCTGAGATTGCGTTTAGAATTTTACCGAAGAAATTCAACAAATGAAAAAATTTTTATCCCCCCATTTCTTTGGCAAAATCTCTAAACCTTAACAGATTCTTTCCACTTCAAAGAAACTGTCGTCAAATATTCACCAATTCCCTCCACCAAGCGGAACTGTTGTGTTTGGCCCATAATAGTCACGTTACCATGTTTGTCATTGCATCGGTAACCGTGACTACCCCACATTTTCAAACATCAAGTCTTCATCATCTCTTGTGTTCATCATGCTGCATCACCCCGCGTGTTCCCAAATCCCGTACGAATTTTGATGTTGAAACTTTGAAGCCCGGTATGAATAATCCTTGCGAACACCCGACCCGACTCCAAGTGAATTAAATGATTAACCCCAACACACTGTCTGAGTTCATAAAATTCCACAACACCTGGATCCTTCGAAACATCTGCATCAAACGAAAGATAAACACCAAGACAGCTTCGAAAGATGATCTTTCGAAGTCTTTCGAGCACATGTCACATATCTTTCGAGCATCTTTCGAGCACATGTCACATATCTTTCGAACACCTTTCGAAGTTGGACATGGCTGATCCTTCGTACACCTCAGACTTGATCCTTCGAAGTCTTTTTGATCCTTCGAAGAACTGATGATCTTTCGAGCACTCCTGTTCATCTTTCGAATCTCCTTGTTCGAAGGATGATCTTTCGAGATCGAAAGATATCTTTCGATGGTTCTGACACAAGGACAGAAAGTACGACAGGTGTCAGAAAAGTTGATGTGGTAGGTGACCAACTTTCGCAAATTTCGAAGCATGAAAATTTGAAATTTGAATTTTGTTTTATCCTTCGAAATCTGTTCAATCTTTCGATGGACAAAACACCATCTTTCGAAAATTTGAAGCTGTCAAGAACATCAAGAACACGGTGACGGTGAGATCTGCAGATCCGACGAAAACACTTGTACACGTTGTTTTGATGAAGAAAACTTGAGTATTTTAGAGAAAAACATAAAACCCAACACCCGGTTTAGCACAGATCTGGATATCCGGGTCCAGATCTGGGTTTTTCTCATTTTCACTTTTTTTACATCTTGAACAAAAACCCACAAAAATCACAGATCTAGAGCACATGTGACTTAGTAAACGGTTAGTTTTACTAAATCGGGCACCATGGCTCTGATACCAATTGTAGGTCCAGGTTTCGGGATCCAACCCGTGATTTTCGTGTTCATGTTCAAAGATGGAAGAGATAAGAGAGATGATAACAAACAAACTTTGTATTAATCCGGTAGTAAACATTACAAGTCGGCCCGGTTACATGACAACCAAACTAATACCAAAGAAGTATACATCCGGGGAGAAACCAAGTGGTGATTTCTCCCGGTGAGGTCTCAGACCTCCATTCTCTCTCTAGCACACACTTGTGCTCTCACTCTTATGTTGCAAATGACAAAGTGTTGGTATTTATACCAAAACACAGGCTGCAGGTCGAAGGATCAGACTGTCTGGTCGAAACATCATCCTTCGATCAGACAGTCTTCGAAAGATACTCACATACCTCGAATGATATCCTTCGATATCCTTCGAGGTCCATCCTTCGATGGGTATCTTTCGAGCTCATCGAAGGATATTCATAATCCTTCGATGCCTTATCCTTCGACACCAATAACAACACAGCAACTTTGTCTAGCAACACACACACACAGTCAAACCAACAACCCTCTCGTTTGACCACTTCAAACGAGCGGGTCTATACACGTTCGCTTGACCGTTTCACTAACTATTACAAATTCAGCATAAAATAAAACTAATCTATTCGACAAGCATCGGACACAAAATCTGCATCAACATAAACCCAAGTAATGAGCCGATTCACAAACCCGTGTTATAGGTCTCATATATGGGAAGTGTCGTGTACCCGGGTATTGGCGAAACTATAAAAATTTTGGAACAAGTCAAAGGGTAGGTCTTGGGAATTCTACTTCATCCGGTTCTTGCGTAGGGTCTTGGAAGGGTCCACGGATGCCTCCTAGACCTAAGTAATGAGCCGATCCATGAACCCGTGTTATAGTTCTGTTATAAGAGAAGTGTCGTGTACCCGGGTATTGGGTAAAACTATAAAAATTTTCGAATGAGTCAAAGGATAGTTCTAGGGATTTCTCTGAGATCCGGTATTTGCTTAGGGACTTGGAAGGGTCCACGAACGCCTTCTAGACCCTAGTAATGAGCTGATTCACATACCCGTGTTATAGGTCTGTTATAAGGGAATTGTCGTATACCCGGGTATTGCCAAAACTATAAAAATTTTGGAACGAGTTAAAGGGTAGGTCTTCGGAATTCTACTTCATCCGGTTCTTGCGTAGGGTCTTGGAAGGGTCCACGTATGCCTCCTAGACCTAAGTAATTAGCCGATCCACGAACTCGTGTTATAGGTCTGTTATAAGGGAAGTGTCGTGTACCCAGGTATTGGGCAAAACTATAAAAATTTTGGAACGAGTCAAAGGGTAGTTCTAGGGATTTCTCTGAGATGCGGTATTTGCGTAGGGTCTTGGAATGGTCCACGGACGCCTTCTAGACCCAAGTAATGAGCCGATTCACAAACCCATGTTATAGGTCTGTTATAAGGGAAGTGTCGTGTACCCGGGTATTGGCAAAACAATAAAACTTTGGAACGAGTCAAAGGGTAGGTCTTGGGAATTAAACTTCATCCGGTTCTTGCGTAGGGTCTTGGAAGGGTCCACGGATGCATCCTAGACCTAAGTAATGAGCCGATCCATGAACCCGTGTTATAGGTGTGTTATAAGGAAAGTGTCGTGTACCCGGGTATTGGGCAAATCTATAAAAATTTTGGAACGAGTTAAAAGGTAAGTCTTGGGAATTCTACTTCATCCGGTTCTTGCGTAGGGTCTTATAAGGGTCCACGGATGCATCCTAAACCTAAGTAATGAGCCGATCCATGAACCCGTGTTATAGGTCTGTTATAAGGGAATTGTCGTGTACACGGGTATTGGACAAAACTATAAAAATTTTGGAAAGAGTCAAAGGGTAGTTCTAGGGATTTCTCTGAGATCTGGTATTTGCGTTGGGTCTTGGAAGGGTCCACGGACGCCTTCTAGACCCAAGTAATGAGCCGATTCACAAACCAATGTTATAGGTCGGTTATAAGGGACGTGTCGTGTACCCGGGTATTGGCAAAACTATAAAAATTTTGAAACGAGTCAAAGGGTAGGTCTTGGGAATTCTACTTCATCCGGTTCTTGCGTAGGGTCTTGGAAGGGTCCACGTATGCCTCCTACACCTAAGTAATGAGCCGATCCACGAACTCGTGTTATAGGTCTTTTATAAGGGAAGTGTCGTGTACCCAGGTATTGGGCAAAACTATAAAAATTTTGGAACGAGTCAAAGGGTAGTTCTAGGGATTTCTCTGAGATGCGGTATTTGCGTAGGGTATTGGAATGGTCCACAGACGCCTTCTAGACCCAAGTAAGGAGCCGATTCACAAACTCGTGTTATAGGTCTGTTATAAGGGAAGTGTCGTGTACCCGGGTATTAGGCAAAACTATAAAAATTTTGGAACGAGTTAAAGGGTAGGTCTTGGGAATTCTACTTCATCCGGTTCTTGCGTAGGGTCTTGGAAGGGTCCACGGATGCATCCTAGACCTAAGTAATGAGCCGATCCATAAACCCGTGTTATATGTCTGTTATAAGGAAATTGTCGTGTACACGGGTATTGGGCAAAACTATAAAAATTTTGGAAAGAGCAAAAGGGTAGTACTAGGGATTTCTCTGAGATCCGGTATTTGCGTAGGGTCTTGGAAGGGTCCACGGACGCCTTCTAGACCCAAGTAATGAGCCGATTCACAAACCCATGTTATAGGTCGGTTATAAGCGACGTGTCGTGTACCCGGGTATTGGCAAAACTATAAAAATTTTGGAACGAGTCAAAGGGTAGGTCTTGGGAATTCTAATTCATCCGGTTCTTGCGTAGGGTCTTGGAAGGGTCCACGTATGCCTCCTAGACCTAAGTAATGAGCCGATCTGCGAACTCGTGTTATTGGTCTGTTATAAGGGAAGTGTCGTGTACCCGGGTATTGGGCAAAACTATAAAAATTATGAAACGAGTCAAAGGGTAGGTCTTGGGAATTCTACTTCATCCGGTTCTTGCGTAGGGTCTTGGAAGAGTCCACGGATGCCTCCTAGACCTAAGTAATGAGCGGATCCATGAACCCGTGTTATACGACTGTTATAAGGGAAGTGTCGTGTACCCGGGTATTAGGCAAAACTATAAAAATTTTGGAACGAGTTAAAGGGTAAGTCTTGGGAATTCTACTTCATCCGGTTCTTGCGTTGGGTCTTGTAAGGGTCCACGGATGCATCTTAGACCTAAGTAATGAGCCGATCCATGAACCCGTGTTACAGGTCTGTTATAAGGAAATTGTCGTGTACACGGGTATTGGACAAAACTATAAAAATTTTGGAAAGAGTCAAAGGGTAGTTCTAGGGATTTCTCTGAGATCTGGTATTTGCGTTGGGTCTTGGAAGGGTCCACGGACGCCTTCTAGACCCAAGTAATGAGCCGATTCACAAACCCATGTTATAGGTCGGTTATAAGGGACGTGTCGTGTACTCGGGTATTGGCAAAACTATAAAAATTTTGAAACGAGTCAAAGGGTAGGTCTTGGGAATTCTACTTCATCCGGTTCTTGCGTAGGGTCTTGGAAGGGTCCACGTATGCCTCCTAGACCTAAGTAATGAGCCGATCCACGAACTCGTGTTATAGGTCTTTTATAAGGGAAGTGTCGTGTACCCAGGTATTGGGCAAAACTATAAAAATTTTGGAACGAGTCAAAGGGTAGTTCTAGGGATTTCTCTGAGATGCGGTATTTGCGTAGGGTTTTGGAATGGTTCACAGACGCCTTCTAGACCCAAGTAATGAGCCGATTCACAAACCCGTGTTATAGGTCTGTTATAAGGGAAGTGTCGTGTACCCGGGTATCGGCAAAACTATAAAAATTTTGGAACAAGTCAAAGGGTAGGTCTAGGGAATTCTATTTCATCCGGTTCTTGCGTAGGGTCTTGGAAGGGTCCACGGATGCCTCCTAGACCTAAGCAATGAGCCGATCCATGAACCAGTGTTATAGGTCTGTTATAAGGGAAGTGTCGTGTACCCGGGTATTGGGCAAAACTATAAAAATTTTCGAACGAGTCAAAGGGTAGTTCTAGGCATTTCTCTGACATCCGGTATTTGCGTAGGGTCTTGGAATGGTCCACGGACGCCTTCTAGACCCAAGTAATGAGCCGATTCACAAGCCCGTGTTATAGGTCTAAGGGAAGTGTCGTGTACCCGGGTATTGGAAAAACTATAAAAATTTTGGAACGAGTCAAAGGGTAGATCTTGGGAATTCTACTTCATCCGGTTCTTGCGTAGGGTCTTGTAAGGGTCCACGGATGCCTCCTAGACCTAAGTAATGAGCCGATCCATGAACCCGTGTTATAGGTCTGTTATAAGGGAAGTGTCGTGTACCCGGGTATTAGGCAAAACTATAAAAATTTTGGAACGAGTTAAAGGGTAGGTCTTGGGAATTCTACTTCATCCGGTTCTTGCGTAGGGTCTTGGAAGGGTCCACGGATGCATCCTAGACCTAAGTAATGAGCCGATCCATAAACCCGTGTTATATGTCTGTTATAAGGAAATTGTCGTGTACACGGGTATTGGGCAAAACTATAAAAATTTTGGAAAGAGCAAAAGGGTAGTACTAGGGATTTCTCTGAGATCCGGTATTTGCGTAGGGTCTTGGAAGGGTCCACGGACGCCTTCTAGACCCAAGTAATGAGCCGATTCACAAACCCATGTTATAGGTCGGTTATAAGGGACGTGTCGTGTACCCGGGTATTGGCAAAACAATAAAAATTTTGGAACGAGTTAAAGGGTAGGTCTTGGGAATTCTAATTCATCCGGTTCTTGCGTAGGGTCTTGGAAGGGTCCACGTATGCCTCCTAGACCTAAGTAATGAGCCGATCCACGAACTCGTGTTATTGGTCTGTTATAAGGGAAGTGTCGTGTACCCGGGTATTGGGCAAAACTATAAAAATTTTGGAACGAGTCAAAGGGTAGTTCTAGAGATTTCTCTGAGATGCGGTATTTGCGTAGGGTCTTGGAATGGTCCACGGACACCTTCTAAACCCAAGTAATGAGCCGATTCACAAACCCGTGTTATAGGTCTGATATAAGGGAAGTGTCGTGTACCCGGGTATTGGCGAAACTATAAAAATTTTGGAACAAGTCAAAGGGTAGGTCTTGGGAATTCTACTTCATCCGGTTCTTGCGTAGGGTCTTGGAAGGGTCCACGGATGCCTCCTAGACCTAAGTAATGAGCCGATCCATGAACCCGTGTTATAGTTCTGTTATAAGGGAAGTGTCGTGTACCCGGGTATTGGGCAAAACTATAAAAATTTTCGAACGAGTCAAAGGGTAGTTCTAGGGATTTCTCTGAGATCCGGTATTTGCTTAGGGTCTTGGAAGGGTCCACGAACGCCTTCTAGACCCTAGTAATGAGCTGATTCACATACCCGTGTTATAGGTCTGTTATAAGGGAAGTGTCGTATACCCGGGTATTGCCAAAACTATAAAATTTTTGGAACGATTTAAAGGGTAGGTCTTCGGAATTCTACTTCATCCGATTCTTGCGTAGGGTCTTGGAAAGATCCACGTATGCCTCCTAGACCTAAGTAATGAGCCGATCCACGAACTCGTGTTATAGGTCTGTTATAAGGGAAGTGTCGTGTACCCGGGTATTGGGCAAAACTAAAAAAATTTTGGAACGAGTCAAAGGGTAGTTCTAGGGATTTCTCTGAGATGCGGTATTTGCGTAGGGTCTTGGAATGGTCCACAGACGCCTTCTAGACCCAAGTAATGAGCCGATTCACAAACCCATGTTATAGGTCTGTTACAAGGGAAGTGTCGTGTACCCGGGTATTGGCAAAACTATAAAAATTTTGAAACGAGTCAAAGGGTTGGTCTTGGGAATTCTACTTCATCCGGTTCTTGCGTAGGGTCTTGCAATGGTCCACGTATGCCTCCTAGACCTAAGTAATGAGCCGATCCACGAACTCGTGTTATAGGTCTGTTATAAGGGAAATGTCGTGTACCCGGGTATTGGGCAAAACTATAAAAATTTTGGAACGAGTCAAAGGGTAGTTCTAGGGATTTCTCTGAGATGCGGTATTTGCGTAGGGTCTTGGAATGGTCCACGGACGCCTTCTAGACCCAAATAATGAGCCGATTCACAAACCCGTGTTATAGGTCTGTTATAAGGGAAGTGTCGTGTACCCGGGTATTGGCAAAACAATAAAAATTTTGAAACGAGTCAAAGGGTAGGTCTTGGGAACTCTATTTCATCCGGTTCTTGCGTAGGGTCTTGGAAGGGTCCACGGATGCCTCCTAGATCTAAGTAATGAGCCGACCCATGAACCAGTGTTGTAGGTCTGTTATAAGGGAAGTGTCGTGTCCCCGGGTATTGGGCAAAACTATAAAAATTTTCGAACGAGTCAAAGGGTAGTTTTAGGAATTTCTCTGACATCCGGTATTTGCGTAGGGTCTTGGAATGGTCCACAGACACCTTCTAGGCCCAAGTAATGAGCCGATTCACAAACCCGTGTTATAGGTCTGTTATAAGGGAAGTGTCGTGTACCCGGGTATTGGAAAAACTATAAAAATTTTGGAACGAGTTAAAGGGTAGGTCTTGGGAATTCTACTTCGTCCGGTTCTTGCGTAGGGTCTTGGTAGGGTCCACGGATACCAACTAGACCTAAGTAATGAGCCGATCCATGAACCCGTGTTACAGGTCTGTTATAAGGGAAGTGTCGTGTACCCGGGTATTGGGCTAAACTATAAAAATTTTGGAACGAGTCAAAGGTTAGTTCTAGTGATTTCTCTGAGATCCGGTATTTGCGTAGGTCTTGGAAGGGTCCACGAACGCCTTCTAGACCCAAGTAATGAGCCGATTCACAAACCCGTGTTATAGGTCTGTTATAAGGGAAGTGTCGTATACCCGGGTATTGGCAAAACTATAAAAATTTTGGAACAAGTTAAAGGGTAGGTCTTGGGAATTATACTTCATCCGGTTCTTGCGTAGGGTCTTGGAAAGGTCCACGGATGCCTCCTAGACCTAAGTAATGAGCCGATCCACGAACTCGTGTTATAGGTCTGTTATAAGGGAAGTGTCGTGTACCCGGGTATTTGCAAAACTATAAAAATTTTGAAACGAGTCAAAGGGTAGGTCTTGGGAATTATACTTCATCCGGTTCTTGCGTAGGGTCTTGGAAGGGTCCACTGATGCCTCCTAGACCTAAGTAATGAGCCGATTCAAGAACGCGTGTTATAGGTCTGTTATAAGGGAAGTGTCGTGTACCCGGGTATTGGGCAAAACTATAAAAATTTTGGAACGAGTTAAAGGGTAGGTCTTGGGAATTCTACTTCATCCGGTCTTGCGTAGGTTCTTGGAAGGGTCCACGAATGCATCCTAGACCTAAGTAATGAGCCGATCCATGAACCCGTGTTACAGGTCTGTTATAAGGGAAGTGTCGTGTACCCGGGTATTGGGCAAAACTATAAAAATTTTGGAACGGGTCAAAGGGTAGTTCTAGAGATTTCTCTGAGATGCGGTATTTGCGTAGGGTCTTGGAATGGTCCACGGACGCCTTCTAGACCCAAGTAATGAGCCGATTCACAAACCCATGTTATAGGTCTGTTATAAGGGAAGTGTCGTGTACCCGGGTATTGGCAAAACTATAAAAATTTTGGAACGAGTCAAAGGGTAGTTCTAGAGATTTCTCTGAGATGCGGTATTTGCGTTGGGTCTTGGAATGGTCCATGGATGGCTTCTAGTCCTAAGTAATGAGCCGATTCACAAACCCATTTATAGGTCTGTTATAAGGGAAGTGTCGTGTGCCCGGGTATTGGCAAAATTATAAAAATTTTGAAACGAGTCAAAGGGTAGGTCTTGGGAATTCTACTTCATCCGGTTCTTGCGTAGGGTCTTGGAAGGGTCCACGGATGCCTCCTAGACTTAAGTAATTAGCCGATCCATGAACACGTGTTATAGGTCTGTTATAAGGGAAGTGTCGTGTACCCGGGTATTGGGCAAAACTATAAAAATTCTAGAACGAGTCAAAGGGTAGTTCTATGGATTTCTCTGATATCCGGTATTTGCGTAGGGTCTTGGAAGGGTCCACGGACGCCTTCTAGACCCAAGTAATTAGCCGATTCACAAACCTGTGTTATAGGTCTGTTATAAGGGAAGTGTCGTGTACCCGGGTATTGGCAAAACTATAAAAATTTTGAAACGAGTCAAAGGGTTGGTCTTGGGAATTCTACTTCATCCGGTTCTTGCGTAGGGTCTTGCAATGGTCCACGTATGCCTCCTAGACCTAAGTAATGAGCCGATCCACGAACTCGTGTTATAGGTCTGTTATAAGGGAAGTGTCGTGTACCCGGGTATTGGGCAAAACTATAAAAATTTTGGAATGAGGTAAAGGGTAGTTCTAGGGATTTCTCTGAGATCCGGTATTTGCGTAGGGTCTTGGAAGGGTCCACGGACGCCTCCTAGACCCAAGTAATGAGCCGATTCACAAACCCGTGTTATAGGTCTGTTATAAGGGAAGTGTCGTGTACCCGGGTATTGGGCAAAACTATAAAAAGTTTAGATCGAGTCAAAGGGCAGGTCCTGAGAATTCTCCTCGATCCGATTCATGCATAGGGTCTTGGAAGGTTCTACGGACGCCTCCTAGACATTGGTAATGAGCCGATTCACAAACCCGTGTTACAGGTGTTTTGTAAGGGAAGAGTCATGTACCCGTGTATTGGGCAAAACTATAAAAAGTTTGGAACGAGCAAAGGGTAGGTTTAGGGATTTCCCTTCGATCAGGTATTTGCGTAGGGTATTGGAAGGGTCCTTGGAAGCCTCCTAGACCCATGTAATGTGCTGATTCACAAACCCATTTTATAGGTCTGTTATAAGAGAAGTGTCGTGTACCCGGGTATTGGGCAGAACTATAAAAAGTTTGGAACGAGTCAAAGTGTAGGTCTATGGATTTCTCTTTGATCCGGTATTTGCGTAGGGGGTTGGAAGTGTCTACGGACGCCTCCTAGACCCAAGTAATGAGCCGATTCACAAACCCGTGTTATAGGTGTGTTATTAGGGAAGCGTCGTGTACCCGGTTATTGGGCAAAACTCAAAAAAGTTTGGAACGAGTCAAAGCATAGGTCTAGGGATTTCTCTTAGATCCGACATTTGTGTAGGGTCTTGGAAAGGTCTACGGACGCCTCCTAGACCCAAGTAATGAGCCGATTCACAAACCCGTGTTATAGGTCTGTTACAAGGGAAGTGTCGTTTACCCGGGTATTGGACAAAGCTATAAAAAGATTGGAACGAGTCAAAGGGTAGGTCTAGGGAATTCTCCTAGATCTGGATCTTACGTAGGGTCTTGGAAGGGTCCACGGACACCTCCTAGACCCAATTTATGAGTCCATTCACAATCCCGTGTTATATGTCTGTTGTAAGGAAGTGTTATGTATCTTAGTATTGGGCAAAGGTATAAAAAGTTTGGAACGAGTCAAAGGTTAGGTTTAAGGAATTCTCCTAGATCTGGTTCTTGCGTAGGGTCTTCTAAGGGTCCAAGGACGCCTCATAGACCCAAGTATTGAGCCGATTCACAAACCCATGTTATAGGTCTGTTATAAGTGAAGTGTCGTGTAGCCGGGGATTGGGCAACACTATAAAACGTTTGGAACGAGTCAAAGGGTAGGTTTAGGGATTTCTCTTAGATCCAGTATTTGCATAGGGTCTTGAAAGGGTCCACAGACGCCTCCTAGACCTAAGTAATGAGCCGATTCACAATCCCGAGTTACAGGTGTTTTATAAGGCAAGTGTCGTGTACCCGGGTATTGGGCAAAACTATACAAAGTTTGGAACGAGCAAAGGGTAGGTTTATGGATTTCTCTTAGATCTATTATTTGCGTAGGGTCTTGGAAGGGTCCATGGAAGCCTCCTAGACCCATGTAATGTGCTGATTCACAAACCCATGTTGTAGGTTTGTTCTAAGGGAAGTGTCGTGTACCCGGGTATTGGGCAGAACTATAAAAAGTTTGGAACGAGTCAAATAGTAGGTCTATGAATTTCTCTTTGATCCGGTATTTGCGAAGGGACTTGGAAGGGTCTACGGACACCTCCTAGACCCCAAGTAATGAGCCGATTCACAAACCCGTGTTATAGGTCTGTTATAAGGGAAGTGTTGTGTACCTGGGTGTTGAGCAAAACTATAAAAAGTTTGGAACGAGTCAAAGCATAGGTCTAGGGATTTCTCTTAGATCCGGCATTTATGTAGGGTCTTGGAAAGGTCTTCGTAGGCCTCCAAAACCCAAGTAATGAGCATATTCACAAACCAGTCTTATACGTCTGTTGTAAGGGAAATGTCATTTACCCGGGTATTAGAAAAAACTATAAAAAGTTTGGAACGAGTCAAAGGGTAGGTCATGGGAATTCCCTCGATCCGGTTCTTGTGTAGGGTCTTGTAAGGGTCCACGGACGCCTCCTAGACCCAAGTAATGCGCCAATCCACGAACCCACGAACTATAAAAAGTTTAGAACGAGTCAAAGCGTAGGTCTAAGGATTTATCTTAGATTCGGCATTTGCGTAGGGTCTTGGAAGGGTCCACGGACGCCTACTAGACCCAAGTAATGAGCTGACCCACGAACCCGTGTTATAGGTCTGTTATAAGGGAAGTGTCGTGTACCCAGGTATTGGGCAAAACTATAAAAATTTTGGAACGAGTCAAAGGGTAGTTCTAGGGATTTTTCTGAGATCCGGTATTTGCGTAGGGTCTTGGAATGGTCCACGGACGACTTCTAGTCAAGTAATGAGCCGATTCACAAACCCGTGTTATAGGTCTGTTATAAGGGAAGTGTCGTGTACACGGGTATTGGCAAAACTATAAAAATTTTGGAACGAGTTAAAGGGTAGGTCTTGGAAATTATACTTCATCAGGTTCTTACGTAGTGTCTTGGAAGGGTCCACGGATGCCTCCTAGACCTAAGTAATGAGCCGATCCATGAACCCGTTTATAGGTCTGTTATAAGGGAAGTGTCGTGTACCAGGGTATTGGGCAAAACTATAAAAATTTTGGAACGAGTCAAAGGGTAGTTCTATGGATTTCTCTGAGATCCGGTATTTGCGTAGGGTCTTGGAAGGGTCTACGGACGACTTCTAGACCCAAGTAATGAGCCGATTCACAAACCCATGTTATAGGTCGGTTATAAGGGAAGTTTCGTGTACCCGGGTATTGGCAAAACTATAAAAATTTTGGAACGAGTCAAAGGGTAGGTCTTGGGAATTCTACTTCATCCGGTTCTTGCGTAGGGTCATGGAAGGGTCCACGTATGCCTCCTAGACCTAAGTAATGAGCCGATCAACGAACTCGTGTTATAGGTCTGTTATAAGCGAAGTGTCGTGTACCCGGGTATTGGGCAAAACTATAAAAATTTTGGAACGAGTCAAAGGGTAGTACTAGGGATTTCTCTGAGAAGCGGTATTTGCGTAGGGTCTTGGAAGGATCCACGGACGCCTTCTAGACCCAAGTAATGAGCCGATTCCCAAACCCGTGTTATAGGTCTGTTATAAGGGAAGTGTCGTGTACCTGGCTATTGGGTAAAACTATAGAAAGTTTGGAACAAGTCAAATGGTAGGTCTTTGAATTCCTCTTAGATCTGGCAATTGCGTAGGGTCTTGGAAGGGTCCACGGACACCTCCTAGACCCAAGTAATGAGCCGATTGACAAACCCGTGTTATAAGTCTATTACAAGGGAAGTGTCGTGTACCCGGGTATTGGGCAAAACTATAAAAAGTTTAGAACGAGTCAAAAGGCAGGTCCTGAGAATTCTCCTCGAGCTGGTTCTTGCATAGGGTCATGAAGGGTCTACGGACGCCTCCTAGACATTGGTAATGAGCCGATTCACAAACCCGTGTTACAGGTGTTTTGTAAGGGAAGAGTCGTGTACCCGTTTTTTGGCAAAACTATATAAAGTTTGGAACGTGCAAAGGGTAGGTTTAGGGATTTCCCTTCGATCAGGTATTTGCATAGGGTATTGGATGGGTCCTCGGAAGCCTCCTAGACCCATGTAATGTGCTGATTCACAAACCCATTTTATAGGTCTGTTATAAGGGAAGTGTTGTGTACCCGGGTATTGGGCAGAACTATAAAAAGTTTGGAACGAGTCAAAGGGTAGGTCTATGGATTTCTCTTTGATCCGGTATTTGCGTAGGGTCTTGAAAGGGCCTACGGACGCCTCATAGACCCAAGTAATGAGCCGATTCACAAACCCGCATTATAGGTATGTTATAAGGGAAGATTCGTGTACCCGGGTATTGGGCAAAACTATAAAAAGTTTAGAACGAGTCAAAGCGTAGGTCTAAGGATTTATCTTAGATTCGGCATTTGCGTAGGGTCTTGGAAGGGTCCACGGACGCCTACTAGACCCAAGTAATGAGCTGACCCACGAACCCGTGTTATAGGTCTGTTATAAGGGAAGTGTCGTGTACCCAGGTATTGGGCAAAACTATAAAAATTTTGGAACGAGTCAAAAGGTAGTTCTAGGGATTTTCTGAGATCCGGTATTTGCGTAGGGTCTTGAATGGTCCACGGACGACTTCTAGTCAAGTAATGAGCCGATTCAC